>NW_026652280.1:67517928-67893761 GCF_009828535.3 Hylobates moloch
AAAAAAAAAAAAAAAAAAAAAAATTTTTTTTTTGAGACAGAGTCGCACCCTGTCACCCAGGCTGGAGTGCAGTGGTGTGATCTTAGCTCACTGCAACCTCTGCCTCCCAGGTTCAAGCAATTCTCTTGCCTCAGTCTCTTGAGTAGCTGGGATTACAGGTGCGTACCACCACACCTGCTTAATTTTTGTATTTTCAGTAGAGTCGGGGTTTCATTATGTTGCCCAGGCTGGTCTTGAATTCCTGACCTCAAGTGATCCACCTGTCTCAGCCTCCCAAAGTGCTGGGATTACAGGTGTGAGCCACTGTGTCCCGCCTCAAAATTTATATTTGATTCTCTTGGGGGCCTGTTGAATTTATATGCTACAAGTCATGTTATTGATGTAATATAATTTAGGTAACTTTATTTTTTTAATCTTCATTTTTTTTGAGACAAGGTCTCATTCTGTTGCCCAGGGATCTTGGCTCACTGCAGCCTTGACCTCTTGGGCTCAAGGGATCTTCCCGCCTCACCCTCTCGAGTAGCTGAGACTACAGGCATGTGCCACCACGCCCGGCTAATTTTTTTGATTTTTAAAATTTATTTTTTTATTTTTTTATTTTTTAGTAGAGACTGGGTCTCACCATGTTGCCCAGGCTAGTCTCAAACTCCTGAGCTCAAGCGATCCTCCCACCTCAGCTTCCCAAAGTTTTGGGATTACAGGGGTGAGCTACCGTGTTTAGCTAATTTGGGTAACTTTTATCTTCAAGTGCAGAATCAAGAATCAGAGAAATAGAAATGCTTAGAAAATACTCCATAGGATTCTGTACTTGAAAATAGTGCTCTTTCTTGGTGTTGCTCAGACTCAAATGAGCCATCGTACGTTGAAATGGTACGATTATGAGCCAAATAAGCAGTTGTGTTGTTTTCTTCTCCCTAGTAATAAAAAATCATTCAGCATTGAAAAGATGCCGAGTTACCCATACATAGTTACACAGCCCAACTGAATGTCTCCCTGTTGGGCAGGTGATCAGGCAGCACTTGAATTCTGACCTGAGAATAAGCCCCAGATAGAGGATGGATCCCAGGTGCTGGCAGGGCGCCGCTCCCCATGGCTGTTTGTACAGGGTGGTTATTCTCCCCTGAAAGAATGTTGGGGGTGGGGGCAGTTAGGTGCGTGTTTGTTCCTTGCATCGTAGATATGCATTTGTGTGACCTTCAGCAGTGTTCCTGGGACAAGGGAAGCAGGAAATGGGGAGGGCATTCGTCAGGCCGTTGGCATTTGAACGTAGACACTGTTCATCTTTGGGTGCAGATGTGCTCTGGTCGCCCAGGTAAAGCCGTGTTCATTTATCAGACATCTGTCTGTGTACTGTTTAGTGCTCAACAGTTGCGGGTAGACCTTTGCCAGTTGTTTTCCCATCACACGTGGCTCATCTCTCCTGGCAGGAGGGAGGAAGGTGAGAGCTGAGGACGCAGTGCCTGGGAGCCAGGGCTCAGGGCAGCCCTCAGGACTGTCAGACCACCTGGGGGGCTGAGGTGAGATGAGGCCGGGAGTGTTTGATCCTCTGTGTTTATTCATGGGCATTAGTAAAGCTTTTTTTCATAAATGAGAGAAACAAAATCACTGCTGAAAAATCCTCCATATATTGTTTTTGTAAATTATAGGAAACATTAAAATTTGAAGATGATATAGTTTTTCACAAGTGCCTATCTGTATCTGTGTTGGCCTTGTTTTTTGTTTGTTTGTTTGTTTTTGAGAGGGAGTCTTTGTCACTCAGGCTGGAGTGAAGTGGCGTGATCTTGCCTCACTGCAACCTTTGCCTCCTGGGTTCAAGCGATTCTCCTGCCTCGGCCTCCCTGGTAGCTGAGATTACAGATGCCTGCCACCACACCTGGCTAATTTTTGTATTTTTAGTAGAGACGGGGTTTCACCATGTTGGCCAGGCTGCTCTTGAACTCCTGACTTCAAGTGATCCACCCACCTCGGCCTCTCAAAGTGCTGGGATTACAGGCGTGAGCCACTGTGCTTGGCTGTTAGCATCCTGTCAATGATTGAGAACCTCAGGCACTGGCACAGAGGAGGCTACAGGAGCATCCTTGTGGGTGGGAGTGGGCTGGCCAGCTGGCTGGGTCAGTGTTGGGGCTTGGCCAGGCCATTTTTACTTTTCAATTTTGAAGCAACACTCAAGAGTTTCTGTTTGTTTCCAAGTGTTCTCATGTGTAGGAATCTTGGTTTGGGTTTGGATGTGTCGTTTTTATCTTCCCTTGAGAAAGAGCCATAAACATTATTATGAACTTATTTGTAAACAAGGTTACTCACAGGGTCACCTAAGTAATAAGGCCCAGTTGTCATCTAACCCTCGTGGAAACATCACAGGTGAGGGTTGCTAGAGGAATCACTTGAGTAATATGCCTGGAGCAGGGTTTCTCTGCTGCCGTTTTAGGCTGGGTCCTGCTTCGTTGTGGGGACTGTCCTGTGGACTGCAGGATGCTTAACAGTGTTCCTAGCCTCTGCCCACTACATGCTGGTAGCAGCCCCCTCCCCAATTTGTGACAATCAAGAACTCTTTTCCCCCTCCAACTCCGTTGAAGCTTTGGAGGGAAGAGTCGTCGCTTGACCCTGCGTACTTTGTGTTGAAGGATTTCAACTGTCTTGAAGGGTTTATTTGACAAGATTGTGGGTTGACTGCACAAGGTTTGTTCTAGCACCTTAGGAAAACTCTCTCGTCTCCCTTCTTACTGTCTCGGGTCACACCCTGCTCTGGAGCCATCCCCGTGAAGTCTCCAGCTTGGCTCATTATGTATTTTCTAAAGGGTACCTTGCATTTTCTAGCTGATTGATGAGATGGGTAGAAGGTGACACCCATATGTTCACCTTTGCTCTCAGCCTTTTGCAAAACACCCTTTTAAGTGACTCTATAGATGTTTGGGCCCTTCTCTGTGAGAAGATTAGAGGGCAGCAGTGCCAGGAGCAGGTTTTGACAAGTGGTTTCTTGTGCCGTCACTTTTATTGAGGCGGTGAAAGATTATAGAGTGCGTGCCCGGGATCAAGCCCTTGCCAGTGATGCCAGGCCCTGGCTGCACGGTAGCATCCCTGGGGAGCTTTTAAGAATCCTGCTGCCCAAGCTACACCCTGGCCCTTACATCAGACCCTGGGGGTGGTGACCCAGGCATCTGTGGTTTTTAGAACTTCCCCGGTGGTTTCAGGTCAGCAGCAGTGTGCCTACAGCATCTCCTTTGCAGAAACTAACAATTTTCCACCAGGAGAGGGGCTGGGAGTTGGTCAGATTAATGAAGGGTAAGTGTAGGAGTTTCCCAAACTGGCATTTTGTGAACATGAGGCTTCAGAGTCACTTGTTTGGACAAATGACCTCTTCCCGTCAAAGCCAAGGCCCCAGACAATTTAGCTATGATATATAATTACTCTAATGAGTTAATAAGTTCACAGTCATGAGTTTTATATTTCCAGGACTACAGAAGTTGTAAAGGACAATAACTATATGGTTTCCTGTTACAGTTTTCCTAAAGCAAATCTGAGGTCAGATTCTAGCATATGCATGAAGGTGGCCTTTCTCTATGGTGGATTTGAACCTGCCACTCATCAGTTCTACACCACTCCTCTGCCACCTTCAGTTTCTTTTCTCCTCTGTCCTTTTCCCCTTTAGCTCAGCTAAAGAGCACACTGTTCTGGCTGTTGTGAAAGACGGCACTGAATCTATGTGGCTCTGTCCCCTGGGTCACTCGCAGATGGAATCTAACAGGACAGGAACCCTTGCTGGAATGTGAGTGGTCCCTGACCTGTCCTTCCTGGCTGCCTTTTTCAAGCCATCCCCTTCAAAGGCTGGGTTTCATTTGATCCCTGCTGCTGTAGGGGTGGTAGAACACATTTTCTGTAAAGGAGGAGGTTCAAGGGAGTTTGCCAGCCTGCGCAGGTTTACTCTGTGCATTACTTCTGGAAATTCCTCCAGTTGGGGGGTGGGCATGGAGGTAGGGATGGGAGTTGAATGAAAGCAGGAGATAGAGTGTGTGAGCTGAATGAGTGAAGGCCCGCTGAGAGCCACGGGCTGAGTGTTCCCCGACGCTCAAAGCAACCCAGTGTCAGGGCACACCTCCCCTTGAGAAACTCAAAGCTCAGGGAGAGTAAGTGGCGTGCCCCAGGTCATAGAACTTGTGAATGGCAGACAGGACCTTGTGCAAGTAGGAGCCATTGACTGTAGGGGACAGAACAAATACTTTATATATATTTTTTTAACCAAAATATCTTTTCCTTTTCTGAAAAGAAATGGGGAAATTCAGCAGTATTTTTGTGAAATGTATAAATTTGCCTGCTATCATATATTAAGGCTGTGTGTGTACGAAATAAAGAAGACAGATAATTAAGTCTTTCTCCTCACTGTTTAATCCTGTGTCACATAAGCAGCCGGGGTATAGCTGCTTCCATGGACAAATCACATTTCACCTGCTCCGCCATTGATTGAAAGGTACACCATTAGGAGAAAGTAAAACATGCTGCCAATTACATGATGACATGCCATGGATCATAACATGCAGCCTGATTTCAGAGATGTTAAAATGTGACACCATGCATCTTAAAATCAGTGACATATGGTATGTGTAGATGCTCCTTGACCTATCATGGGGTTACATCCCGATAAGCCCATTGTAAGTTGAAACTGTAGTAAGTCAAAAATACATTTAATACACTTAGCCTACTGAATGTCATAGCTCAGCCTCGCCTGCCTTAAACATACTCAGAATACTTACATTAGCCTACAGTTGGGCAAAATCTTCTAAAACAAAGCCTGTTTTATAATAAAGTGTTGAGTGTGTCATGTATTTATTGCAATACTGTACTGAAAGTGAAAAACAGAATGATTGTACAGGTATTTGAAGTCGGGTTTCTACCAGTAACGTTGAAAAGTTATACCTGGAACCATCATACATAGGGGGCCTTCTATATCCATGTATTTTTTTTTTTTTTTTTTTTTTTTTGAGACGGAGCCTCACTCTGTCGCCCAGGCTGGAGTGCAGTGGCTGGATCTCGGCTCACTGCAAGCTCCGCCTCCCGGGTTCACGCCATTCTCCTGCCTCAGCCTCCCGAGTAGCTGGAACTACAGGCGCCCACCACCATGCCTGGCTAATTTTTTTGTAGTTTTTTAGTAGAGACGGGGTTTCACCTTGTTAGCCAGGATGGTCTCGATCTCCTGACCTCGTGATCTGCCCGCCTCGGCCTCCGAAAGTGCTAGGATTACAGGCATGAGCCACCACGCCCAGCCTATCCATGTATTTTTAAAGTTCCCTTGGATAAGCCCTATTATGGAAATATTCCTACCTGAGTAGAAACCTCAGGAGGCATGAGGGGATTTAAAGAGCTATTTCCTGCTATGTCTGACTCCAGAAGACTCCAGAAGACACCGTTTTGGAGTATTCCTATGAGCTGCACTGGATATTGCCTGTAACTCTGCATGTTGCCTTCTACCGTGCAGTAAAGTTCTGGGCGGGACATTCACACGCAGGACGCTGGCATCACTCTTCACTTTCATCTTCAAAGCAACAAACCAAACTAAGAGAGTCGCTGATGTCCATGATAAAGTTTTCTTGAGCTCTTGCTCTAGGCTCTGTTTTGACATTCAGTAAATAGCTTAAACAGAGACAGGGAAGTTTAAAGAGTTTTAAGGATGGGTTTAGAGAAAGCATTAAGAAGCTTCCTGTAGTAATCTCACTTCGTACCTGTATTTAAAATTCACAGCTGGTTCCAACAGCTTCTTACATCTTTAACAAACCCTGGGCCGGGCAGTGAGGGGCATGTCACGGCCGTGGGGTTTGGGCTGGCCTTCGGGTTGCATATTCTTGAAACTCTTCTCAGAACCTGATTGATAGCAAGTGAAATGAGCAGAAACCATCGAAGATGCCAAACAGGTGACCAACATGAGGGCAGTCAGGCGTCTGAGATCTCCCTCAGTTTCCTCAGGACTGAGACAATGACTGAGGGAATGCTTTATAAATGATGCAGGCTAAGGATTGAGCACTGGGTTCGAGTCCCATGACATATACATGAGGGGAAAGTAGCCCTTGACTACTTTCAGAACTGTTCAAGAACTGGGGTCATGCAGGGCTCCATAACCAACTGCAGGACAGAATCTGCTACTAAACCAAGGTCATGGCCCATCTGACCCATGACTCCAGTTGGCTGGTGGGCTGGCTTTCCTGTCTGTTGCTTTATGGGGCCATGTCAGCATGATGAGAAAAAGTGAGTTTGGTTTAGGTAGCCATCATGTCAGTCTTACTGGAGTGTGTTTATCAACATATTTTTTTCATTTTTCTTATCTCTCCTTCAATAGTATTTAATAAGCAACAGTTTAGTCAATAATTTCATGGCTAATATCATTTCCTTCCAGAAGAGTTTTGCCTGGTCTCACATTTCCAAACCAGAAAGCCTCTCCTTTCTCTTGGGTAGCTAAGCAGTGGGGTGGGCCTCCTCTCACCGCAAAGCTTAGGGGCCCATTCCCACCTGGGCTCTGAGGCTATTGGTGCAGTTTTTAAAAATAATTGTATGCATTAATCATTTGCTAGAAGACAATATTTGTTATTCTTGTTAAGTTACTCTATATACTAATATTCTTTGGATTTATGGGTATTATACATGTGTTTACATACAATAGTTCCCAGTTCATGTGTGGTGGGAAACTGATGAGTAAGGAGGTGATTTCTGTCTTCTTTTGTAAAATCATTTTTATAGGTACTTTTAATGTGAAGCCCTGTGGGTTTATAGCATGATTTTTGAGGTGGTGCTCTTTCATATTTTGAGACAGACATGTTGGCCAGTGGACACCAATAATTTAAAAATGACCTGGGGAGAGATTTGGAGGTCCAGTTGACCTCATATGATTAGCAAAGAACAAAGGTGTGGCACTTTTTTTGCTTTCTGAATAGAAAATAGAGACACTTCTTTTGAGTTTCTCTTCCTTTTCCTCCCCACAACACAGTTTTGCCCAATAACTGCCTTTTAAAGTTAGGTTAGACCTACCTGGTGCATTGATAAGGACGTGCTGCTTTGAGAGTGGATAGGGAGGCTCACAGAGTCCTTCTTGGCTAACTTCCACTCTGCAGCATCTACGACATCTGAAAACTAGGCTCAACAGAGTAAGAAACCACAAATTAAAACCTTGGGCAGCCAGTACTATGTTGAAGCGAGAGTCCACTTAACTCATAGATGACATCCCTGAAATCTGGACTTAGTATATTTTGGTGCATGTCACTTGTTCATCTAAAAAAAATCATTCTGGCCAGGCATGGTGGAGCACGCCTGTAATCCCAGGCACATGGGGAGGCCAAAGTGGGAGGGTTGCTTGAGGCCAGAAGTTCGAGACAAGCTTGGGCAACATAGCAAGACCTTGCCTCTACAAAAATTAAAATTAAAAAAATTAGCCAGGTTGTGGTGGCATGTACCTATAGTCCCAGCTACTTGGGAACCTGAGGCGGAAGGATCACTTGAGCCCAGGAGTTCCAGGCTGTGGTGAGCTTTGATGATACTACTGCACTCCAGACTGGGCAACAGAGTGAGACCCTGTCTCTAAAAAAATTAAAAATTAAAAAACACCCTGAAATACGGGATGCTCAGAGGTGAGGATACTAGTCAGGAGCAGGCAGGCGGCTATTTCACCAGAAAGCACACCCTCCAAGCATGTTTGGGGTGGGCATGCATGCGCAGTGGAAGAGAAGCAATACAGAAAGGTTTTCTGCTAGAATATGAATGCGCTTCCCCCTAAGAGTTCCTGTGCATACCTGTAGTGTTTATGAGACACCCTGCACTGCCTAGGATTCTTTTTTTCATGTTAATAATAAGACTGCATCTTTCGGAGATCAACAACATGTTTCATATTCAGAGAGGTCAGAGTAATTGAGAAACTGGCAAGTTCAGGGAGAACACTGTGAAACAGCACTGTCTGATCATACAGCCTTCTGCTCAAAGGGGAGGTCTGTGTGTGGGTTTTAGTGCTGATACCAAGAGGGCTGCCACAAATATCTGCGTTAAGGAGATTGTTTTGTTTGTTTGTTTGTTTGTTTGAGATGGGAGTCTTGCTCTGTCACCAGGCTGGAGTGCAGTGGCCTGATCTCGGCTCACTGCAACCTCTGCCTCCCAGGTTCAAGCAATCCTCCTGCCTCAGCCTCCCAAGTAGCTGGGACTAAAGGCGCATGCCACCATGCCCGGCTAATTTTTTGTATTTTTAGTAGAGGTGGGGTTTCACCATGTTGGCCAGGATGTTCTCAGTCTCTTGACCTCGTGATCTGCCCGCCTCCGCCTCCCACAGTGCTGGGATTACAGGCGTGAGCCACCGCACCGGCCAAGGAGATTGTAAAGAGGAAATGAGAGTAACATTTCTTTTCTGGCTGTAATTAAAACAATTGCTTTGTCCTTGTAAAAGATGTTAATGTCTCCTCCAGCCCATCCTGCTGAGTGAATTTGGAGGCAGGCATCATAGTAATTGGTTAGTCAAGAAATAGTCGTATATTGCTCTTTTTACTTACTTATCTGTAAGTTGTTTTTAAAGCAGATTGTTTTCCCTTTAATCAGAATCCAGTCTTTAGAAGCAGGAACCCTCTGAAGCATCCGGAAATCCTTGAGAAACAAGACAATGGCCAAACATCGGTTTTATTTGTATGTTACAGCCCTGTGAGGCAGATGAATTATTTTATCACCCTCGTGGGACAGATAAGATGAGGCCCAAGGAAATGAAAGAACTCAATTTTTTATTTTAGTTAATTAATTAATTAATTAATTAATTTTTTGAGGCAGAGTCTTGCTCTGTCACCCAGGCTGGAGTGCAGTGGCACAATCTCAGCTCACTACAACCTCCACCTCCGGGGTTCAAGCGATTTTCCTGCCTCACCCTCCCCAGTAGCTGGAATTACAGGTGCCTGCCATCACACCTGGCTAATTTTTGTATTTTTAGTAGAGACAGGATTTTACCATGTTGGCCAGACTGGTCTCTAACTCCTGACTTCAGGTGATCTGCCTGCCTCGGCCTCCCAAAGTGCTTGGGATTACAGGAATAAGCCACCACAGCAGGCTGAAAGAACTCAATTTTGGATTACTCCTGTTATGAAGCTGTGGGACTCTAGGCTTCCTGAGGGCAGGGGCTGTGTGGTTTTCTTTGTGGAATCCACAGCCATAGCCTAAGGCAGTACCTGGGATGTCCTAGTTGCCCTTACATTTGTTGAGTTGAGTTGAAAAGTGAACACCAAACCAGATCTTTTGCCTCTTAGGTCTTCTCACCATAGACTGTGTTCTTTCCACGAAGCAACCCTAAATTGTCCCCTTTTACATAGGACAGTACCAGAGCCCAGAATGGTGAGGGGACATGGCCAGGATTTTCTTGAGTCCCCATCGAATGTTCTTACTGCACAGCTTCATGCATGCAGGCACTTGGGGATGGGGAACACTTCGAAGTGGAATGGGTGGAAGGAGTTTGAAGGTTGTCTGCATGAAGTTAGATGTCTGTACTGCAGGACCTGGTTCATTACAGTGTGTTAATTACTCAGGAATAATTATGTCTGGCTGGCTGGCTGTCCTTTTCCCTGCCGTCCATGTGGAATTAATGAGAACACTCTCTTTTCAGTCATTCATCAATGTTCTTTGTTCAGCTTCTGCTTTCCTAACTGCAAATAAATTGCTTGTAATAGCAAGTACCTTTTATTCTATTGTTAACACTTGAGAATGTTTAAAGGATGGGTTTCAATTGGATTCCTTAATAGAAGGAACTGGCTGCTTTTCCAGGGCAAAAATTACCTGAATGGCAATGGCAAACTGTGCAACTAAGTAAAAGATTATGGGATGGGAAACATAAAAAGGATATAACAGCTAAATGGAAAACTGCGACTGAGCACCAACTCATGCACACCCAAACCAGGAAGGACAGGAAGGAAATAAGAAAACAAAAATGATTTACCTTTGTGCCAAGCAGCACAGACTCGCAAATCAGTTAATGGGTATGGTAAATGATGATGTGCTTGCTGTTTGGGAGTTTATTTCTCAGTGGACTTGGTGGCCATCCAGGAACTCATCAAATCAACTTAATGGAGAGTTAAATGGCTCTTGAAACAAGCTGGCTTGAAGCAGCTGGGAGCCAGGGTCTGTGTTCGCTTGGCTTAGTGTAGCTCAGCCGCAGGGTGGGCATCCTCTGGCAGAAGAGCTTGTTTTTCGCAAGGAAGAGTGGGTCTGAGGGGAAGCTGCTGGAAAACAGTTGCCTGTGTCTCCAAGAAAACGCCTGCTTCCTTGATCCTATTGAGACCTGCCCTGGTGTCCTCAGGAGCTCTAATGCAGGGCGAAAAACAAAGCACTGTGCTATGGAGCCAAGCCTAATGATCTTCAGACAGGCAGAAGCCAGTTCTAGACAGGACAAAAACAATCCCAGTTTGGTGGGAGTATGCAGGCAGGTGGGACACATACCTGGTTAAGAATTTTTGTTTATTATGGAGAGTTTCAAACATATACAGAGAATAATGTAAGGACGCGTGAGATACCTGTCTCCAACCTTTCCACAGACTGCTTGTATCTGTTCCCTCTCCTGCTGTCCCTCTCTCCCTCTGTATTAGTGTGTTCTCATGCTGCTAATAAAGACGTACCTGAGACTGGGTAATTTATAAAGGAGAGAGGTTTAATTGACTCACAGTTCCACATGGCTGGGGAGGCCTTAGGAAACTTACAATCATGGCAGAAGGGGAGGCAAGTCCTTCTTCACATGGTGGCAGGAAGGAGAAGTGAGAGCCAAGCAAAGGGGGAAGCCCCTTATAAAACCATCAGATCTCCTGAGAACTCACTCACTATCGCAAGAACAGTATGGAGGAAACCACCCTCATGATTCTGTTATCTCTACCTGGTCCCACCCTTGACACGTGGGGATCATTACAATTCAAGGTGAGGTTTGGGTGGGGACACAGCCAAACCACATCACCTTCCTTTCCTTTATGCTGACTATTTTGAAGCAAATGTCAAATACCTATACACATGTTATTTAGTACTTCTGAATTTCTTATTTTTGTATGGAAAATGTAAAGCATATAACAAAAGGAAGGAGTCCATGGTTTATACAGTTTTCCCTTAATGAAGCTCACCTTTAGGGAGGAAGTGTGACACCAATAGTATGACTGCAATAATACTGTGGACTTTGAAAACACATGCACTACTCATGGACCTGTATGCCTTTGACTTTCACTTTGAGGTTGGCAATAGAAGTTATTACTGTTACTTTTCTACTTATCACAATTAAAACTGTATCACCTTATTAAAACTATTTAGAAAACTTGAATGAGTTACTTTAACTACTTGGGAAAATTGAGTAAGTTACTTTAAACTGCTTTTGATGGAGCCTTAGATGGAGTAGTCCTGTGTGGAGGAGCTAGAGAAGATAGTCTAATTGTGATTCGTTGATAGTTGCCTGTTCGTTAGTACAGGACATTGTTCTAGCAGGCTAGTAAGGCTGAACAATTTTTAAATGACATATCCACATGCAAATATATAACATATATAAATGAATTGATAAATCTAATCACATGTTACTATTGGCATTTTATGTTTTCCTTTTCTTTACTTTTCCTTTTACTTGCATGATTCTGTCTTTCCCAGCGTAGTATAGGTCCAGTCCTAATCATAGAAGGTCTTAGTACTACAGATATATAAATATATTAGTTTACTATTGATGCTGTAACAAATTATCACAAATGTAACGGTTTAAAACAACACAAATTTATTGTCTCATAGTACTGTCGTTCAGATGTCTGAAATGGGCCTGCACTAAAATGAAGTTTTCTGCAAGACTGTGTTTCTTCTGGAGGTTCTAGGGAAGAATCCATTTTCTTGCCCGTTCCAGCTTTCAGAGGCCATCTACATTTCTTGGCTCAGGCCCTCTTTCTTCGTCTTCAAAGCCAGCAATGGTGGGCTGAGAGCTTTCCCTGCCATTTGTCTGGTGCTCTCTCCTGACTCCCTCTTTCATTTTTAAAAACCCTATGATGGCATTGGGTCTACCTACATAATCCAGGATAATCTCCCTATTTCAAGGTCAGCTGATTAGCAACCTCCACTCCCTTTGCCGTGTAGCATGATACAGTCACATATTCTGGATCAAGGACGTGGACATTTGAGGGCCATTATTCTGGCTACTGTAGTAGGAAAGCAAAACTTTAGAGCTGGTGAGGCTGGAGTTCGTTTATTCTGTCTTACATTTGCATAGTTGAGAAACTGAGGCCCAGGGCATACCATTTGTTGTACATAACTGGATGCTTCCCAATCTTCATCTAATCTTAGGACAGCCCTTTGAAGTGGGCGTTTTTATATTTCATTTTTACATGTCTTTAAGATAAGAAAACTGAGGCTTGGAGTAGCTAGCAAACCTGCCCTAGGTTGCATAGCTAGCAAGTGACAGAGAGTTGAGTCTCACAGCTGTGACTGGCAGCTGCCTGGGCCCACTGGCACCCTTTCCGCTGCTAGCTGGGTGCCTGCGGTTAGCTGCCAGGTCTCCGGTCTCCCGGCTGACATTCTTCTCCTGTTCTCCCATTCTGCTCGCTCACATTTTCCTCCAGTGACATGAGTAATAATACATTTTCCAGAACTTCCTCTTTGAAAGATTGATGTGTCATTGGTGTTATCAAACCTTTTCAATTTTTGTAGCTTCTGACTTCCTTCTTTAATGGACACTGTATTTTCTTCATCCCCTTGGAATATTAATTTTATTGTAAGTTATTCAGTTCAAACACATCAGATTTTTGTGGAAATTCTGAGATAAAAACTTCTCCTGGTTTTCATTTCTCACCCTGCTTCCTGCTGCTTCTTGTGACTATGTCCCATATTTTTTTATATTTTTATCTTCTTTCTGTTTTTAATTCTTTTATTTTCACAGGTTTGGATACTTTTTTTAGAGTGTATGAACCTGATTTGTAACTGTCCCATTTAAAGCATAGTATGGTTTTTTTTGAGTAGCATCTGTTAGGTTTTTCAAGTAGCATCTGTTAGGTTTTTTGAGTAACCACCACAGCCCCCTTTATTCAAGACGGGGGCACTCACCTGGTGTTTTTTTTCTTCTGTCCCTTCTACTTGTTGCAAGGATGTGGGTTACACCAAACTTCTCTACAAGAGTCCTCCATCCCGCCCCCCCCACCCCCCGGAAGTTCCCTGGCTCTGACGACTAGAGGCTTATGCAGGGAGTGTTTGGGAGGGGGTGGCCCGGAGCAGGGCAGCCAGCCCCCCTGAACTGTACGGCTGTGGCCTTCTGTGGTCTCCACAAATCCCATGATCTGCAAAGTCATTACAGCTGCCAATGGAAGATCAGAGCAGTGAGTTCACTACCCACCTCCTGATTTTGAGAGGCTTTGGGAATTGGAGATTTTCAATTATAAGTAAAGTTCATGACCTAATTATTTTTATGATTAAGAAGTAATCATTATATATAAAAAGAATTATATTTTATGTAAACTATATAATTTAAAGAATAGTAAAAAGAATACCCATCTTAGGAAATAGAGCATTATCAATTAGTTGCCAGATTGAAGTACGTCTGTCCCATATTAATGGTGTTAATTTTTTTCTTGCTCTCCTTTACAGTTTGCCAACAATGTGTGTGTCCCTCGGATGTATATTGTTTAGTTTTCCTTATTTTTGAATAAGCCAAGAGGCGGAGTCGCACTGTAGCCATCCGTCTGCGGCATACTTCTGTCACTTGGCAGTATGCTTGTGACATTCTTACATGCTGATGCCGGCAGCTGGAGTTCATTCATTTTTATTGTTCTTTATCATTCTGTTGTCTGGATATACCACACATTATTAGTCTCTTCTCTTGTGTTTTGGGTTGTTCAGGAGCTTCCAGGTTTTTGTTATTACAAAACATGTGTCTGTGAACATGCGTCACTGTTCGTTTCCTGGCGCCCACATGCAGCAAGTTCTCTAATGTGTGTTCCTGGGAGTAGATGTGTAGGGCCATAGGACATGCATATGTTCAACTTTTATCTTCCTATTTTTAATTGTGGGAAAACATATATGCCATAAAATTTATCACTTTAACCATCTTTAAGTTGCAGTGCAGTGGCATTAAGTACATTCACATTGTAGTGCAACCGCCATCCATCTCCAGAACTTCTTTCATCTTGCAGAAGTAAAACTCTGTACCCATTAAACAACAATTCTCCATTCTTCCCTCCTCCCAGCTCCTGGCAACCACCATTCTATTTTCTACCTCTATGAAACTGCTATTCTGTGTACCTCATATAATTGGAATCATACAGTATTTGTCTTTTTGTGTGTTTGGTTTATTTCACTTAGCATAATGTCCTGAATCCATGCTTGATCCATGTTGCAGCATGAGTCAGAATTTCCATCCTTTTTAAGGCTAAGTAATATTCCATGGTACTCCACATTGAGTTGATCTGTTTATCCATCAATAAACACTTAGGTTGCCCTCACCTTTGTCTGTTGTGAATGAGCTGCTATGAACATGAGCATACAAATGTCTGTTCAAGTCTTACTCTCAGTTCTTTTGGGTGTGTACTCGGAAGTGGGTTTGCTGGATCAGGTGATGCCTCTACTTTGAATTTTTTAAGGAACCACCCCACTGTTTTCCACACGGCAGCACTGTTTTACACTGCCATCAGCAATGCACAAGGCTTCCAATTTCTTCACATCCTTGCCAACTCTGGTTATTTCTTGGTTGGTTGTGAGGACTTGAGGTGAAATATCTAAAGTGCTGAGGCTACTTAAACAGGGGCTGTCACTCTTATCAGCACTGTCATTCTTTGAAGTGTGGAGAGGGGGAATCCCATGGATTTGAATCTAGAAAACCCTGGATATGTTAAAGTGGGCATTTTCTTGTCCTGTGTGGAGTAAAAATAAGATTGAGGATAAATTGGTTTTCCTTCTTGCACAGAAGCCTTCTCTCGAGCTGTATTGTGGGGTTTGCAAACCCTGCTGACAGGGGCCCCTGCACTGCTCCCCATCTCCTGCCCATGTTGGCGCAGGAGAGAGGGGGTCTCCACAGTGTGCCAGAGCTGGGCCTGGGCAGTGATGGATGTAGGTTATGGATGTGGGATTATTAAACAGATAATTATCTCATATCAAACAACAGTCATGAATATATACCTGAGGACCACATGTACTTACAATAAATGCAAAAAGGGTGGTGGGGGTGGGGGGCAGTTCTATTCTCAGAGAAAGGAGACAAAAGTGGAATGGGACAGGGAAGCCCATTTAAGATTTAGCTGGAGAACCTGGACTGCCAGTTCCATCTCTCCACCCACACTGAGCATCGTCACCTGGGGCCTGGGTATCGCGACGATGCTCACCCTTCCGGTGTCATGTGTTGGCCCAGCTCTTCCAGGTGGAAATCAGAGATGGTCAGCCTTTTGGAGAGACAGGTCCGGAGCCCACACCATGCCTCTTGTGGTCTGGACACCACTGGTCCACACAGGCACCGACTCTCTTTTCTAGTACGGCTGCAACCAAGGGGCCACCCACTGAACGGCTTCAGAACCTGAAGCTTATTCTTTCACAGCAGTGGGGACTGAAGTCCAAGATCAGGGTGCCTGCAGGGCACGCTATCTGGAAAGGCCCTAGGGGAGAGTCTGTTTCATGCCTGGTGCTTTGCTCCCTGGCCTGTGGTGGGGGCTGAAGTCCAAGATCAAGGTGCCTGCAGGGCACACTGTCTTGAAAGGCCCTAGGGGAGAGTCTGTTCCATGCCTTATGCTTTGCTCCCTGGCTTGTGGCTGAGCCACCCAAATCTCTGCCTCTGCCTTTGTCATCACACAGCCTCTTCCCTGTGTGTCTGAGTCTCAGCTGCCTTCTCTGTGTGTCTGAGTCTCAGCTGCCTTCTCTGTGTGTGTCTCTTGTCCTCAGCTTATAAGGACATCAGTCATCTTGGATCCGGCCCGTGCAGTCTAGTAGATCCTCCTCTTAACGTGCAAAGACTCTATTTCTAAATAAGGCCATATTCCCCAGCACTGGGGGTAGCACTTGAACATATCTTCTTGGGGAAATAGTTCAGCCCACAACACACAGGAAAGCACAGAAGCTGAGTAAGCCCTAAGGAAGTCTCGCAGGAATCTGACACTGCCCTGCCCTGTGAGGACAGGATCAGTGGGCTCGCGTTTTCTATTTTTTGTTAATAATTATCTGCATTGTGTTTTTCCTGAGTGGCTCCAGATGGATAGCCTCAGCAGCCCTGAGCAGGCTCCTGTCCTCATTGTGTCCTCCTTGTGTGCCCCATGCTGGAGTCCCACTGGCAGGTTGTGAGGAGAGCTGCCTGGATGTCACCCAGACATGTAAGCTCTGTGTCCTCCCTCCAGGTCATGTCGGTGCCCCTGGTCTTCCGTCCCCAGATCATGCCCCTCAGAATTGCTTGTGGCCGCCTCTCTTGGGGCCCTGCACCCCTGTCAGCTCTCTCCCTCACACAGTTTCCTGGTTCTGCCCTGTTGCTTTCTAGTCTCTCTGCCTCCACTGAACCGAGGCACCCAGACCTCACACCAAGCCAGACCCCTGCCCCCTTCCCTCCCCTGCAGTCAGTTTTGCACAAAGCTGCCAGGTAGGTCTTCTTGAAGAGGCCTCACAACACTAAATGTATTCATATATTAGTAGGTGCCAAGGCAGGAGGATCGCTTGAGCCCCCAGGAATTGGAGACCAGCCTGGACAACATAGTGAGACACCATCACTACAAAAATTAAAAAATTAGCCAGGCATGGTGGCGTGCACCTGTGGTCCCAGCTACTTGGAAGGCTGAGATGGGAGGATCATTTGAGCCCAGGAGATAATGTGCCACTGCATTCTAGCCTTGGTAGGTGACAAAGCAAGACCCTGTCTCCAAAAAAATATACATACATGTATATATGTATATACGCACACACACACACACACACACACATATACACACACATATATATATTCTGAATATATATATTTGTGACTCCCTGAAATAAATTCGGTTTATATATATGTAAATAAATTCTGAAGACTCTACATGTGTATGTATATATACATATATATTTTTGTATTAACATTAATAGTAATATTAACATGAGTTCAGGGTATCAGCCAGTTCTGTCTTTCGGGATGGAGCCACTGGATTGAGGCAAGACTTCAATGAAGGAAGCCACGTGGTTTGTAAAATGAAACTGACAGGTGACCTTTGTATCTTACGTTCAGGTGATCACAGCTCCTTCTTGGGGGTCATCACAGTCACCTAAGAGATTGAGTTCCTTCAAAGCAGTTTCTTGTGCACAAGAACAGATGGGGTGTGCTCTGTTCACTCTGCTAGCACATGATGCTGCCGTCAAAATGGTACACATCATCTCTACTTTTAGTTCTGTTATAAATGGAGACCCTGGACTTGCCTGAGATGACCTTGCGAGATATTTTATTTGTTTGGCAGCATTAAAAGGTGGAGGCTTCAATCAGCCAGCAGCATTTTCCATTCCTGCGACATCCCTTCTTATGCAGCATCTGCAAGCTCATTTCATAAAGGCATGGGAGAGCAATTGGAGAATGACAGGTGTGCTGTGGCACCCCCAAATGCCGTTGCCACTGCCTCAGCCCTTACCAGTAATGACACTGTATCAGGGCGGGGAGGACGGTAGGGACAGGTTAAGAGTTGGCCAGCCTGGGGCTGCAAGCCATGCTGTCACCATAGCAGGGGACAAGGTGTATGAAGAGGCCAGGCTGGCTGCGGACGGACCACATGGATCTGGGGTCCTGGTTCAGAGTGTTTGATGCACTCTGAAGGCAGCGGGTGCTATGGTTGAAAAAAACCACAGGAGGTTTTTCAAGGGAGAATGATATGAGCAGTTGTATCTTTGGAAGGTAAGCGGAGGAAGAGTGAAGTGAGAAGATAGAACCAGTGGAGAGGCTGTGGCCGTGGCCCTAAGTGAGAAGAAAGCAGAGCCTGAGCTCGGGCAGATCCAATGGTGGGCCCGAGAGAGTGACAAGAGCACAGGGATGGGGTTTGGCCACCTGTAAATACCTGTAAGCACAGTGCCTCCCACTGGCCCTGGCACTGGACCCCAGCGAACAGGGCTTAGGGCATGATCCTGGATCATGCAGACATGGGGGTGTATTCTTTCCTTGGCAACTATGGGACTTTGGGCAGGTTGCTTAATGGCTTGAACTTCAGTGTCTGCAACTGTAAAACTGAGTTGTTGGGACCCGGCTATAAGCTTGTTTCGTTGTTTCAGTAAAACAAAGCTTTGCTCTAAGAGTAACTTTACTACTAAGACTGACATAAAACTGTATTTTCAGTTTGTTTCTGTTAACCCATAGGGAATATTAAAGTTGCTATTAGCTGGATGGTAATGTCATTTTATTTTTTTATTTGTTTTTATTTTTATTTATATTATTTTGAGACAAGAGTCTCATTCCATCACCCAGGCTGGAGTGCAGTGGTGCCATCTCGGCTCACTGCAACCTTTGCCTCCTGGGTTCAAGTGATCCTCCCACCTCAGCCTCCCACTGAGAAGCTGGGATTACAGGCTCATGCCACCACACTGGCTAATTTTTGTGTTTTTAGTAGAGACGGGGTTTCACCATGTTGGCCAGGCTGGTCTCGAACTCCTGACCTCAAGTGATCTGCCTGCCTCAGCCTCCCAAAATGCTGGGATTACAGATGTGAGCCTCTGTGCCCGGCCAGTAATGTCATTTTATGTCTTTCCCTGGTGTGACTGCCTAAGCCAAATATGCCTGGAGAGAGCCCAGTCCTGGAGGGTGCCCCTCCTCCAGGGTGGGGCCCCACCTGCTGCTCTCAGTGCCCTGGGCACCGTGCAGAAAAGGCTGGGCAGCTCAGGCCAGTGCAGTCTGCGCTTGTCTCCTGGCTGGCTGGAGGTGCAAAGGAAGGAAGGAAGTTTCTATCTTCTAATCAGATGGAGGGCAGGGAGGAGGTGTTGAATGCTACCAGTTCTTCCTTGGGGTTACAAATCTGGACCCCAAATGCCTATATCCAGAGGACACTGCCCTGCAACGGTCTTGAGAACATTTTTCTAGGCATGGGAAAAGTTGTAACAAGATTATGAACATGCTTTTTGAATGCATTACAATTATAATCAGATTATGTGTCTGATTTAAGGGAGTCTTGGCTTATGAGAGTGCTTTGTCTTCATTACAGGGAAATGACTTGCTGGTAAAACTAAATTTATTTCCGGGAGTCCCAAGCTGGTCCCCCTTTGGCATGGCTGGGAGTGAGGCCCGCAGTTGCCTTCTCTCGATGCATTGATAAAGTTACTGGCAAGCCGGCCTGAGTGGACAGCTCAGGTGGGGTGGACAGATGCACAGTGTGCACCGTGGCCAGGCCCTCTCGTGCTCCAAGGAGGAGGAGGATGGGGCGGACAGTGCCCTGGGCAGCGGGCCCCCAGAAGGACCAGTGGGTGTGGGCATCTGACTGCATGTGTGCATGACTCATGCACACATCTTATCCGCACGTGGACTGTGTCTGGATTCTGTTGAGAACAAAATATTTATGCAAAAAAGATCTGTAAGGCTCAGCCTGCTGATGACTTTGCACTTTCACTTGGATGTTTATGTAGAATTTTCGACATGTTTGGACATAGCTTGTGTGTGTTCTGTCAAAAGAAGGCTCCAGAAGGATATTTCACCAGGCCCTCAGTTGTCCGTTTTAAGTTTTGCATGCGTAGACATTAAACATGCCTCTTTGGTGACCACCCAGGAGTGAAACGTGATGCTTGATCTGTGCTTCTGAGGATGTAAGTGATGTTGCTGCTACTGTTACTGCTCAAAAGTGGACCACCTAAATCCTTCCAGAATAGAATGGTGGTGTTTTGGGACAAGAAAACTGACATTTTGTGCTATAGTTTCTCCCTGGGCTGCAATTTTTGACACTCATGTCATCAACACTCTAAAAACAAACGCTTTTTGATTTTGAGGGTTTTAGCTCCATTCCCTTCAACAGTCAAGGAAATCTGAGGTGAATTTTCTCATCGGTCTAAGTCACCTGGGTCCAGTGCAGGACGGGGTAGGTGTGAGGCAGATGTGGGGGGTACAGGTGAAGTGAGGCTGCTGTTGCAGAAGAGGGGGACATCACAATAAAAAAAAATCTTTTTTTGCTGTTATGAAGACTAGATGAGGTTAGAAATGCTCTGAGTTGGGGCAGATGGAGCCAGTGGGATTCGCTTGTGAAAGTTGTTTCATTGACCTGTGCATGAGGTGTTGAAGACTTAGGTTAGGGCAGCAGTGATGCAGAAAAGAGATTTTTAAGGCCAAGCTGCTGCAGACTGCACTTTCACTTGAAGGTTTGTTCAGAATTTTAGCATGTTTGGACATAGCTGGTGTGTGTTCTGTCAAAAGAAGGCCCCAGAGGGATATTTGAAAGGAGGTTGTTGATAAATCTGTAAGGCTGAAAGGTAAAGAAGGAGCGAGATGGAAAGGACCCCAGAGCTTTGACTCTAGGACATCCCGATGACAGAAATAAGAGAGGGCTGATTTGGGGAGAAGAGGACCAGGTCAGCACTGACTTGCTGAGTATGAGATAAAACTAAATATAATCCAGTGTTTTAAGTTAGAACATTAAAAAGTTTTATTTTGAGTATAAGATGTGTAAATATTGTGACTGTTTATAAAAAGTCATCTGCCTCTCTGAAGTACTGAGCAGTGGTTTTGAAAAATTGTTAAAGTTTTCTCTTTTACTATTTAGACTTCCATGTACTAGTTGAATAGGAACTGATAGTTGTTAACATAAGTTTTAAGTATAATTTTTTTTAAGTTTTATTGCTTTCTTTAGCAACTGTGCCTCTTTTTTTATGTTTGATTTGAAGGAAAGTTTTAAGAAGGCCTGGCCTGGCACTTGTCCCAGAGGAATGCATGTGGCATAGCAAGTTAAAGAGTGCAAATGTCTGCTGTCTTAGAGGGCTGAGTTTGTATGCTACAGACACACAGAGTATTTCCAAGGTTCTTGGGGGGTAACTATTTAAAAAATGTACTTGTTACCATCCCAATTGTTAAACACAATAGAATGATATTGAAAAATGTTGTCATAAAGACCGTCTAGAAATGATAAAGAATCAATTCAGCCACTTATCAGATGTTACCAGTTGCTCCCGGGGTTCAGGCACCCTGTTGCTGGGTGCGTAGGCTATTTCTACAAACAACATATTCCCTGCCTCCAAGAGGAGTGACACAGGGTGGCTCTGGGCTTTGGACAGTGCACAGTGAGCCATAATGAGGCCCGAGTACAGTGCCACAAAGAGCTGGACATGAACAACCTCAGAAAATACGGTGGGCAAACAGCCAAATGCGTGGAGACGTCGCCCTATCTAACATGGCCATCCTGACCTGCTCCTGAATAAAGAGAAAGGATGGAACTGGGCCAAAGCCAGAGGATGGTTTTTACTATAGACCCCTAGGCTATAAGACCAGGTGGCCTCAAGCAGAGCCACAGGAGCCCACAGAAAGAGATGAGAGTAGAACAAATAAGCCCGAACTCCTGGCCAGGCAGCGGGGTTGCCAGCTGCATCTGTGCATGGCACAGACAGAAGTCTTCATGCACATTCATACCTGGACCCAGGGAAGCCCAACATGGGCGAGAACTTTTTCATAAAATGCTAAAATCATTGTTTAAAATAGCCAATGCTACATTCCACTATTAGAGGCATGGCCTTCTAATCCAGTTGTTTACCTGTGTATCAACTATAATGTCAATTTTTTGAAAAATGGGAGACACTTATCTTTTGAAATGAAGGTATTGACAGATCTGGGATTTGATTTTACTCTACTCACAAGCTAACAAGCTAGGCTCCTGCCATTCCATGGATGCTGACAGAAGACGTGGCCAGAGACAAAGGACTTCATTACTCAGGGCACAGCAGGCGGCATCAGCACCGTCAGTTTTCCTTGTCCTCACGTCCAGTGAGCATGACCCAATGGGCCCAGATGGATGCTATGCACACAGTCCAGCTTTTTACCTGGCGGCATCAGAGCCCCTGATGTGAGCTGTGGTGTCACAGCTGAGGAACACTGAGCCTGGAGAACCCACCATGTTATAGCCATTTATACCATTTTATAGTAAGCAAGCCTGCTCTTTGTTGCAGAGGGAGACATCACCTCAGCCGTCAAGGTTTCTCACTGTAAACACAGTCCTGAGAAATAGTCCAGGTAGTGTGTGGTTTCAGCCTTGCATTCACAACACACCCAGCAAGCTGTGTAGGAGTGTAAGAGGCCCATGGAGACTGTCTCCTAATGACATAAATATATA
This sequence comes from Hylobates moloch, assembly GCF_009828535.3. Taxonomy (NCBI): domain Eukaryota; kingdom Metazoa; phylum Chordata; class Mammalia; order Primates; family Hylobatidae; genus Hylobates; species Hylobates moloch. Next base: position 67,540,137 of record NW_026652280.1, read on the forward strand.
AAAATAATGATACTGTAGGTAAAATCTGAGAGGACTGTTACAATTTGTGGCTATTAATATGGGACCATTTCATACCATTTGGTGATATACTTCAAATTTAAAATATGTGTTAATTCTTATTTCAAATTGAAAATTTTATTGCTTTTCATACAGACTTACATGACAAGCAACTGGTTGAAATTTTTTCCCCCACTTCCTATTTATTTATTTATTTATTTTGAGACATGGTCTTGCTCTTTCGCCCAGGCTGGAGTGCAGTGGCACTGTCTTGGCTCACTGCAACCTTCACCTCCTGAGTTCAAGCGATTCTGGTGTCTCAGCCTCCTGCGTAGCTGGGATCACAGGTGTGCACCACCACGCCCAGCTAATTTTTATAATTTTAGTAGAGACAGGGTTTCACCGTGTTGCCCAGGCTGGTCTCGAACTCTTGGCCTCAAGCAATCCGCCCACCTTGGCTTCTCAAAGTGCCGGGATTACAGGTGTGAGCCACCACACCTGGCCTCTCCTTTATTTTTAAGAAGCCTCTGTAAAATAACCCCATGTGTATAAGTGTATAATACTCTACCAGGAGCCTTTGGGAATATGGAAGAAGTAAATGGTTCATTTCTTGCCCTTGGCTTTATAACATGTTAGAATGATGAGACAGCATTACAGGAAACAAGCAAAGTAAATCCATCAAGTGCCTGGTAATGAGATACCAGTAATGTTAGAGAGAAAAGGGAACCAAGTCGTTTTGTAAGATTTTGATAGAATCTTATGATAGATGCAGAGTTTTAAATTTGTATTTTTGCAGCCATAGCCACCCAGGTTCCTAGTAGCTTTAGTATAGATGCGCGCAGTTCTGCAAAATGCCTGCTATCTAATGTTGCCTTTTTCTTCCCAATTCTGTTTTATATTCTCTCGTTCTCCATTTCTTGGTCCCTGTCTTTCTGATGTATGAAGAAAGTATTAGTGGAAAGAGGGCTTAGCTCTTCAAGCTTTTTGATGGGAAGAACATAGCTTGCAGGTGGAGTACACCTGAGAGTCTCCAGCTCTGCCTGACTCCCTGGTCCGTTTTACCTGGTGGCATCAGAGAGCCCCTGATGTGAGCAGCCTGGTGCGTTTGGTCCTGCAGGGGTTATCTTGAATCACTGATAATACCTAGGAGTCCTTCGGTCACTTTTTTGTGAAAATGGCTACATTAGCGACACAGCGCATTTGAGTAACACCGCCTGTTGCACCAAGTGCCCCTGTGCCATGGCTGCTCTTGCTGCCACTCTGAGTTAAGTGGTAACTTCTTAATGCATGGGACGACTGTGGCTCATGGCCACCAAAGGACTTGCCCAAGGTCACACACGTGACAGGACGAGGTGCAGGACCTAGGCCTTCTCCTGCCGAGGTCGCAGGTGCTATTTGGGGTGTTATTTTAACTGGGATTGGTTTGAGATGAAAATGGCCACATCAGCACAAAACACCGTGTTTAGTCCTTGACTCTCTCCTCAACAGGCTGGAGTTTAACAAGGGGTTGGGTGGTAGCGGGGTCGTTCTTTGGCCCCAATCTTGCAGCGTGTATGAGTGTTACTCTTTATGAAACGGTGATGAACCGAGCCAGCTGTCATTTCTCCCAGGAGCACTTCAAGGACATCTCACACGCTTCTCCTCACTGTCCCTGGGACCAGGTCTGTCCCAGAAAACCTTCCTGAGGCCATGCAGCTTCCGAGTTCCAGGACATCTCTCAGGGGGGGCCCCAGGAGCACCTGACCTATTTTGTGGCAGATCATGACTATTTTTAGAGTCTAAGCCACCTTTAAAAGTCAGACCATCATCCTCTTTCAGAGAATACAGTCCAATCAAGTCAACAGAATGTCTGTTCACAGGGAGTGGGGCACGGAGGAGGATGTGGTTATGGAGGTTATACAGTAAGTTATGAAGCGTGACACAGATGTGATTCTTTTCATCTATTTTGTTAGGTCTGTATTCAGAGTAAGAATTATTAGCCAGGCATGGTAGCTCATGCCTGTAATCCCTGCACTTTGGGAGGCCAAGGCAGGAAGATCACTTGAGCCCAGGAGTTCAAAACCAGCCTGGTCACCACAGCGAGACCTTGTCTCTATAAATAAAAACATTAGTTAGGTGTGGTGGTGCACACCTGTAATCCCAGCTACTCAGGAGGCTGAGGTGGGAGGATTTCTTGAGTGCAGGAGTTTGAGGCTACAGTGAGCCAAGACCGCACCACTGCACTCCAGCCTGGGAGAAAGAGCAAGACCCTCTCTAAAAAAATAAAGAATAGCCATGCACAAGATTTAGCACGTTCATACTGGGGTCTGTTTTGTAGGGTCAGGGCCTTTCTGGAGGTGGTCAGACCATGTGGTGACTTCTAACCCATGTCACATTTCCACTACGGAACAGTGTGAGATTTCAGCCTTGGCTAGCCATGAAAAAGAAGTGTATATATATCAAAGGTAAGAGATCCAAATTCTCACTTAGGTGGAGTTTCAGGAATATTGAAGGAGAGAGGCATACTTGTTGGAGAAAAGAAAAATTTAGAGCCTTTACAGGCGAGGAAGAAAGAAAAAATGGGAGTGTTTTTATCTCTTTATGCAGTGATGTCCAGAATCCAGGCATCGTCAGTTCTGAGCATCTGGGATGTGGCCAAACCTCAGGGTGCTTCTAAAAGCCTCTGAGTTCCCAAAGAAGTTGCAGTGAATCCCAAGGAATATATTTAGTGGGCAAGGTCTCCTCTTAGAGCCCTTCCCTGTGAAGTTAGCTGGATTTCTATCATCTTCTAGTGGCTGGATTTCTATCGTCTTCTAAGGCCCCAGTCCCTAGTGGATTTGACACTTGCAAAGCAAAGGGCACTGCTGACACCCTAGTGATGAGTGAGGTGAGCAGCATTAGCACCGTGGAATTGTCCGCCAGAGAGCTACAAGGTAGGGTCCCCAAAGACTGGTAAGGGGACCCCAGACACAAGGAAGATGTTGACCTGCATTCTATCAATTTCATATAAGAAGGCAGGAGACAGCCTGTGCCTTTTCCGAAAGAGTACCTGGGAATGAGAAATGCTGGCTCTCCCACTGCTGAATGCCGTGGGCAGCCATGGTGTTTTCATCCCAGGTTCAGAATTTCCAGGAGTCTTGAACTTCACAGCCATCTATAATGCTTGACTCTGTGTATTTAATTCTTGCTTTAAGTTTTAGCTTCTACAGGAGAAAGCTCCATTTCCCTGGAAACATAGGAAACCTCTTTTCCTGAGGTTGCCAGATCAGGAGCAGTCGCCGTAGGATAAAAGATGTGTGTCCCGGCAACCAAGGAGACCCCCCAGACTTTGTAACAGGTGATTCACCTCCAAAAAGATTCTTCCTTTAATAGAAAATACAGGTTAAAAACAAAAATAGAAGAGGCTGGGGAGCAGGGAGACCTGTCATACGTGTGAGCATCTGCTGTCACTGACAGTCAGCAGTGAGGAGACCCCGGCAGGGATCTAGAACAGGAAGGGGGCGTGTGTGCAAGGGCTGTGTCCCCTTGCAGAGGCACATCTATGGCAAATGCCAAGCCATGTTTGGAGACACATTTGCATTTTTGAGATTTTTTTTCAGGAATATTGTCATCTAATAAAGGTGATCTGATAAAGTTTCACAGTTCTTTGAAAGCAATAGGTTTTTACTATGAGTGTTAAATGCCATCATTGTCTTTTATTGTTATTGCTGTCAATAAAATATATGGTTCTTTTGACCTAATTTTTCTTCCTTTGGTTTTAGAACCTTGGATTTGGCTGGAAAAGGTTTTAAAGACTGACTTATCAGCTTTTTAATCCAAGAAAGATAAAAGGAAATAGCACAAGCTGCTCCTTTGTGAAATGTTTTCAGTAATGACAAAGTTGATGGGTAGCACCCACTCTTTTTTTTTTTTTTGAGACAGAGTTTCACTCTTGTCGCCCAGGCTGGAGAGTGCAATGGTGCAATCTCGGCTCACGGCAACCTCCACCTCCCGGGTTCAAGCGATTCTTCTGTCTCAGCCTCCGAGTATCTGGGATTACAGACATGCACCACCATGCCTGGCTAATTTTGTAGTTTTAGTAGAGACAGGGTTTCTCCATGTTGGTCAGGCTGGTCTCAAACTCCTGACCTTAGGTGATCCACCCGCCTCGGCCTCCCAAAATGCTGGGATTACAGGCGTGAGCCACTGTGCACGGCCACACCCACTCTTCTAATCCCTCAGGAGTTATGCCAGACGTACCACCAGGAGATCTTTCCACTCATCTAGTCATGGCTCACTCCTTGTTTCCTAAGTGGAAATAATTTCACACATTTTCTTCTATGGATTTCAGCAGTGTCCTTCACCTGGAGTTTCCTTCATCCATAGGATTTGGAGTAATTAAAGGCAAAGGATACAGTCTTTCAGGTTGATTAATCTCACCCGTGAAAAGCATAGTGCTTCTGCTTTAGGATTCTAGGTAGGCTCCAGGACTTGATAAATCTAACATAGCCTGGTCTTGCATAAATTGTGTGACTGTGTTCCTTTGTGCTGAAGTTTTCCTGAGAAAGGGTTGTGCTTATCCCATATTTGGGTGCTTTCTCATCTCCCAAGGGCCTGGGGACTTCAGTAATTGTAAATTCTTGGTTATCAGGAGTTTGCGATCAGACAATAATAGGTGGCACAAGGAAACAAAACTACTGTTGCAAATTCTGCTGATACCCAGGAAACCAGATGACAAGATTCAAAATAGAGATGAGAGGACCAAATATACCTATCTTGCAGATTTCTCTAAAAAATTCCTCCCTTTCCCCCTCTACTTACTGGAGCTAATGAAATCCAGTTGAAACACCTCCTCCGAAGTTTCAGTCCAAGATAGTGACAGTAGAGGGGCAGAAGGACAAGAGGACGGTAGGGAGTGTGGAGAGCATCTTGGAGGAAAACGGGGATGTTGTTACTGTTTGTAATTCTGCATTTGCGATCACACTTTGAAGAAAATTGCCTGTGAGCAAAGTCTTCGTGTGGAAAAACTTAAGTAGCAGATCACATGCATGATGACGCTGAATGCTTCTAAACTTATTGATGTCTTAACAGGCCACCAAGCATGCCCTCTGCAGAGATCATCTGTATGACTTGGGTCTGAAAGTAAATGCTTGTTCTTCTCAAAGCAGAACAACATTGTGAAGTATTTTCAGCATCTTTCCTGGGGCTCAATACTTTGTTCATTCTTGGTCACTAGCTGGTATCTGAGCTGAGTTCAGGAGGAATTTGGAAAGAATCCTGTTGATTTCAAAGACTGCTGGAACATTGACTCTTTGAGGGTGAAGAGTTGACTATGATTTCTTCTGTACAGCTAGGAATATACAACCTTAATCCTTTCCCTGTGTGCTTAGATCATTTTGAGACTGCTTTTTCCCAAGGGCACTCTGAGACCCTTCTAGCAGGAGAGTTGGAGAGGTTCTCATTTGTCACAACCCAAAAACAATCTTATGGGAAGAAAACTTTTCAAAGAGCCTAAGGCCATAATGAGGCTGTTATTACACGGGAGTTGCCCTTCCAAGCCCAGGATTTTTAAAGAAGCATGTAATTGGCATAAATTTCCAGAAAAAAGTGTGATGGCCACAAATGTCAATGTGTTATTATAATAGATTTCCTGTTTCTACCAGTAATCTAGAAAATGCCAGATCTGGGTCTGCGGGGGGTCCCAGAGCTTGAAGTGGGATAGAGGTGGCACCCATCAGTGAGAGGTGCACGTCCTGGCCGAGGGAGGGTGGCGTGGTTTGCGATTCCCGGTTTCTCCAGGGGGCCCCAGGGGCTCATGCTCATGGGGCCTTGGTGTCCTGAGGGTGGGTCTGCTCCACCACAGCACACTGGGGCCGTGCTGTAAAGTAGGTCAGAAGCAACTCCAGCTGTATGAGAAGCGCTTAGACCCCTATTTGCCCCCTTTGGGAGTCACCAAAATCCCAAAGCCACAGCACATTCCTTGTCGTACCTTCTTCTGGAACATGGGCTCGCCTCATGTCTATCTGGAACGTGAGAGTGGTCAGCGGGAGGTGGACAATCCTTCAGTGATTCCAACCTGCCTCCTTGTAAGTCCCTTCTCCGAGACGCAGTTCCGGGCTATGGAGGGTCTCAGGCTGTGGGGAAGGAGAATGGGTTCAAATCCTGGCCGTGTGGTGGGCAAGTTACTTCTTCTGAGCCTGTTCCCTCACACAGGAAATGAGAACAAGGGTCCCCACCTCATATTGGTGGTATTAGGATTCGGGATCTCAAATATAAAGTATTGGCTGTCTAAACTTGTTAGACGCAGATGCAAGCGCCATGTTTGCTAACGCCCCTGACGTTCTCTAGGACAGTGCCTTGGGGGGCGTGTTGTCATCTCAGCGGGGTGGCCCCACTCACCTGCTGGGAAGCAAATGTTAGGATTTTGACTTCTCAGTCAATACAGAGGGTCAGCTAGAGCTATATCAGGAATAGAAAGTAATGCTTGCAGTGTTTTCCTTTTTTTCATTCCTTTTTTCCTTACCTCCATTATTTCCAACTTTCTTTACTCCTTTCTTTCTTTTTTCTTCCCATATTTCCATAAGAAACCATGTGTGTGTGTGTCTGCATGTGTGTATGTGTGCATTTACATAAAGCAAAAATAGGCTGTTGTAGAAGGCACTCCTCCATTATTTCCAACAAATTTTAAGATTTGACAACTCCGTTAGAAAATCAAAACTTCTCCCTCTAGTATTTTCTGGTACATTTTAGAAATATTTTTCTACAAATAAATTAAGGATTGAGAAATGATGACTTCTTATGAAGAAACCATGCATGTTGATTAAAATATACTGCCTTGAAATGTCCAGCGAGAAGAAACTGCCTTTAGAGATGTAGTAATATAAAAATTTTAAATGTGTGTTATCATTTTTTTATTAAGTAAGTTCTTTGGAGAAAAAAACTGCTAAAGCTTTGGTCACTGTTTAAAGGCTGCCCTCACAAAATTTATAAACAGTCTGGGTCCATCTGGATGTGTGTTTTACAGATTAAAGGCAGTACTCGCCTGTCTTAGCTTCTTGGCCATAAAAGGAGAGGAAAGAGAATGTATAGGGCTGTTCACATGGAAGGTGCAATAAATCACACATTGCACAGTGATGCCCAAAATGTAAGCCAGGTTGAGCCACATGTAGATCTTTGTTTGGGGTGGTTATGACTGAAAATTTTTGATGTAATTAGTATTTTTTATTGTGATAAATATACATAACATAAAAGTTACCATTTTAACCTTTTTACAGCACCAATTTGGTGGCATTAAGTACATTCACAGTGTTGGGCAACCATCACCATTATCTTATTTCAAGAACTTCATCATCATCTCAGACAGAAGCTCGTACCTATTAAACAATAATCCCTCACTCCCCTCCTGCCCTTCACCCTGGTGACCTCTGTTCTTTCTATCTCTATGAATTTGTCTATTCTGGGTATCTCATATGTATTAGTCCATTTTTGTGCTGCTGATAAAGACATACACAAGACTGGACAATTACAAAAGAAACAGCTTTAATGGACCTACAGTTCCACAAGGCTGGGAGACCTTACAATCATGGTGGAAAGTGAAAGGCACATCTTACATGGCGGCAGACAAGAGAAGAGAGCTTGTACAGGGAAACTCCCCTTTATAAAACCATCACATCTCGTGAGACTTACTCATTATCACGAGAACAGCACAGGAAAGACCTGCCCCCATGATTCAATTACCTCCCTCTGGGTCCCTCCCACAACATGTGGGAATTTAAGATGAGATTTGCGTGGGGACACAGCCAAACCATATCTTCATATAAGTGGAGCCGTACAGTATTTGTTCATATTTTGTCTGGTTTATTTCACTTAGCATAATGTTTTCAAGGTTTTTTCATGTATCAGAATTTCATTCCTTTCTATGTCTGAATAGAATTCCATGGTACATACTGATCATGTTCTGTTTATCCATCCATGTGTTGATGAACACATGGGTTATTTCCACTGTTTGGTGATTGTGAATTGTGCTGCCGTGAGTATTGGTGTTCAGGTATAGGTTTGAGTCCCTGATAATTAGTGTCTTAAAAGGTGCCTTTTTGTAAGCTGAGATTTTCCAAGAGAAGGTTCAAGGACACCTCGCTGAGTGGCATCCTCTTGCTGTCATGAGGGCAGGCACCTGGCATGTTGCTGTGCTGTCCACGGTAAAGCTGCACCCCTGCCTGTGAATATGCACAATACAGAACCCATGCATCAGCCGAGAAGCAGCCATGCAGTGTGTGCTGGGACATTTAAACTAGGGTAGCTACCATGACTGCTCTCAGCCCAAACATTATTCAATGTTCAGGATTGATTAAGGACAGCAACCCTTGGGGGACACCCCCACTAAGGAGGCTGTCAAATGAACAGTCAGGATGATGGAGTCTTCCTTGGCCATGGAGAACAATGGATAGAAAAGATGCTGTCCCACAGAAGGAGTGAGGAAGGACGGAAATCGATGGTGACTTCGTGGCTTCCACCCTTGAGGACAGAGCCGCTGCCAGAACCCCCACAGGGGTGGCAACAGGAGCGATCACGCTGATAGCTGAAAGGGAGGTACAAGAAGACATCGGCACACGCAGCACGGGGTGTGCAGGAAGGAAGCAAGTGGGGAGCCCCTCTCGGTGAGAGGCAGGAAAAGCAGGAGGTCTGAGGCTCTGCGGGATAGGGCGGGAAAGAGGAGATGAGCGTGAGAGCACAGGGGGAAGGGGGCGAGTGTGGTGCCCGGCTCAGGCTTGGGAAGCAGCGTCTGCACCCATCTGTTGTCACAGTGGCTGTTTCTGGGCTGAGTTATGTTTCCATTTCTGTTTATTCTTTCTCCTCTTTGTTAATTTCATTCTTAATTATTGTTTGGTAGCTTCTATAAAGTTTTCTGTATAGTCTACAGGCTGAAATGACCTGCCAGCTGCACAAAGAAATTCATCTCCCTCTAGAATGGTAGTTCACAACCAAGCCCGCTCAACATCCTCATTGATAACATGTCTCATGTCTGTCTGGAGGAAGCAGGCCTGTGACAAGACGTGCTGAGTTGTTCTGTCTGGCTTCAGTTATGTGCAAGAAAACAGAACTGAAACCAGGAGTTACCAGGGGAATAGAAATCAAGGAGGAGGAAAACGATGTCCAAGAAAGGGACAGCCGTGGAAGTGGCCATCCTGGGGCAGGAATGAGGCTGGCTGGCTGGGGCTTCCCTGACGGGCCCGCCCAGACCCCAGGGTCCAACCTGCTGTAAAGCCACCACAGAACAGAATCTAAGTCTCTCCTCATTTTTTCCAATTGGATGCCAGTTCACTTCTGAAGAGATGTCACATGCCTGTGCATCTGGCTTAGGCCACCACCAAGGCAGAGAGTCTCCAGCCCAGCTTGTGTCACACTCTATCAGTGTCTCAATTTCCATCTAAACCCAAAGCTCTTGTATGGAAGAGGTTTCCTAACTTCTTTTCCTTTTATTTCCCTTTCCTTTGCTTCACGCTTCTACATATCCTTTGGTTCAGCAGTCTCTCTCAGCCTTATTGCTCATTTGATTTTAATATGTTGACAAAAAGTCTTGTCAGTTCCAAAGAGGAGTGTCTGTCCTTTGCTAATTAGGCCCTAATAGCAGGGGAGAGAACACACATCATCGGTTTTCTCCTGGTGGTTTGACTCATCCTATAAATTGTGTGTGAAATCACTTTTGCCATTGGCTCTTGGCATACTTAATTGCATTGTGGAAAATCTGACCCACTTATCACCCTGAAATGATAGAAATAATGCCCTCTTACTGTGGGAGCAAATTTTGTTGTTAAAATTTTTCCTATGAATTAACAGATTGGGATTTTTATTTCAGACTTTATATACTTGTGAAGTTAGGGTTCTAAATTCTGTTCTATATGTAGAATATATAGAAATCACACAGTTGAAGAAGTTCATACTTCAAACACACATTTTCCATGCAGAGTGAAAAAGCCTGTTTTCTAAACATTGGTTTTTCTCCTAGAGAGAGAAGAAAGCCAAAATGATTAATAGTGGGTCTTTTTCTCTACTTTGAAAAAAAGGAAGGGGTGATTAGCACTTGAAAATATTAAACAAGAAGAGAATCATAATTGGCAGGGCAATATTGCTTTTTATGGTTATCACTTGTTAAGCAAATTACTTCATTTGATCTTTAAAAGAATGCTTTATATAAGGAAGGTATTATTCTCACTTTTTTGTGTGTGTTTTTTTTTTTGAGACGGAGTTTCGTTCTTGTTGCCCAGGCCGAAGTGCAGTGGTGCAATCTCGGCTCACTGCAACCTCTGCCTCCTGGGTTCAAGTGATTCTTCTGCCTCAGCCTCCCAAGTAGCTGGGATTACAGGTGTGCACCACCACACCCGGATAATTTTTTTGTATTTTTAGTAGAGACAGGGTTTCACCATGTTGGCCAGGCTGGTCTCGAACTCTTAACCTTGGGTGACCCACCTGCCTCGGCCTCTCAAAGTGCTGGGATTACAGACATGAGCCACCGGGCCTGGCGCCTGCTCCCGCCCCCCACTTTTAAATAAGGAAATTGAGACCACAGGCTGGCTGGATGTGCCTGGATTTGGATGTGAGCATCCATGTCCTTAATTCACCTTTCCCTTTTACCCACATAGCCTGGGCACTTTCACATGGTTGCTGAATAATTGAGACTTTGTAAGGATGTTGGGTCAACTTTGGAGTAAAGTTCATTATCCAATGCAAAACAAACTATACTTTGAATTTTCAGAGTTTTTCTAAAGGCACTATCATGGAGGCTTTTAAAAACCAGTTAAAATTACACAGTTAACTTTGAGAGGCACTGACAGGTGCAGTTAGTTACTCCCAATGTTAAAAAGAGAAGAAATAAAATGCCCAGAAGAGTCAAAACAAAATAGTGGCCTATGTGGGTATGTGACTAGGGCACCGTGGGGCTGCCTCAAAGCTTGAACTTGTGGCAAGAAGAACAAATGAATTGATACCCGGTGGGATGAAGGAAGGTTCTTCCCCTGGCCTTCGCCTACCTGCAGGCCATTTGCTGCTTGATCTCCAAGTGGCTCCTTCTCTGAACACCAGTTAGTTTTTTGAAGCACATTTGCACCTCAGGATAGATGTCATGGCTGCAGGCCTGTGTGCCCTAGGAAGGTTGATGCAGCCTGTGAGCAGGGTGGAGGTAGAAGGAAGATGGAAAGCTGGGGCAACTATGCCAGAGACACACTCAAGCTTTGCCCCAGTGAACCCAAGGGGCAAGAAATGACTGGCTGAACAGACGACTGATTGAAAGAGCAAAAGTACCTCCACGCCAAGTCTCTGCACTGTTGGTGGCCTGGTTGTGTGTGCGCCAGAGGCAGCTGTGATATGGGCAAGCAGAGCACCCTAGAGCGAGAGCCTCCTCCCCTCAAGTCCTTGGGCAAGTCACTTAACCTTCGCACACCTCCATTTTCTCCTGGGTTAGTGACTCACACTGCTCGTCCTCGGGAAGAAGTGGACACAACCACACGAGGGATGGGAGTGCCAACAGGAGGGTGCTGTAGCTACTCGGGCAAGCCACTCCTCCCATGCTTCCTCCAAGGAAGCTTCTCTCTTCTCTTTTGGGTGGGAGTGATTCTGTTGAATAATAAAATTAGAGAACCTAAGCATTAGAAGGACCTGGGACATGTACTTTCATCCTTGGAACAGTGATAGAACAGAAGTAGTCATGTGGGCTTCTGGGAGATGTGAGGTCTGTCCCAGCAGGGAGCAGCCACATCAAAGAAGGAAGCAGGCAGAGCTTCCAGCCAACAGAGCTCCCTGACTGGGCCTCTTCCCTTCTGTCCACTCAGAAACCACTAGAGTCCAGCCTGATTGCACAAATGGATCTAGACAGCCCCAGGAGGAGCCATCCCAACACAATGCTGCCACAAGTCTGAATAATGCACACATTCGCCCTTATGTACCCACAGGAGGTCTTCCGGATTTTTATAGCTTGCAGATAAAGATCCAACAACATCTGGATTTTCTCAGATGTGAGAAGCTGGTCATAGATCGGTGTCATTTAGAAGACAAAACATGAGATTGATGTGTTTTTAAAAGCATGCAGCGGATGCTGCACACAAGAAAGGCGTGGTTAATGAGCACTCCAGGCCTGCATTTCAGCAGGGGCGTGCCAAAGAATGATGCCTCATGAGGCCTCCTCCATCATCCTCCATGTAGCGCCTGTTCTGTGAGCTGATCCACTGAGCTCCCACCCAGGTGAAGCATGAGTTGTCGGGAGCTCTGGCAGAAAAGAGCAGCTGTCTCTGCGGTGGCTGCTGCAGGGACACTCTGTAGGCTCTGTGCCCTGGTCTGCATCAGAGGCTGGGGCATGGGGCGCCCCAGTGGGGACTTGCAGATGATGGCTTTAGCTGTTGAAAGGCTGCAGTGAAAACACCAGCTCTGGCAACTGATTCTGCTTTTCAACACTGTCTGCAATGTTGTGTCTCATAAATATAATATACTAGCAGAGATATTCACAGTTGGGGGTGTTAACCTTCTTAGCCTGTGTGTTCATTCCAGACAGCACCAGAGATAATCAAACTGACTTCTTTGGTTTTCATCACATGAAACCATGGCTGTTTTATTTTTCTGCCGAATGCCTGCTCCCAGCTGTAGCCCTGGCCCAGCCGCCTTCCTGGGAGAGGGCTGGGCAGGACAGAGCTGAGGGTGGGCAGGTGCAGCTGGGACATCCCTCCCTCTGTTCTGCTCTATGTCTGTCCTTAGTCCAAGAGCTGGGTATTGTTCTTTGATGATTTTCTTCTGTTTCCAGGTTGCCTTTTAGGGGAAGCTTGTTCATTCCCAGCCTTCACTGGCTGAGCCACCTCAAAGACCAGGGCTGGCCAGCCCCTTCCGCAGCGTCAGAGCAGCTCTCTAGCCTCCAGGGGTTTGTCCTGTTGTAGGAGCAGGTTGCATCCTGTGCCTCTTCCTGCAGCTTTTACTGCTCTTGCCTAATTAAATCATCTGTAGTTTCCAGGACAGTGGCAGAGGCTGATGGAGGAGGGAGGGTTTTTGCTCCTGAAGAATCATGAGACATTGAGCAGAAAGTTACCCCCTCCTCTTAAATCACTTAAAGTTTTGTGCCCTGGGGCTTAGAGCTAGGGATCCAAGCTGCCAGTGCTTGGAGATGAGAATTGCTGAAGATTTGCCCAAGGGGCATCAATAGCTTTTGTGCAGTAATGCTAGCCAGTGATGCTTTTGATATTTCAGCACAGTTTAGTAGATGATTTATGGAACCAAGCAGTGGCTCCAGATAACAAGGATCCTAGGCAGATATGGGTCAGTAACTCGGACAGGGTGTTATTAGGCCTCCCTAGTGGGAGAGTCTCTTGGATAGGAAGCCTTCAGCCTGGGAAGGCAATTAGGGTTTCAGAGTTTCATTTACTGTCCTCAAATATACATTAAGCCCTACTTTGTCCTCTGCACAAAGATGTATTTGATGATCCCCGGTGGCACAGAGCTAATCCTGCCTGGGGGTTAATCCTGCAGTTTAATCTCCTGTTCATTTCTATCTGTCTTGAGTGCCCAGGGTCCATCAGTCTTGTCCATCATTTCCAGGTGAGGCGGAGCAGAGGTTTAATGGAGGTGTGGGATGTTTGCATTACACTAGGTCAATTCCATTGTCCTTAAAAAATAAGAACCTTTCTGATTTGAAAAAAATAATATTAATCTTGAGTCTTTGGGGGAATGGAAAAAAATCTATAAACAAAAACATAAAGTCATCCATAATTCTATTCCCCATTGATAAGACCTGTTAGCATTTTAGTGTATTTGCTTTCAAATATTTCCAAGACAAAAATATTTAATCTTGTTGAGATGATATTAAGTATATATTTTTAATCCTACATTTAAAAGGTGAATGTTTTATGAAAAATTTTCTGTCATTAAAATTTTTTAGTAATCACGATTTTTAATGGCTACACAATATTATATTTACTTTTAGTGCAAATGAAAATTTACGTACCTGATTTCTTTCTTCCCAACATTTTATTATGAAAATTTTCAAACAGATAGCAAAAAGAGTTTTGTAGTGAACACACCTGTTATCCCCGCCATTCACACTATATGTTAACATTGTACTATACTTGGTTTATCATATGTCTGTCTACCCATCTTTTTATTCATTCACCCATCTTGTTTTTTGGTGCATTTGAAAATAAATTGTAGATGCCTATTCACTTTCTCCAAAATACATGTTGTTAACTAGAGCTAAATTTTTGTTTATATCTTTTTTGAGTAAACTCATGTGGACAGAAATGCACAGATCTTAGTTCACATTCACTGAGTTTTGACAACTGTATATACAAAGTTTTACTACTGTAATGGTGTACTCTATAATTAGAACGATACTTAAAGTCAAATCAGAGGGTCTGTAGGGTATGTTGGCAGATTAATATAAAATCGTATCAAGAGTAACTCAGAACTTTCCTGTGTGCTGTTTGACAGTTAAATATTTTTTCACATTACATGCATCTGAAAAACCGATGATGGGTTTTCTCTGAAAAGAGGGGAACATTTTAATATATCATTTATTTGTTTGATTTTTCAGCTTTGTTTTGTTTTCAAAGTAGTTCTAACTCTCTTGCTTTATTTCATGAAACATGATGGACTGGTAGATTTCCTTCCATTACACCAGTGGCAGAGGTGGGAACAGATTATTTTCTTTTTCTTTTTTTTTTTTTGAGATGGAATCTCGCTCTGTCACCCAGGTTGGAGTGCAGTGGCACAATCTTGGCTCACTGCAACCTCCACCTCCCAGGTTCAAGCAATTCTCCCGCCTCAGCCTCCCGAGTAGCTGGGATTACAGGTGTGCATCAGCAGGTGGGCCCAGCTAATTTTTGTATTGTAGTAGAGATGGGGTTTCACCATGTTGGCCTGGCTGGTCTCGAGCTCCTGACCTCAGGTGATCCACTTGCCTTGGCCTCCCAAAGTGTGGGGAATACAGGCATGAGCCAGCGTGCCTGGCCAGGAACAGATTATTTTCTAAAATACACAGCCTTGTATTCAGTCTGACAGGCAAATGTCATATGTTTCTACAGACTTTCAACTTTTATAAATGCCCAAGGGCCCATCCGTAGGGGTTTCTCAAATGTAGGATTCTGATTCCGTATTTCCTACTATGCTCCATGGTATTGCTAAGTGCCTGCATGGATGTGCACAGAGTTGGGATTCTTGCAGTTTGGGGGAAGGATACTTTGTTTTTGGTACAGTCATCATTATGGTTTTGTCATGGTCATCAGTTACAGTTTTTCTTTGCACTGTAATTATAATTTACAGTTTTACTTTATTACCTTTGGTTTAGTTTATTTTGCAATGTTTGGTTCAGAGTACTATGTGATAGTATGTTTTAGCCAAAACATACCTAGTTTTTTCCAAAAACTAGGCTTCAAGGTACATATCACAAAGGTTAAAATTAGCCAACCGGCTCATATTGCAAAGCAAATGTATGTCATGTTCCCGAGTTTGCGTGTGCAGTGTTCTTCCTCCAGGAGAAAGTGGCATTTGCTAGGGGGTGTGCTGGGCATCTGTGTCCATCCCAGGTGGCCTGGTGACCCTGACCTTCCACTCACTGGCCAGGCTGTTGCCTTTGGGGCCTTCCCAAACTCTTTGACTTGGATGCTGGGAATCCTGAACCATGCTTTGGCTCATGGCCCCACTCTTCTTTAGCCAAAGTGTCTCAATGTAATTTTCCTCTTCTTTCCCTCATTTACTTATAACATTTGTCCTCTAATAATAGTTTTCTGTCTGACTTTTCCAAATAAGGAATTCTGCTGTCTGCAGCCTCAGATCCTTTGAGAAATCATCAGTGCCAACAAATATTATTTCATAGCCATGCGGCACCTGCGAATGTAGCAACTTGTAACCATTCCTATAATAGTCCTTTGTGCTCTTTTGCTAAAGAAAGGCAAAGATTTTTTGGATGAGAAAAATTGGCAATTTGGGGCTAAGAAACCAGAAAACAGCCCAAATATGGGCGATTGGGCTGTGAGAGTCCTGGAAGGTAGCTCTGAGGGTCTGAGGGCTGTGACCTTGAATGTAGGCTTAGGGTTGGGCCCAGGTTGGTGGCCCATCTCCAAGTTTAGGGGATCTTGAAACATTACCCAACTTTTGACTGTGTTTTAGTTTTCTTGTCTGTTTCCCAGTGGTAATAACGTATGCCTCCCCAGACTCTTGTCAGGATTGAATTAGATTAGATATTGTCTTAGTCAGCTTGGGCTGCTGTAACAAAATATCACAGGCTGGGAGCTTAAAGAACATTTATTTCTCACAGTTCTGGAGGCCGCAGAGTCCAAGGCCGGGTTGGGTTCTGGTGAGGACCTTCTTTCTGGCTTGCAGAAAGCTGCCTTCTCGATGAATCCTCCCGTGGCAGAGAGAGGAAGCTCTGGTGCTTCTTCCTCGTCTTATAAGGATGCTAATCCCATTGTGGGGGGTTCCACCTTCATGACCTCATCGGAACCTAGTTATGTCCCAGAGGCCTCACTTCCTAATACCAGCACGTTGAGAATTAGGGCTTCCACATAGGAATTTTGGGAGACACAAACATTTAGTCCATAACAGATGTGTAAAGAGAGTTTAGCATTGTGCCTGGCATGAGTGAGTGCCCGACACATATAGTAGTTGTTAATATCATTAAGATCACTGTGCTCTTTTTTTTTTTTTTTTTTTTTGAGACAGAGTCTTGCTCTGTCGCCCAGGCTGGAGTGCAGTGGTGCAGTCTCGGCTCACTGCAAGCTCCACCTCCCGGGTTCACGCCATTCTCCTGCCTCAGCCTCTCCGAGTAGCTGGGACTACAGGCGCCCGCCACCATGCCCGGCTAATTTTTTTTTTTGTATTTTTAGTAGAGACGGGGTTTCACCATGGTCTCGATCTCCTGACCTCGTGATCCGCCCGCCTCGGCCTCCCAAAGTGCTGGGATTACAAGCGTGAGCCACCGCGCCTGGCCCACTGTGCTCTTAAGAAGGACTAGGAGAAAGGGTTTCCTTTGCATTATTGCTAAGGAGGGTTTTCCACTGTATCTGAGAAGGGGATTTGTGTTTATTGGGTCCTGCTGTGTAATTCCAGTGCAAGGTGAAGCAAGCAGCTCCATGGTGTGAAAGGACGCAGGCTCCCCGGAACTATTAAAGGGATAGGTGAAAACATAAATAAATAAATAATACTTCTTATGGCGTAATATTTAGAATAAAAACAAATAAAATAAAGGGATGAGTGAAGAGGAGGAAGGGGGAGGAGGCATCTTCCAGCCAGGATGTTGTGCTTCTAGCTGAATGAGAGGCTAATTAATTCACATCCTTCACATTTTCTGGCACTTAAATGACAACTTTAATATGGCTAAAATAATCTTTTTTTAAATTATTTTATATGATAGAGATGGGGTCTTGCAATGTTGCTCAGGCTACTCTTGAACTCCTGGCCTCAAATGATCCCCCTACCTCAGCCTCCCAAAGTGCTGGGATTACAGGCATGAGCTCCCATGACCGATTTAATATGAGTAAAGGAATCTTAATAACTTCCTTCTAAAAGGGAGAAGAAGACCTCTGCACCTTCATTTCCTTAATCTGGTTTTATACCTGTGTGTGCTATAAACTACCCCCAAAAAACCTACAAAGTTTCTGAATAATAAGAATCTGTAAGAATTCTGAAAATTATCAGTCTGCATCTACATCCTCATTCCCATACTGACTTATAATTTACAGCACCCTAATTTTTATTTGTCTCCTTTTATTACCAATCTAAATTTTTTTAAAATTTAGACTTTCCAAGTCTGTCTCTGACACACTTTAGCAATTGAGAGCGTATTAATTTTTCTGAAATTGTGTGGAAGAAATTGGCCAACTTAAAATAGGAAGCATTAAGAATGGACATGAAAGTCCAAATAATTGCCTAACTTCATATTTTATTTAATCATTTTCAATACTCAGCAAAGCATCAGCCTTAGATGGATTCAATTTGGATTCACAAACTTAATTTTTTTTTCTTTTCAATAGGAATATGCAATTGATTTGCTGGCAATTGATCAGGCTAAAACGAGGGAGTAGAATTAGTCACCAGGCAAAGCCCGCACTGGGGGGTTCATGTTACTTAATAGTCTGCATTTACCTGTTCCCTTCGTTGTTCCTTGGAAGAGACTCTCCATTGGATCTCTGAGGCATCCAGAGGAATAAACTGGGCATGACTAATGTGCACACAAATTGTCCTAAACCCGTGGTCACTTCACCCAGGGTCCGGTGGCATCTAGCACGCTACACTGGACAAGACCCTGGCAGGTGGCCATTGAGGAGCCTGCGCGGCTCTGTGCTGGAGGCACAGTGATTGTTCCTCATGACTGCTTGGCATTTGGCCAGGGGACCATATGCCTGGAGATGTGTAATGCAGTGGGGTACCTGGCCAGTTTCCCCAACCCTCAGGGGGCTTTCTGGTCTTTTTAACCAACCGCATATGCATAGGCTATATTCGAAGGACCAAGTTGATGAAAACAATATCAGCTTATGGGAGGAGACACAAGAAATTGGTGAATAACTTCCGTTGAATTGTCATTGCAATCCCACATAGGAGATCTGTGATAGTCTCTTTTCTCTGACATCTTTAAAATACAAGTTTTATTTTCCTGACCTTTTTTTTTCCATTTTAAAGGAAATAGTACTTACTGTAGATCATTTATGAAAAGCCACAAAAAAAAGAAAATGAAAATCACTAATAATTCTGTCACCTGAACATGATGACCATTAACATTTGGGGGTATACTGCTCCAGGCCACTTTCCTTATATATATATGTTATATATTATGTTATATATATGTGTTATATATTAGTATTTAATATATGTTATATATTAGTATTTAATATATGTTATATATTAGTATTTAATATATGTTATATATTAGTATTTAATATATGTTATATATTAGTATTTAATATATGTTATATATTAAATATAAATATATTTTAAGCATTTTGAGATCACTAAATATATGCTGTCTGTAACCTGTATTTTCTTTATAGTGTATTATGAGCATTTCCTATATCCTTAAAGTCTTCAAAAGCATAACTGTATCTAGAAATCTAGTATACAACATGAGGACTATAATGAGTCCTATTGTATTGTGTACTAGTGATTTGTCAAGAGCATAGCTTTTAAGGATGCTAACCACAAAAATAAGAAGAAAGAAAGGTAGCTGTATGAGATGATGGTTATGTTGATTTGCCTAACTGTAGCAATCATTTCACTATGTGTATTCTGAGATGAGCATATCAAAACATCATGTTGTGTATCTTAAATATATACAATAAAATAAAAGGAAAAAATTGTAATACCTCCATAGTACTCACTCACGATGACAGAAGGTACTGTGAGGAGTATTCTCATTTATAAATCTTGGTGCATATCTCTTGTCCTTAGGATATGTTCCCAGAGGTGGAATTACACCTCTCAACCTATGCCTTTGTAAGGCCAAGTTGCACCACCATCCCCCCGCATCCCCCCCCATGCTGCGGGTTTCTCACGCCCCTTCATCTGCAGAGAAGTGCCCATCTCCCTGGGTTTGTGCTAACACTGAGTGCCCTACTTTTTTGAGTCTATAAATCTCTAAGTGAAAAAAAATCTTGTTTTAATTGTCAGTAATTGTGTTTATTGGCCGTTTATTTTATTAAGATACGTTTTCTGTTGCTTGCAAGATACTACTCTTTTGTCTGTCATGTGTTAGAAAAATCTTTTTTCCAGTTTGTCATTTGCCTTTTAATACTATAAGTGGTTTCTTTTGATGTATTCTTTTTAAAAGTGAAAAATCTTACCAATCTATCAATCTTTTCTCTGGATGTTTCTGCTTTTGTTTCTGTGTTTATAAAGAACACACATCAATTCACCTTTTTTTCTCGTTCCTTTATGATTTTTTTGCATCTAAAATTTTAATTCATCTAAGATTTATCTCTGTATAGTGTGTGTCTCACCTTTTTTGATCTCACAATGTGTTTAGTTGTTTCACCAACACATACCAAATAGTTCATCCTTTCCTCACTAGTTCAAAATATGACCTGTATCGATTATTAAAATCTCATTCTTTAATCTATTTCTGAGCCTTCTCTTTAGTTTCATTAATCTGTCTATCTTATAGCAGCACCGAACCATTGTATTGAATTTTTATATCTAATAGCACAAATACTATCATTTTCCTTTTCAAAGTGTTCCTGGCAATTTTCACCAGTTTATTTTTCTAAATTGGGGTCAGCAAAGTAGTTTGAGGCTTTGCAGGCCCTAACAGTTTGTCACTAGTGCTCTACTCTGCCCTTGCAGTGCAGAGCAGCCACAGACTGTGATAAATGAGGCTGTACTCTAATTAAAGTTTGTTTACAAAACAGGCTGTGGGTTGATTTGTCCTGAGGGCCATGGTTCGCCAACTTTTGTTCTTGATGAGTTTTTGAATTACTTTGTCCATTCTTACCACGCTCACAAACACAAACACACACTCTTTTCGAATGTGTGTGTGTGTGTGTGTGTGTGTATGTATATATATATATTTTTTTTGGGATTTGGGTTTTTTTTTTTTTTTTTTTTTTTTTTTTTGAGACGGAGTCTTGCTCTGTCGCCCAGGCTGGAGTGCAGTGGTGCAATCTCGGCTCACTGCAAGCTCCGCCTCCCGGATTCACGCCATTCTCCTTCCTCAGCCTCTCCGAGTAGCTGGGACTACAGGCACCCGCCACCACGCCCGGCTAATTTTTTTTGTATTTTTAGTAGAGACGGGGTTTTACCGTGGTCTGGATCTCCTGACCTCATGATCCGCCCACCTTGGCCTCCCAAAGTGCTGGGATTACAAGCATGAGCCACCGTGCCCAGCCAAGGAATTTGGTTAAAATGACATCATGCTTACAGAATGGTTTGGAAGAAACATGGCGTCTTTATTACAAGGTCTTCCCCCTAGGCAGCACTAAGCATTATTTTATGTTGATCTTCAATGTTCTATGGTTTCTTTCATACAGGTTCTGCAAATTTCCGGTCTTTCCTTCTTTTCTTCTTTGTTTCCTTTCTTTCCTTCTCCTTACTCTGTTGCCCAGGCTGGAGTGCAATGGTGTGATCTCAGCTCACTGCAACCTCCACCTCCCGGGTTCAAGCGATTCTCCTGCCTTTGTCTCCCGAGTAGCTGGGATTACAGGCGTAAGCCACGACGCCCAGCTAATTTTTGTATTTTTAGTAGAGACAGAGTTTCACCATGTTGGCCAGGCCAATCTCAAACTCCTGACCTCAAGTAATCTGCCCACTTCGGCCTCCCAAAGTACTGGGATTGCAGGCATCTGGTTAACTTTAAAACTTTAACCCTTGCAGTGTTTTTCATTCTAGTTGCCACTGTGAATGGAGTCTGTGAATGGAGGAGGCGTGTCCCATGACTCCCTGCCTGTTCTGTGATTTGCTAGAAGGATGGCAGGACTCAGGGCTACAGTTGACAGCCCATCAGCAAGGGGAAGGGACACATGGGGTAGGGGTGGCTAGAAGAGTCCATCCAAGGGCTCCCACCCAGAATGTGGTCCAGCCACCAGACTCAAATGCAGCAGCCCATGATTCTGCGTAGATTTTGTCTCCAGTTCTAGCTTTCTAAAATGAAAGTAAAATCTTCTTTTAGTTTTCTTTCAGTGTGTACATTGGGAGAATGTGATGAAAGCCAGGGACAGCAGGCTCTGCCCTCACTGCGGGCCCTGATCGCTATTACAGCCCTGGAATTAAGTCCCTTAGGTTAAAGCTTGGGAGAGAGCCTGCTGATTCATCAGGATTTATCTCACTCAGCTCATTCAAATAAAAGAAACTTCTGGCCGGGCACGGTGGCTCATGCCTGTAATCCCAGCACTTTAGGAGGCCGAGGCAGGTGGATCACCTGAGGTCAGGAGTTCGAGACCAGCCCGGCCAACATGGTGAAACCTCGTCTGTACTAAAAAAACAAAAACAAAAACCAAAAAAAAACCCAAAAATCAGCTGTGCATGGTGGTGCACACCTGTAATCCTAGCTACTTGGGAGGCTGAGGCAGGAGAATCGCTTGAACCGGGGAGGTGGAGGTTGCAGTGAGCCGAGATTGCACCACTGCACTCCAGCCTGGGTGACAGAGTAAGATTCCATCTCAGAACAAAACAAAACAAAAGAAACTTCTTAACTAAAGCATGAAGGTAGAAATCTTGGGGAACTTCCTTATTAAGGGTGGAGAAACTCAAGCTGTCCTCAAGACAGGTTTACCTTTACCTGTTGGAGGATACTGGTTCTCTTTGTAGTGTGACCCACTTTACCAAAAAGACTAAAGGAAATAAAGCCTTCTGCAGCTGGGGTTCCTTCCACCTTCGTCAGTCAGGGAGCCTGCTGCCCCTGCTCCATGATGATTCTATGACCCTCTTCAGCCCTCTGCCCTGAGGGCCTTCTCTCAATTATCTATTTTATATTTTCTGGGTCTCCAGCCTCCTAGAGGCTCAGGGGCAGCTAGAATTTTAACTGTTTCTTAACCTAGGATTCTTCCCATAAATGGCAAGGGCTGGCATTCTGAGAGTGAGGCACTTAAAATGTGAACAGTGCTGAGTTAATGAACTTAAGTTCTAACTGAGATGTAAGTGACTTGCATAGAGCCTCTTCTGATACAAGGTGGGCACCCAGGAATAAAGCCGAGGGAGTCAGGGCTCTGAGCAGACCTCAGATGAGGCCTTGGACCCTGAGGCGGAGCTGCAGAGGGGAGGGAGGTGGGCCTTGGGGACAGTCTCTTTCCTTTTGCAGGCCTGCCTTGATAGGTCTGGGGCCGGCAGAGCTCTGCTTCCCCACCTGCTTCCTTCTAGCTTTCCTCAGGATTAACTTAATCTTTGCAGATTAAGAGGCTACAAATCCCTTCATATTCCTCTAGGACGCTTCTCACTCCTCATTTCTTTCTGCCTTCACACTTTCCCTTTGCAAGAGCTGGCATATCTCCCAGTCAGTCTGTTGCAGACACCTCTAGGCCCCTTTACTCATACTCCTGTTTGTATTTTCAGATGTATTTGCAATTTCTTGCCTGGAGTCTATAATGTAAGACTAGGCAGGGCTCCCAGGCACTGAAGGACACAGCAAAGGCCTTCATTTCACATAGGAATAAGTTATGAGCTTTGCAAGATCTTTAAGATGGAGGTTTAGCCATGAATTGGAGTGGGTTTCCTGAGAATTTCACAACCTAGTTAGGTTTTCTCTGTAAACAAGGGCCGCCCTTCTCTTCCTTCACACCACTTTTTATCTGGCCACTCAGGAAACACTAGTTATTTATTTATTTATTTATTTTTGAGACAAGGTCTTGCTCTGTTGCCCAGGCTTAAAGTACAGGGCTATAGGCCTGATCATAGCTCATTGCAGCCTTGAACTCCTAGACTCAAACAATCTTCCTGCCTCAGTTGCCCTAGTAGCTGAGACTACAGGCACATGACTCCACACTCAGCTAAATTTTTAAAAATTATTTTTTGTGTGGCTAGGCACGGTGGCTCACACCTGCAATCACAGCACTTTGGGAGGCCGAGGCAGGTGGATCATGACATCAGGAGATTGAGACCATCCTGGCTAACACGGTGAAACCCCGTCTCTACCAAAAATACAAAACAATTAGCTGGGCGTGGTGGCGGGTGCCTGTAGTCCCAGCTACTCGGGAGGCTGAGGCAAGAGAATGGCGTGAACCCAGGAGGCGGAGCTTGCAGTGAGCCGAGATCACGCCACTGCACTCTAGCCTGGGCGACAGAGTAGTGAGACTCCATCTCAAAAAAAATAAAAAATAAAAAACAACAACAAAATTCTTTTTTGTGGAGACAAGGTCTTATTACTATGTTGTTCAGGCTGGTCTCAAACTCCTGGCCCGAAGTGATCCTTCCGCCTTGGCATCCCAAAGCATTGGGATTATAGGCATAAGCCACTGCACCTGGCCAGGAAACACCAATTAATTCTCATATTAGCCCAAACAAAACATGATTTGGAAAGTGAACCAGCTCCAGAAATATGAGTTATCTGTTTCCCAAACTTCCTGCCTTTCTCCTCTTCTTCTTGCCTTCTCTGCACTGTTAAAGTTATCCCAGCCACTCTCCTTTCTCATTAAACTGAACACTTAAGGAATACCCCAAATACAATAATTAGGATTTTGAGAATCTTAAGATTCAAAGACCTCATCTAACTTCTCCAACTGCATTTACACATTGATGCTAAGTTGTCTCTTGATTCTGGTGGGAAACAGCCTCCGTTCAGTGTGTGTGTCCCCACCCGTGGGGACGATGTTCGCTAATGCTGGCTGTCACGTGTGAGCCCATGGTCACAGAATGTCGCTTGGATCTATTTCAGAGTTCCCTAAAAAGAAGAAGCACTCGGGAAATGTACAAGGAGAAGAAAAACTTTAACCAGGTAAGCAGAGGTTTTCATTCTAATGTTACATCTCCTATAAGTGAAGTCAACTCATTTTGAATTTTTTTTCAGTAAGTGTTAGCTTTGCCTTTAAAACATTCAAAGAAACATTACCTGCCCAAACACGTGGACTCATTCCTAACCTCCACAGTGTGAACATTTTCTTTGCAAACCCACAGCTCCTCCCTCTTATTTCTCCCTCAGGCTGACAAGCTGGTGATTTCTTCAGGAAAAAGAACTGGCTTTGTGTGAAACAGAATTAAGTGTAGTTTGGGGGCCTGACAATACTTATAAATGGTAAAAAGTGTTTTGACCTTCTAAGTCATCCACACAGTGAAATAAAACAGCCACTGTGGTGTCGAGTCATTCATAAGACATTGTTTTGAATGTTGTTGTTGTTGTCTTTTAAATGTACAAGCTGAACAATATCTTAAGTGGTCCTAATTGAAGGTAAAATATTCTCAGCCCTTTCTAGATGCACAGTATGTATTCTTCAAAACTTTCTTAGCTTTTCTGTAAAGCTGTTTTACTGGATTCTGTTTTTAAATTGCTGCTAGCATTAGGTGGTGGAGAGAACAAAGATGTTATTGGGATATCAGCTCACTGCACTCTGAGAGCAAGTAGTAATTAGAGAGACACAATGAATCGGGGTAACGACGAGCTCAGCAACCTCCACCGACCTCCTGCAGCCCTGTCCCTGTGAATTCCCCTCTTAAGGATCCCCTGGGTTTCTCCATTCTCCAAACTCACTGATCCCCAGGGCATCATTCAAGGAGGGGCAGGCCCCTGCAGCAGCAGAAAACTCAACTGTTCCCTTCCACCCTCCCCAACCTCCCAGTCTCACTTTGGAATCCATTAATAACAGGGAAATTAAAGTCTACCATCCCGTTGCTGGGTGCTTATACTCTTCTGGGCTGAGAGTGTTTTCAATTGACTGGCTCTTGCCCAGGGAAGATCTTTTCCTTAAAAGGGGAAATTCTGCCCCATTGTGAAATGAACAGCATGGAGTTGCATTCGCCCTGTGGGTAAAACGGGCCAAGAACAGGAGCTGCTGCTCCTTGGGCGCGTGTCAGAAACCCTGGTACCTGGGATTCGTTGAGCCGCCCACCCAGCCGGTGGGATTATTGAGGAAGGAGTTTCTGTTCAGCAGAATGGTGGAATGGAGCGCCCTGGGAACTGCAGGCCCGCAACCAAAACCCAAAGGAAGCTGGCGCCCCGGCGCAAGGTAGGCACGCAGGCAGTCACCCGCTCAGGGTGCTGGCTGGACGGATGACTTGCAAGCCAAAGAATATATACAGAGAGCGATATATTTCTGTTGCTTGACAAGGCCTTTCCCGCTGGTGGTGATGGTGGTGGGCCCCTGGGTGTCTTCCCTCCTGGCCGTGCCTGCCCTCTGCCTGCAACAGGAATCGTGTGTCATATGGAAAGCTGGACTTGACCAACTACTTTCATACCACATTCCTGGGGCTATCCAGTGATCTTTTGAAACCAGAAATGATATCCTTCAGTTTAGACTCGGCCTTGACCCCCCGCCTCCACTAGACTCCTGGCATAGCTTTAAGAAGTCTACAGTTACAAGATAAGATGGGCATCCAGCCTCCCGCTGCCTGAGCTGAAGCTGTGATTCCCCATCTTATGAGAAGGAGTGGCTTCCCTTACTCAGAACAGGCCGAGCTCAGCTTCCCTCAGGCCGCCCCTCTCCTGCACACAACACCTGGCAGGTGCAGCGGGCCCTGCTCCAGCTGCCTCGACCTCACGGAAGACGTCTGACTCCTTCATTTAATACACACTCTCCCATGGCTTCCAGGACAGTCTTTCTTTCAACCCCTGCTTTAGTCTTGGTGGCAGGCCTCATAGTGCATGTGTGGTTGTTAAGTAGAAATGACAGCATGCTGTCATGCTGACAGCTTTTTTCTTTAAGGAACGAGAAGACGTTTTGGACATTTTATCAGTCCTCAGGTAATCTAAAAATTGACACTTGTTAGAGTATGTCATAGGATCTTGCTGCTTTAACTGACCTGGGTTTAGGTTCATGGAGACGGAGGAGAATTGTTCTATGATAGATTTGTAGTGGACGGTGGACAGAGGGGAATGGTGTGAGGTTGAAGGTTTCCAGAAATCAAGGTGATTTGAGGGCTCTGTGGGGACCTTCTGCCCGCATGAGGGGATGCAGATAAGCACGTATAACCTCCAGCGTGTTTCAGGACCCTTCAGAGATCTTACCTCCTTCCCCAATTTTTCAGTTCAACTTGTTGGGGAAGACCCCCAGGAGTTGGTCGTAGGTATTTCCCTGAGCCTTCCTTGTCATATCATTTTTCCCCTTCTGTGGGGTTTGTGGTGAGCAAGGAGGGACCAGGCAGAGTGGGATTGCCTGAGTCCCTGGTCCACATGCCTGTTTGAGCCAAAAGCTTCCTGCACCATGCAGGCAACTCTGCCCCTCGCCTGCACCTCCCGGACTGGCTCCACCACATCAAGGCCTCACCAGCTGCAAGTTTCCACGGACGCTGGTCACAGCAGGCGGCCCTGTCCCCACCTTGTCCAGCCCAGTCTCGAGTCCCAGGCTCAAAAAGGGTGGAGAGTGGGGCTGAGTTTCCTTGCAGCTGGACAATGCTGCCCTCTGTGATCTCTGCTGCTGTGGATTTCTCTGCTCTAGAGGTGGAGATGGGATCGTTTAGATGATTTTTGACAATGGAAAGACACTGGCTCTCAAGTTAACAATGGGGCTGAGGGCACTCCCCTGTTTTCTGGTCCCAAGCTTTTAAGTATTTACAGTCCATCTCCACTGATAGGTATTTTAGCTTAAACTCCATTCCTTCATGGGAACAAGAAAGACCTGTCTATGTATTTGGATTTCTTACAAATCTGTGTTTAACAAAAATTGAAAAGGTGCTTGTGTTTGCTCTACTTTTGAAAGTTATAAGAAGCTGGGGTTGTTTAAAAGTAGCATGCCAACTTCTGGTACATAGTAGGTACTTAATAAATATTTCCTGAAAGAATGAATGAACAAGGCCAGGTGTGGTGGCTCATACCTGTAATCCCAGCACTTTGGGAGGCTGAGGTGGTGGATCACCTGAGGTCAGGAGTTTGAGACCAGCCTGGCCAACACATCGAAACCTCATCTCTACCAAAAATACAAAAATTAGCTGGGCATGGTGGCACGCTCCTGTAGTCCCAGCTACTCGGGAGGCAGAGGCAGGGGGC
Source organism: Hylobates moloch (assembly GCF_009828535.3). NCBI lineage: Eukaryota > Metazoa > Chordata > Mammalia > Primates > Hylobatidae > Hylobates > Hylobates moloch. The sequence continues at coordinate 67,567,672 of NW_026652280.1, forward strand.
AGGAGAATTGCTTGACCCTAGGAGGCAGCAGTTACAGTGAGCCAAGTTTGCGCCACTGCACTCCCGCCAAAGTGCAGACTCCAGAGCAAGACTCTATCTCAAAAAAAAAAAAAAAAAGAATGAATGAACAGATAAACAAGCATGCTTTTCCTCTAGTATTAAAATTAAACACAATGTATGCCTTTTACAGCCCATGTATTCTGTGTAGGTTCTTTCAAAAAATACGTCATTACCCCAGCGGCGATGATAGCATAGCCCATTTGCCTCAGTAGTTGTGAGTAGGGCAGACAGCCTTACTTCAAGTTAGTCACAGGATTGCTTTTTATGTCTACCTAACCCAAACCCAACCAAATCCTTCATGTGGTAAGTTCTCAGAACTCAAAGACGATGTGACATTTATATGTTATTCTCCTAACATGCAAAGAAGGAAAAATACTCTTTACCGGCTCCTTTACCCAATACTAATTGTGTTTCAGACAAATAAGAAAATTAATTTCAGGGAGCTAGAGCATGGTGATTTATCATATACAAACCAGTTTATATATAATAAATATACTTTTTAGGTTTATGATTTATCATATACAGACCATTATTTAATTTGACCCTCACAACGACCTTGTGGTTAAGTGAGCATTCCTGCTTTAGATACAAAGAGACAGGTTCACTGGGGCTCTGTGATTAGCCCAGGTCACTTAGACAGTAGGAGGGGCAAAGCTAGGACTCCGGGCAGCATGTTTGACCCCAAGTCCAGCAGGCCTGGTTTTGTCCTCAGCTAAGAGATGACAGTGGGCGTGTCATCCTCCCGAGGATGCACAGATAGCGCCAGGGCAAGCTTTCCCTGTGGCAGTGGCTGCACACTTTGTCGTAGGTGTTGGCCTGAGCCTTCCTGGTCATATCGTTTTCCCCTTCTCCATGGGGTTTGTGGTGAGCAAGGAGGGACCAGGCAGAGTGGAAGGAGGAAAGTTGGGAGGCGCCGAGGGAGGCATTTCTCTTTCTGCCAAATGATGAGTGTGCGAGCAGACTGCGGCAGAGAACGAGCCATGCTCTCTGAGTGTAAAAGCTGCATTGTGAGCACATGTGACGATCCGAAGGAGTTAATTCTCCCCCGGGGGCTGACTTGTTCCAGAGAAGGGGCGACAGGCCTGGAGAGCAGTTTGAAGCCTTTTCCTCCATGAGGGCTGTGGGATTTGACTCCCACAGAGCTGTTGTTGACAGTTTCTCTGTGTGATGGGGGAAACCTTTGCTGAAACCTTTTGAAACTTTTGATGGCCGGTCAAAGAGGAGTGATTTGTGAAATTGGTTATTTTTCCCATCTGCTGAATGTGAATAGTAAAACGTTTTTGCAAAACCAAAACGGGGAGTTCATCTGGCTTCAAAACAAGGATACCAGCCCTGCAAAGCAGAGTTGACTTTCCAGTGGATCCAAAAAGTGCCGTTTTGACCTCAGCCAAGCATTGCAGGCTGTGAACAGCAGAGTCAGCTTTGAGGATCCTCCAGAATCCTCTGGAAGCCCTGTGAGGACACTTCTCAGGTTTTGATACACTTGACTCTATCCAACACTTACCTCTTTGCCTTGGATCACTGAGTTTAATTTCCTGCTGTGTTACAGCAACTAAAGGGTAAGGAACATAAGCAAAGGCTCTGAAGTTGCACTTGCCTGGCGAGAGGCTGCAAGGAGCTCAGGTGTCTTGGTCTGCAGTACCCAGTGTGTACCCAGAGCTCGGTACTGACTCAGCACACGTCTGGACTTCCAAGCACCCTCATACTCATACTTCATTTTTTTGTCATGTCATTCTTGTGGGACATTAGGGCTGGGGAGACCGGGATGGGGAGAAGCGAATTGCCCTGTCTCAGGTACCTTAGGAAACCAGGGGAAAGCTGAGCTCTTACTTGGGGTGGCCTGACTTCCCCATCCTGGTCAGACCTCGTGGATTGTGGGCCACTTTGAAAGAAGGAGGTCTGCATGTTGGAGGTGGTGAGCGCAGCAGGGTGGAACCCTGTCTGCCTGCACCAGGCCATGGTGAGGGGCTGTGCTGTCTCTCACTGGTGCTGGTGAGTAACCAGGTGGGATCCAGAGAGCAAGGAGGGATTGCGCATTCCCGCTGGGTTTTGGGCCTCATTTCGTTTTCCCTTCTTTGCTCATAACTTATATGATGGTTTCCACATGCACTTTTTTTTTTCCAAACTAATTTTTTTTGGTTTCTTTTGTTTCTGTGGCAAAGCAACAAACTATAGCCCTTTCACAGGCCCCCTCCACAAAGCCCTGGGCCCACCTCTGCTTTGTCTTGGCTCTTTCTCTATGTAACTCAATGGCACCAACGGGAAGATCGGTGTTTGATGTTTGTGTGCGTTGGGGGCGAGGTGTGAGGGGAATCATGAAAAACATGAACATTTGGTATTTTCAAATAACCCTTCTCCCGGGCTGTTCTCTCCTGGCAGGATGACAGTGCCGATTTGAGGTGCCAGCTCCAGTTTGCCAAAGAGGAAGCCTTCCTGATGCGCAAAAAGATGGCCAAGCTAGGAAGGGAGAAGGACGAGCTGGAGCAGGAGCTCCAGAAGTACAAGTCCCTCTATGGGGATGTGGACAGCCCCCTGCCCACGGGGGAAGCAGGCGGGCCCCCCAGCACCCGGGAGGCCGAGCTGAAGCTGCGGCTGAAGCTGGTGGAGGAGGAAGCCAACATCTTGGGCCGGAAGATCGTGGAGCTGGAGGTGGAGAACCGTGGCCTCAAGGCAGAGATGGAGGACATGCGGGGCCAGCAGGAGCGGGAGGGCCCGGGTCGGGACCACACACCCAGCATTCCTACCTCACCCTTCGGTGACTCCCTGGAGTCCTCCACTGAGCTCCGCCGCCACCTGCAGTTTGTGGAAGAGGAAGCGGAGCTGCTCCGGAGGTCCATCTCCGAGATCGAAGACCACAACCGGCAGCTGACCCACGAGCTCAGCAAGTTTAAGTTTGAGCCTCCCCAGGAGCCAGGCTGGCTCGGGGAGGGTGCAAGTCCCGGTGCCGGGGGTGGGGCCCCCCTGCAGGAGGAGCTGAAGTCAGCCAGGCTGCAGATCAGCGAGCTCAGCGGCAAGGTGCTCAAACTGCAGCACGAGAACCACGCGCTGCTGTCCAACATCCAGCGCTGCGACCTGGCAGCCCACCTGGGGCTGCGTGCCCCCAGTCCCCGGGACAGCGATGCCGAGAGTGATGCGGGCAAGAAGGAGAGTGATGGGGAGGAGAGCCGCCTGCCCCAGCCCAAGCGGGAAGGGCCTGTTGGCGGGGAGAGCGACTCGGAGGAGATGTTTGAGAAGACGTCGGGCTTCGGGAGCGGGAAGCCATCGGAGGCCAGCGAGCCGTGCCCCACGGAGCTCCTGAAGGCCCGGGAGGACTCTGAGTGCCTAGTGACCCTAAAACACGAGGCCCAGCGGCTAGAGCGGACGGTGGAGCGCCTCATCACGGACACCGACAGCTTCCTGCACGATGTGGGGCTGCAGGGTGGTGCGCCCTTGCCGGGGCCTGGCCTCCAAGGCGAAGAGGAGCAGGGTGAGGGGGACCAGCAGGAGCCCCACCTGCTGGGGACCATCAACGCGAAGATGAAGGCTTTCAAGAAAGAGCTGCAGGCCTTCCTGGAGCAGGTGAACCGCATTGGGGATGGCCTATCCCCCTTGCCCCACCTCACAGAGTCCTCTAGCTTCCTCTCCACTGTGACTTCCGTGTCCCGGGACTCCCCCATCGGGAACCTGGGGAAGGAGCTGGGCCCAGACTTGCAGGTAAGGGGGCTCGTGGCTTCGCCTCCCTGCTCCGCCTTGCTGTTCCTCCTTCTCGCTGGCATTGCTGCACTCGGGCTCACGCTGCTCACGGCTGCTTGGTTATGATTTCAAACCTGCATTGTACTAAAGCCTCCGGGGCAACCGGATCCTCTCTCTTGGTTGGGCTCCGTTTTTTGGGGGTTTTTTTTTTTTTTTTTTTAAGTTCTCTTGTATTGCCTTGTTTCTTTTTCCTTTTTCCTGTCTTATTTTTAACTGCGCCGCGGCTCATGGTTTAGAGGCCCTCCCAGACACAAGGCTAAGCCCAGTGGAAGCGATAGGGCTCGACGCAGGCCGGCCTTACTCCTCTCTTGGTATCTCAACCAACCAGCCACCCGCTGAAGAAGCCGTGAGGAGGCTAAGACAAACGCATGTCACAGTCAGAATAATTAGCAGACTCGCTAACGAGCACGTCCCTTCCTGGGTGTGTTTCAAGGGACACAGTGCAGTCCAAGGCCCTAGGCAGCCCAGGCCCCCACTCCCACTGGAGGATCAGCCAAAGCGGGCAAGGAGCACGGTGCTGGAAGGATGGTTTTGGTGGAAAAGCTCTGCTGGCTCCTGCCGCCCTGCCGCCGCTGGGGAGGGCGCGGAGGGCCTCCGAGGACTGCTGTCCTAGCCTCGCCTGGGTGCATGGCCCAGCTGCCGCCCTGGACTGTGGCTTTGGCTGCTCGACCCACAAGTAAGGAAGGAAGAGCCTCGTTTTCCGTTTCCTTCATGGGTAGCGTGCTTGCAGTTGAGTTCTGGATTCACGCATCGCCATCGCATGTGCCCTGTAACCAGTGTTTTGCACCCCCACTTTCTCTTTTTGCTTTTCAGATGTGTCCACCCGCCCCTTTGCTCATTCTCATCTCGGGTCTGTTTACTTCACTTTCTTACACCACTGTCTTTAAGCCTGTGTTTCTATTTGTGCTGTTCTTTGTCTGGTTGTTTTCTCAGTTGTCTCCCTTGTCCATTTTTGTTTTCTTTATCCCCCCTCCCTGCCTCCACCCCCTTGTCCTTTGTTTTTTGTTTGTTTGTTTGTTTAAAATTTTAAAAAACAACAACAACAAATCCCTCCCGTGCACCTAACAGTCCAGACTGAGAGAGCAGCTGGAGTGGCAGCTCGGGCCGGCCCGAGGGGACGAGCGGGAGAGCCTGCGCCTCCGAGCCGCGCGGGAGCTGCACCGCCGCGCAGACGGGGACGTCGGGAGCCGTGGGCTGGGAGGCCAGACCTGCTTCAGCCTGGAGGTCAGCATGGGCAAGCAATCCCCCCCACTGCCCCCCGCCCCTTTTTCTGTGTGGCTGGCTATGTGACGTTTTCTGTCCCGGACGAGGCCCTGAGGGAACATGGCAGGAGGAGGTGGAACTAGGTGGAACTCACTTGGCAGCAAACCCATTTTGTGGCACTGGGACAGACAGGTGTGCGCAGGTGCCTGCGGTGAACTGCTGTGCTTGTCAGACAGAGGGACAGCTCACTGCAGGCACGGTCCACCTCTTGTTTCCGCAGACCGGGAGTGCCTGGAAGTAGGCTGATTGGTGAGTGCGAAGTGGCTTCTTGTCCAATCACAGAGAAAGAAGGGATGAAAACCCAGCACGGGCTTCCCTGCTCTGGAGGAAACTCTCCTTAGAGTTCACCTTTTCAGCTCTTTATTGCCTGTGTCTTGTGTGACCATCCCATGGTCTCGAGTGACACTGCCGGCCAGTTGGTAGAATCAGGGAGGCTCACTCTTGACCTGTGGGCACCCTTAGCAGTCTCTGTCACCACAGTAACCCGGTGTACGCAAGGCTCCAGCCACCACAGGGATCATGGTTGGAACTGTTGTCAGCAGCCTGGAAGAGTGAAAGTTCTTAGACGCGGGCCACCCCACCCAGGACAGAAAGAGGGGATTCCCGAGGAGCTGTTGAATGAGAAAGCACCTTTGAAAGTCCAAATGCTGTGTCAGTGTAAAGTATGATTAGTAATAGAGAATGCAATGTCCTGCCATTGGGGACTGTCAAGGGGGAAAGCGTGTCACAGCTCCCCTAGTCAGGGGCCCGGTTTTCCCTTCCCACTGTAGCTCTTTCTTCTTTGCCATGGGCTGTTTCTGGAACCACAGCTCCGGCTACACAGGGCGGCCCCTTCCCTTTGATAGCTGGTTTTATAGGAACTGCATCTCCCTTCCTGAGTGTTCCGTCCTTCAAGGTGTGTCACACATAGCTGTGTGCAGTTAGAGCCTGTGTCAGAGAGCTCTCCTCCTGGATTCTTCTTAGGTCCTTAGTGTGTAACCTGGAGCAGTGATAAGTTGTCACCATCATGAATGCATCGCATAGCTTCAGAAACTGGGAGTGATTTGGGAGAGAGAAGCATACTTAGTTGAAGCAAACCAAATACTGAGGAACAATAAAGCTTCACAAGAAGTAGATTAGCAGAGTGAGCTGGTGCCATGTGGCAGCACAGGATGTCCAAACAATGCAGCTCAGAAGGGAACAGCAGGTCTTCAGATGAAGTCTCTCATTCTGCGGGTGAGAAAAATGAGGCCCGAGAAGTGAAGCGGCTTGCCAGTAAACCCTCCTCCTGGTTGGTGGCAGAACTGGGTCTAGAACAGCCTCCAGCCAGCTGCAGCCCCGGCTCCCCAGCACATTCCCGGAGGGGCCTGATCTGTAGTGGTGGGAGGGCTCTGCACTGACCCCTGGGTGCATTTCTAAAGAGTCACTCTAACGAATAATTGTACAGCCGTTGTCTTGCCATGGAATGGCACCTTTTTTAAACATCCATCTAGCTTCTTTTAATTTTGTATATTTTATCAAGAAAGCTAAAAATCTACATAGTGAAAGGCCAGGTCTAGGGAGCATCATTTCCTAGAAGCGGAAGCAGTATGAATCAGGAGTTTTAAACAAACATCCCTCATTCTGATGTTTTTTATTCACAGACATTTCACACAGAAGAGAAAACTCAATTATGCTGCAAACACATCCTATTTTATTTTATTTTTTAATAAGGCATGTTCTGGAGCCACTTTGAATCTCCACAGTGTTTCCTTTTATTAGAGAAGCTGGATGTGGATCTGTCGCAGAGCCTGGGTCGGGAGAGGCCGCCCTGTCCCTGGTGTGAATGTCACTCTGACAGCCTTGTTAGTTTGGTCTTTGAATATGACATTGTGTTAAAGAATTGTACAATGGATAATTCTGGGGAGCAGAACTCTTAAAAGCCTTTTAATGAGAATATCCCTGAATTTGCTGCCAACAATTGCTTTCCCATGAGGCTCTAATGGAAACAGTACACAAAGCTCCCATAAGTCAGCCCAGCAGCCCGGCCAGAGACTCATGCCGACCCCGTGGGAGTAACTGGGGGAAAGACAACATGGACACCTTCATGCAGACTGAGGCAGGGCTGGAGCTGCAGGTCTTGCTGGCAGCTTTCTTTGCTCCCTTCTACATTTCCCTTGAAATAACCACCAATTTTGCCCTGAGGCCAACCACGACTATACTTGTGTGGATTCCCTTTAGCTCTCTGCCCGTAGTTCCTCAGGGGTGTGGGAGGGGGCCCAATAGCACACCTAGTATCAGTGGCATCAAAGAAGAAACTTTCCAAATTTAAGCAGAAAGAGGATTCGTTCCTCAAGCTGCACTTACAAAATGCCTCTGTGTCTTCTGCCTTACGGATTTTTATATTTGGGGAAATAGGAAAGAAGATAAGTTATTATTTTGAAAGATTGAGGCATTTTGGCCCGACCAAAACTGTGACTACTACTCATAGTTGTACCAGCAACAGCAGTTGTAACAAAGAGGAGAAAAAGAAGTGCATTCTTACACATGACACATTTTAGCAGATTGCAAATCTGGGCAGTGGAGGAGCCCTGCTGCTCAGACGCCACCATTCACTAAACCTGGGAAAGGGGCGGCCTCTCCAAGGCCAGCATTCTTACAAACAGCCACAGCCAGAGCAAACTGAAGTCAGAACCCACGGACACCCACTAACACATCAATGCAACCACGCAAAAATGAACTGCTAAAAAAAAAAAAAACACACTTCAGGATGAGTGTTTCTGCTGCCTGCTCTTCTCAGGAGATATTAGCTAGATGCTCACACTGTGCACTGGACTCTTCCCTGACTTCGCTCCCTGGGGTTCCCATCAAACATGAGACATTGGCATTTGTTAAGAGAGAGTGGTGTGTAGAATGGTTTGGAATGTGCGAGGCACCTTAAAAATAGTCCTGAATGAGAAGTAGCCATGCACGGACGCTGGTCAGATTTCAGATATAAAGGAGACCAGGGCTGTGCCCAGAGGATTGAGTTTCTGGGTCAGAAATCTCAAAGAGCTCTTCTCCTCAGTGCCTGCTTTTATCCTTCAATCAAGGAAGCACACAAAGCACTCACAATCCCACGTGCCTCAGCTGTGAAATGCCAGCCACAAGGAAGTTACGTGGGGTTTTATGCCAAGTGTTTGCACACGTGTTGGCTTCATGTACTGCTTTTGAAATAAGTGGTTGCAAAACTGGCCGGGACAAAATGGAACCCTCCAGAAAATGAAGCCATGGTCATGGTGATGGAATTGTCCTAATAGAGGAGTAGCATTGCTAGGCACTCTAGTGACGGCTATGAAAAGCCTTCTTTTTCTGTTTGTGTTTGAGATTGTGAAGTTATCTTCTTAGGTGTGGGAAGTAATATATAAGCCACTTTCTCTGGAGTTGGGGAAGTTAGCCTTTGTCAATCAGTGTGGGATGCAGCTCTATTGGGGAAGACATGGGCCGGAGTTTCAGAACACTGACGTGGGAAGAATGGTTACAATTGTCAAGACTAGTGTCTCTGCAGCCTTGGAAACAAGTGAGGGTGGTGTTGGTTTAGATAAGCCGCTTTAATAGCGGCTGATGTATAATCAGAATCCTGATTTTGATGAATTTGATGTATAATCAGAATCCTAGGTAAGTGAACAAAGATGTATAATCGGAATCCTAGGTAAGTGAACAAAGAACGGTTTTTTTTAGAATCAAACCTTTGGGGATTGGGTGGTAAAGGGAAATACTTATTTTTTTAGAAGACATTTATGTGTCATGTGAAACTTTTCTCCAAATGTATGTGGTCGTATGCAGTTGTGTGGCAGTAGGATAATTCTAGGCTTTACCTTTTGCCATAGCACGTTTGTATGTTGTTTTTTGTAACATTGGAGTGACGTTGGCATCCCGGCTAGGGGCAGTTGTCCGTGGGAGTTTTAATATTGCATTAGCAAAAATGGACAATAAAGGAAAATGAAACTTCTGATAGATCAGGAGGATCTAAACGTGTCTGCTATTGAGCAGGCAGCAGTCTACAGAGACAACACTGGAGCCATCGTAGGTGAATCCGACTTCCCCAGTGAACAGACTCAAGGACCTCCCTTTCTGTGACTCTTCAAAGGTGTGATTCAAACAGAAGAGCACGTTTTAAATCCAATGACACTGAAGTATGAGCTTCATATATTGTTTCAGATAAAAATGGTTTCTTAACATATATATTACTTATTAAAATTAAAACCAAACTAAATAGTTCATGCAATCTATAGAAACTAAACTAATAGATCTTTGCTTTTCTTAAACAATAAGCTTGATTAGGATGTCTGTTTTTACACCTAATAAAACCTTTGGCTAGCACTTAATGCATTAAATAAGGAGTATTTTTACATTTTGAGTTTATAGAGTAACGTGTAGCTGGAAAGTAAAGCTGACAGGAGAGCAGCCTAGGTGACCTGGAAGCAGTCCTGCACAGAACACCTGAGACAGGAGGAAAGCCCCGAGGGCAGGTGTGGCCACTGTTTACTGCTCTATTCGCCATGCTTTAGACAGTGCCTAGCACTGGAGGTGCTCAATAAATATTGAATAAAACACTGCATAAAATACAAAGTATCCTCTTAAATACATTTCTGAATTCCCAGGAAATTTAGGAGAATCTTCAAGAGTTGGAATTGATTTTAGAATTGAGACCCAGAAGGCCAGGCACGGTGGCTCACGCCTGTAATCTCAGCACTTTGGGAGGCCAAGGCGGGTGGATCACTTGAGGTCAGGAGTTCGAGACCAGCCTGACCAACATGGTGAAACCCTATCTCTACTAAAAATACAAAAATTAGCTGGGTGTCATGGTGGGTACCTGTAATCCGAGCTGCTCGGGAGGCTGAGGCAGGAGAATCGCTTGAACTCGGGAGGTGGAGGTTGCAGAGCGAGACCCTGTCTCAAAAAACAAACAAAGAATTGAGAACCAGAGCGGTCTCTGTGGCCCTTGGGTGGGTGGATTAGGGAGATTGTTGCCAGAACTGGTAACTGGGAGCCTTGGGGTTTCAGCAGCTCCAAGGGAACAGGAGATGGGGCCTAGGCCGGACATTGCAAGGAAAGAAAGGAAATGAACGAATAAGAGAAGCATCTGCCTGCTGGCCCCAGGGCAGGGAGCAGGGAGGCAGCACCGATACTTGTTGCCCCAGCATGAGCCTCTGGATCAGGAGTGGGAGGGCTAAAGCTGGCCTCACCCAAGGTCAGGCTTTGAATTGATGTTACCAGTTTGGTCTGGGAATCCCCAAAGAAAGGGATTTATGTTATATTGCTAGCTCCAGCAAATAGGAAACCAATCTGGAGACACATCCTCCACCCAGATCCATACCAGTGCCCCTGGGAGATGAAGTCACACAAGCTAATAACGTCCAGCAGGGACACGAGTTGGCAGACATGGCAAATAGCAGGATTCAACCCTAAGACTGCAGATAATAGGATTATCAGATGGACACTATCAGATAAGTGCATTCACAGTTATTAAAGGCAAGCAAACAGGAGAAGAGTATGTCACCATCATAAAAGACCACACATTTTTTAAATAATAGCACTTTTAGAAATACAAAATTAGTCATTGAGGTCAATTCAACATGTAGGGAAATACATCTTTTCAGAGAACCCCAAACAATGCTTAATATGTATAAGAGACTATAATAGTCTCAAACAACTAGCAAATCAAAGAGGCATTTAATGCTCTCAGAAGTTCTTGAGTTTTTTGAAAATAGGATGTTTAAATCTCCAGCTTTCAAAATTTTATGCCGAACTTGGTGAATCCCCAGTGTCTGATTTTCTGTCTCTGTTCTTCTTTCCTTAATAGCCCTTTCTCATATCCCCAGTGCTAAGGGAAGTGCTCTGCTCTTTTATTTTTTGCATTTTCTGTTCTTGGGGTATGATCTTCACTCTTCACTACCCAGGTACCGATTAGGAGGAGCAAACAGTATCCTCAGGGAGAAGTAGTAGATGAGTTAAAGGGACTCAGAATGAACCAATGAAACCGCACGTATTTTATTGCAACAATCTACTCTAATCCCCAGTTGTATAAATCACCTGTCTTCAAGTAGCATAATCCAGTGGGTAAAATGTCATGCTTACATTTTGATGATGCCTGAGATTTTTAGCATAACAGTGTTTCCATCTCTAAAAAGCATATTTCATGTGCCTGACTCCTCTATCATGGCATTAGAACATAAAAGGTAGACTTTACCAATAAAAATCATGATACAGATTCCACCACCTGTCTTTAAATGTAGTAAGTACATCTTTGTGCAATTCCCCTTAGGCAACATGTGCCATTGGGAGGCCTGAAGCCGTGCATCTCTGCTCATTGATGAACCCCCACCCTATTGCCCTGAGCATCGGGGTCAGACCACCTTGATAAAGACACCCTCGGTTGAGAAGGAAAAACTGTAATAAGAAAGCACATGAAAAAATTAATTATGCAACGCAGAAAGACCCCATGACTTGGAGAGGGAATCCAAGAAGCTGACGTGTAATGGGTGGTCATGCTTGCCTCCGTCATAGTCAGCTCTGACCATCCCGGCGTCCAGAAGCCACTGTGGGAGCAAGGACACCTCTGGTGTACTTTGGCTTCCTTCTCTCAGTCTGGTTTGTGGTTATGGTGGTGGGTGAAGCTGCCCACTCCCCTCCTGGGTAAGAGATGCAGGGCAGGTGGAACTGTCCCTCCCCAGGTAACACAGGGAACTGTGGAGTCTAGAGGGAAGCCCCAGGGGAGCTGCCACAGTCACTCCACTGCTGCAGCGCTCACACATGCTGTGTCGCTCCGTGTGTGTCCCCAGCTTGTGCAGATGTCTGTCCTGCGTCGTCACCTCAGGCAGAGTTCTCATTTCCACTAAACCCCCTTCCTTTATCCCACCAATCAGCTCAGGGGCCCCCCCGTTTTACCTGAGCAGAGTGTATCCATAGAGGAGCTACAGGGTCAGCTCGTGCAGGCGGCCAGACTGCATCAAGAGGAGACAGAGACATTTACAAACAAGATCCATAAGGTAAATATTTAACACGGATTTCAGCACAACCGCTTTGTGAACTGCTCAGCCCCAAAGGAGAAATGCCACGGTGCATTTTCAGAGAAGGCTGTCTGTTGCGTACAGGCTGCTAGACTCCCAGGCACCTATGGAAAGGTCACCCAGTCGAGCTGTCCCCTCTCAGACACCCGTAAAGATAACTCTACCTTTCTGCTCTGGCACATGCTTTTCAGCATCTACACTGTGGTCTCAGCAAGGTCTTCCTCATACCTAATCTAAACTGTCCTGCAGCAGTACCAGCCTAACATCAAGTAAGGGCCTAAATGCAACTGGACAGAAAAGTGTGTCTGTCACCTCTGCTGATGTTGGGTGAATTTTCCGATAGAAAAATCAGCAACCTCACCCTAAACCATTGCCTTCAGAAAACTGCCGCAACTTGAGCTGTGGCCTGATTAACCTCTGTTACTCTCGAATAACCTGGTACCGGCTGATTATCTTTTATCTACAAATCCTTCCCCAGAGTTCCGAGTAGAAGGGATTTGCAGATGTGGGCACTCATAGCCCTGGACATCCATGAGAACGGCCCAGTCCCAGCAACCCCAAATCTAATTAAGTTGTGAACAGATACCTGGGTTCAGAATTGCTGAAGCTGCTCTTCCCCCGTGTATTTGTTCTTGAAAGATAGCTGTGTCTTTAAAACAGAAGAAAGCAAAGCAGTTGATCTTGAATAGAGCACGTTGGTGTTTTAAAATGCATATCCTATCCAAATAAGGTCCTGGTGTATCTAAGAACTTACTTTGGCAAGGAATGTGTGCTACACATAAGCCGCCATGTTGACTGAGGCCATGTGATTTAAATGGGTCACAAACTGATTAAGGGAGGGAGCTCTTTCTCTGCACCTTGCAGCTTAGGGAAGGCAGGGCCGAATGCCAAAGATCTAAATACTTTCTGCCAACTTCTACCACTACATGTATGACTCTTTTTAAGTGTTTCATTTAGGGGTCAAGTTGCACATCTTACTATCAGAGGAAAATAATTCCATATTACTTGAAAGATAGATTTCTAAGTAATTGAAAAAATTTTTGCATGGCACCAAAAATTGTTTGAAAAGTGAGTTTATCACTGAAGATGCTGCGAGCACAATGTCCGGGGCCCACGTGTTTCTGGTATGTGGGTTGATGATGAAAGAGTATTGCGGAAGAGGCTTCGCATGGTAGGAGATGTCCTCCAGGCTTGTTCAGAAGGGAAGGGAAAGTGTCCCCCAAGGTACCCAGGGGGCAGAGGACTGAGCTCTGAGAATTAGGAAGTTCATGGAGCCTTGGAACAGAAGGAGCTGGAAAAGGCAGTGGAGACATGAGGGAGAGAAAAGAAGGCTCTCCAGGAGGGCCTAGGCGCGGTGCTGCAGATGCTGCCTCCCGTGGTGTGGGTCTGGTGTCTCAGCGCCTCTCCACAGCCAGGCGGGGAAGGATCTCACATTATCTTCACATTGCCCCTGAGGGCAGTGAAGCTTGCCCAGCATGAGTCAGTTGGCTAAGACATGTAAAAGAAAATAAATAAAACTACAGGACTCTCTAAATTGATTATGTCAAGGGCAAAGTTAAGTCCTGGAGACTGAGTCATGAACATGTTTGCAGTTTTGTTTCTTAGATTATAGATGAACTCTCTTCCTCATTGTTCTTGTTCTGTAAACGACCAAGAGACCAGAGACCAGACCTCCCTTCTTTTTAATTACTGATCTTTGTTATAGATTAACTGCCTCTTTTATTGTCATATACCTAACTCAAACCAGATGATACAAAAGATCCCATGACCATTACATCTTCAGTGTGAAATGTTAAATACACTTCCCCCACCCAAAAAAGAAAGACCACGTTGATTTATCAATAGGAAATTGTAGATGCTGGGTGTCTGGTATGCTAGGATGCCCTTGTGTCCGCAGGGGAGAATCAGTGGTAGAATGCTGAGGGCTGCTGAGATGATGAATAAAATCGCCTGTTTTCTGTTATTTCAGCCAAAACTACAATAAAGGTCAGGTATTAGGAGAACGGCCACGCAAGTCGTTGTCTAGACCTGTGGACCTTTCCAGAGCTGCCTCTGACTCTTCACTGGCCTTTAGTGCATTGGCCTTGGGCAGCTGTGGTTCTATTCCCATGGCCTCTGAGAATTAATCTAGTACTTTAAGGAGAAAAACAAATCCCTTCCTTGGTTTTTGGCATAAGAGGGAGTGTTAAGAGAGGAGAGTTGATAACCTTAAGGCTGGCATTCGAACCTTTTATTGGTCTATGGAACACAAAGCTTTGATCCCATAGTATCACTTTAGCTACTGTAAATATTATTTATAGATGTTATTCTTGTGCCTTATGTGCAAAGTGATGTTTTATTCACTGTTTCTAGTATTGATACACAATAATTGTTGCTTGAAAAAGTGTCTATACCGAGGGTGTTTAAAAAAATAGGAATTTAATGTGGAGATGCAAGATATTTCTTTTTCAGTGACACTTTTCTTTTCCTAAGAGATATGCACATCTAATAGGAATGTCAAGTCTTTCAGCATGGAAATAGGCTATCAGACTCACTTTTCTGTTTCCTGGCTGTTGTATGCAGTTGGGGCCTCCATATTTGGAAGAATTCCTTCCACCCAGCCTGCTGTGTTCTCCACCAGCTGGGGTTCTCTTCTCTCAGGGCTGTGGGGAGTCAGGGGGCTCAGGAAGTAGAGGGGAAGGATTCCCACTTGTTTTCTTCTTTACAATTGTAATGTGCGTTTGAGTGCCTAGCCCATGTACAGAGGGGAAATGGAATCTGCTTACATGGGATTCAAGTCAGTGGTAAGCCGCACTTCCAAGACACGGTTTTCCTGAAGGAGTTTAGAGACATCTAAAAACACCATGAGAGACTTGGCAATGAAAAATGATCATAATACCTTATTTTGAAATAGCACTTGATTCTGAATCACAAGACTCATGGGGTTTTGTAAACCGGAAACGTCTGAAGCCCTTTATCAAACTAAACTTCTGGGGGCTCCTGTGTTTCACATCTCATATGCAGCATGACAGAGACTGAGTGGCAGTTTGCAGGGACTCTTGGTTTGGTTTGGGTGGCGGATTGGATTAGCTGCTTGTCACACTGTCTCTTTGTTCCATTCAAGATGGAGGAGGAGCACCTCTATGCCTTGAGGTGGAAAGAACTGGAAATGCACAGCCTGGCTTTGCAAAACACCCTCCATGAGCGAACCTGGAGTGATGAGAAGAATCTGATGCAGCAGGAGCTCCGGTCCCTGAAGCAAAACATTTTCCTCTTCTACGTCAAACTCAGGTGGCTGCTGAAACACTGGCGGCAAGGGAAGCAGATGGAGGAGGAAGGAGAGGAGTTCACTGAGGTAACTCCACTGTCGAATTCCTTTCATTTGCATCTGTTTTGTTCTTGACCCCAGTCACTGCTTTCTCCCCACCCACCCTACACACAGTCATGTTCTATTATTTCATTTCTCAGTATTTGATTAACATCTAATATTGCTGCAAAAAAGATGTAGAGCAATTCATACAGACACTTAGATAAGAGAAAATTGAACACAGGTGACTGAGACATCAATCATTTTCCTATACACAAGCAAATATAACAGAAGTAACATTACAGTAGCAAGGGCAGGTATGCAGTGCTAGGCATAAACTTACTGAGAATAGTGCAGGAATGACATGAAGAAAACCACAGACTTCCCCATGAAACCTGCATGATGTTCATGAGTGAGGGCCTGGCAGAGGCAAGTGCTGTTGGTTGCCTACTCAACGTCTACTCTCTCTTTTTTTATTTGTACATATTCATGGGATACAATTGCAGTTTTTCACATGGATATTTTGCATTGTGGTGAAGTCATTATTATTTTAAATTATTTCATCAATTTTGGTCCAAGAAATGGAAATGCGGCAGCTTGTCCAGTTATATATGAAACCAAGAATTCAGTGCTATGCTCTGACCTAGTGTTGAGTGCCCTGGTCCATAACTCCATGCTGTAGCAAAGTTCCGCTCCCATCTCTTTTGCTGCTCATTTATAAAATTCACTGATGTTATCACCCTGAGGTCCTGCACCATCTCATTCAACCTTGCTGGTTTGTGAAAGCTGGTTTCTAAAATTTTGCTCTTCTTTCTATTTGAGCTTTGTTCCTAGATGTGAAAGCCTGTCCTGCCCACACAGTTTTAAAGGATCTTTTCTAAGCTTCAGATGAGTCACTTTGCCACCTCTGGAATTTGTATATGTTCTTCCTGTTATGCCTCAATTCCCAGGTTTATAATAGAAACAGAACAGAGATCTTTGCCTTCTGTTTGCTTTTGTATTGATTAAGTCAGAATGACCATTTGCACTGCAGGCTCCTTCCTAGCCTTGCTTCCTGGCGCACCCGGGGCTGGAGCCACTGGTGTTCTGTGTGTTCTGTACATCCCTGACCCTGGCTCCTTGGCCAGCTGCTTCGAGGCATTGTGAATAGTTGGTTTCTTTTTAGCTTCCAAAGACCTTTTGTCTGGTTTTCACTCTAGGGAACAGTGTATGTAATTTTAAGTTCTCATCCTAGGAATGGGAAAATACAGTGATTCTCTTTCCTCAGACTGAAGAAAGTCTTGAAAAATTAATTCCACCAGCTTCCAACTATCCATGACATAGAAAACCATTATTAAGCAAAGCCTAGAAATCGTTTTAAAGTTTCCTGTTGATCAGTACTCTGGAGTTCCTCCTCCTTTAACTTATAAAACCATAGCTATTAGCAATACTAATTTAAAAGTAGTAGAATTAAAATTTCTCCCTAATGTCTTCTAATAAGTTGAGCATCCACCCTGTGCTCTTTAAATGCAGCAAGTACCAATGAGTGAAATGGCCAAAATGAGCATTTTAGGGGTAAGGACTGAGAAGTATAGGCGTTGATAATCCATAAAGTAGATCATTATCCTCAAACAATGAAAATCAGGCTGTACAGCAAAAGGATTTGGCTGAAGCTGTGATCGTCACCTCCTGCCTGTTTCAGGGTGAGCATCCAGAGACCCTCTCCGGGCTTGGGGAGCTTGGAGTCCAGGGGGGTCACCAGGCGGATGGCCCAGACCATGACAGTGACCGAGGCTGTGGCTTTCCAGTGGGGGAGCACTCCCCACACTCCCGGGTGCAGATCGGAGACCACAGCTCGCGGCTGCAGACCGCGGACAGGGGACAGCCCCACAAGCAGGTGGGTACCTCGACCCGAGCCCGTCGCCCTGCCCATACCAGGGAGAGGAGACTCCTAAGCTGCATTTGTGTCATTTTGTTTCCAATGTTGGTGTTCAGGTAGCAGAAAATTCCACCGCCTGACTGTGGTCACCTGTTGTCATTTGTGATGCTGGGTTTTTCCTAGAAATCACCTCATCAAGCCTTTTTCATCTTAATGTCAGTCCACTCTTTCATTTGAGTTGCCATATAAATAAGGACTGTAGTAAGGGCAGATCAATGGTGTGTGTCCCTGCTGGGGCCAGTGAATTTACCTCAGAGGGTCTGCCATCGGCAACATCATTCGTTTGGCAACATAACATGCAAGGAGCAAAGGACAAGTTTAAAAAAAAGAAGTCCCCGAACATGGACAAAATATTTCAAGTTCTCTTTGGCCCACTTGAAACATAGTGCTCCCAAATAAAAGTCTTTGATGATACTTTGAAAAAATTAATGTATAAAGAGAGGTGAGACTTCAGTGTTATTAAGTAGCTGTTATTGTTACCAAAGACCACAGAAATAGACTCTACTTAATAAAGCAAAGATACGACTGATAACATCCAAACTGCTTGCATTTTTATACCAAAACGGCAGTGACGGAGGATTTGGAGTAAGGAGCTCCTGAGCAGGACCCTGTGTTAATGCTCTCTCGCTCTCAGGCTTCTGAGTCCCCTCTAACCCAACTTTATTACGTATTAATAATAATAAAGCTGCTCAGGAGGCTCCTGGAGTGCAGCTGGATGCCCCTGCCCTAGGAGGCCTGCGTTCTGGGCTGAGGGCACAGGGCCAGGTGGCCACGGGGTGCGGCAGTCATATGGGCGCGGCTCTAGCCTCTCAGCCATAGACACTCTGGGGCACTCCCTCTGCACTGGATGCCACAATTGCTGCTCCTGCCTGGCCCGGGCTCCCAAAGCCCAGAGCCCCTGGGAGCTCTAATGGGAGTGGGCTGTCGCCAGAGCGCTGGCTCAGATCCAGATGAAGACAGGCGGCAACCTTCTGAGTGCAGGCTGAGGGGAATTTGGGTTCCCCCTGCTCCCTCTCTATACAATCAGATTTTCACACCTAAACAGCTGTTTTCCTATGTACACCCGTCCCCACTTCATTCTCCCTGAATAACATGACTCAAGGAGGAGATGATACTTTCAAAGGAACTTTTATTCACAGCCATCAGAAAGTATGCCATTATGCCAGTGTCTGTGGGGAGAATTTAGGTCATGGAATGAGTTTTCCAGCCGTAATCTAGTTAGAAATAAAAATGCTACTTTGCAAATAATGCTTTACAATCTACTAATTTTACTTTTTTAAAAGAAATGTTGTCATTCAATCCCATAAAGCATCTGTGCTTACCTCCCATAATATTGCCACTGATGGCCACTGTTCCCACCTCGCCACAAACCTGCTGCATCTAAGAAAACATTGTTTCCCACGCACTCACGCAGATGCTCTGGACAAGGAGAAAACCTCGCACATCTGGTTTTCTAAACAACAGTCATGGAAAATGTTACTCTCAGGGTGGAAAATAATGTGAAGTCACTCAGCTGGAACCTTACATTCAGCATATTTTCATGTCATTTCTCTTTGCCTCCTGCTTCTTCCAACACTAGTTTTTAGCGATTACCCACGAAAGTGGAGATGGACCCGTGAGCTTCCACTGCGGGCCATGTGTGATAGAAGCATGCGGCAGGGTGGGGTCCAGACACACAGACCCAGGTCTGCCAAGTGGGCCAGTGTCCACAGTAGTGAGTAAGGAGCTCACTACTGCATGCACAACACTCTGTCTGTCCAAGGACGGAAGATGGACGAGCTCTACTGTAACGACAGCTGGTTCTCTGGGAGGGAACATTCCCGGTTAGAGGATTTGCCTCTCTGTGACTGGCATGAGTATTAACCAGGCAGCTGGGATGCAAGAGCTAGGGTACGTGTCTCACAGAGCTGCACAGAGCCGGGCCGTTCCCGAAACGCCGAGCACCTCGCAAGGCGATTGGTAGCATGGGAAACCTAGCCAAGCCATTTTCCCAAGGACAAGTTCTCAGTCACAATATTCCTCAGGCCTTGGTCTTTGCTTTGTGACGTATGGAACGTTCTCACAATTGAACTCAAGTAGATGGCAACATTTATCATGTCCACAGAGGTTTAAAAAAAACTGCATATACTGGTCAACCTTGGGACGGCTCATAACAAATCAGATTGGCAAACATTTGGCTCCACAGACGTTCCCTGTTTCCCAGTCTTCAGCCACATGAGCTCGCGGTCATGACCTGGTGCTTTAGGGCCACAGTGAATGCTTTCAGTTTCCCCAGCCATCCTGAAGAGCAGAGGCTGTGCACACGCAAGAGGGAATCATATAGTTTTCCTTGAGCTCCAAGACTCGCGCCACTGTGTTAAGCATTTGAGGCCAGCATTCCTAAGGCTGTTTATGCATTTCATGCTGATTAGTAATTCCTGGAATCCAGCTACTTTACACAAGGTGATTAATGGTGTGGGAATGATGGCCCTGGGGTGCCAACAGCTCGTTTTCCCTGCTTGGTTTAACTGATTTAAAAAGAAGTTACTTTTTATTCAGGGATGTGACCTAATTCTCTTTATCGTTTAATAAAACAACTAAGTAAAGAAAAAAAAAAGTGTGAAGAACCTAATATAAAATTCATAGCAAGAGCTGAAGGAATTGTATTTCATATTTAAGTCTTCACCTGCTACAGGTCAGTGAAGAGCCTCATCCAGTCCAGCCTCAGGACTGAGTAGACTCCACTTCCCTGGACCTCTGCTCCTTGTCGGGGCTTCTGTGCTGCGTTAGGGCCTTCAGGGGCTGCCTGAAAAGTCAGCCTTTCTCCTGCAGACAGACAGCCCTTGGCTCCCTGGGCTTCCGGGGCTGTGGCTCTCCCAGGCCCCAGCAATCTTCCTTTCTGGCCATGCAGGCTGCCCACCTTTGTTTGCCCAAGATGAAAAACTTCCAGAAAGAGCACCCTTGCCAGAGGAGGCCTCACATCAGAACTGTGATCTGCCTGACTTTTTTTTTTTTTTTTAAATTAGAAAGTTATCTTGAGCCTAGATGGTATTTACATTTCAATTTTGTACGTCATACCGTGATTCATTCTTCAGTTTATCCTGCAACTGGGAGGCCTCCCCTATAAGGCATGCTACTCTTTCTGTAAAAGGAACCAGACCAGAGCTTAGGATCAGAAGCATTTTATCTTTGCCGTGTACTTGTGGTGGCAGTTGTTCTGTCACTCTTTAAGTAGCCCCTGCGTGAGGTAAAAATTCACATGTGCAGATGGGTGCTAGGTGAAAGGACTCTCCTTGCCCCATCCTACCTCCCAGAGTTAACCATGGCCAGCAGTTTGCCGCAGGCCTTCCAAAGCGTGTAACTAAGCCTGGGACCTCACAAATAAGTTTCTTCGCTAATGGCCACCTGATTTTCATCAGACTTGCCCTGGTTTCCTAAGCCTTTGGGCTGATAACTATGTTTACAGCTTATTAAATATGTGCCTCATTTATTCTTTCCCGGATCCACATTCATTCTTGGGAAGCCTCTCAGTGACTTTTGTAGAGACCACAGCCCAGAGCCCTCCTGGACAGGATCACCGGGCAGACTCTTGGCCAGAGGGCAGAGGACTTCTGTGTGTAAATGACTCTAATTCCCATGATATTAATAGATTATATTTTCAGGGTCTGTCTTCAGTGGCCCATTCTCTGTAGGGGATAATGGTTTTTAGAAAAGAACTTTTCTGGATGTAACAATGAAGGTTACATTAAGGAGAATGACAAATGGCTCATTTATAAAAATGTTGCTGGCTGTGTGAATGTATCAATTCTAGCTAATCTCACAGTAAAGAATTTGTCCAGGGACTCCTGCTGGTGGAGGAGTTGCCTGTGTTGAATGCTAAGTGAGGTCTCGAAAAGGAGCTGTGCGTGCCTTGTAGGGGTCTGGGCAGCTACCGCATCGTTCTGGAATTCCCCTGCCTCTGTCAAGGAGCCTAAATAAACGTGGATACTGTCACCTCTATTTTGTGACTGGCGTTTTGTGGGTTAACCCATAGCAGTAGGTCAACATGTCTGTTCCAGCTTTAGATTAATCCTATCTCCAAAGTTAGTGGCTGTGATGCAAGCAAAATAGACAGTGGTTGTTTAGCTCTTTTGTGGAGCTGCGATTTCACCTGATGAAATCTTAGAAATCTTAGGCAAGAACAATTTTGAAAATTAGCCAGCATTGCATCACAGATACCTTGATACGTTACCTTGTCTACAAACTTCCATTTCACTTTCTATTAGTAATACTTATAAATAGACTTGGATAGATAGACTTGGATAGCAGTCTGATGGACCAAAGACCAGTTCTGAACCTCTTAAAAAGTTTGACATATTATAGCACATTGTAAGTCTCACTCAAGAGAGCTGAGCTAGGTGAGGCTGTATTGCCCTTAGGCGGAGGAGAGGGAAATAGGTGGAAGCTTTTTATCCTGCTGCTTTGCTAGAAAATCAGCCAGCTGATCTCTGAATGAAAAGCCAGATTTTTGATTTGAAATTGACCTACACTCAACAAATGTACAAGCTAAAAGGTTGCATGGCTAGACCCCGGCACAAAAGGTTCAGAAAGCCGCTTGTCCAAGAAGACTTGCATCATAAAGACATCTCAATGGACCCGAGTCTTAATTTGATTCTTGACTTGATTTGGGTCATCTTTTTACCCAAAAGGTAACCCAGCAAGGGGTACCACCAGGGGAAAAAAAATAAGAGAAGTTCACTTTTAGGTATTCTCTCAGGATGACTCACTATCATTAATTTCCCTTGATAAGGGAAATGGAATTAGCTTCATGGGGATTAGATGGCTTCTGCAAGGTAAAGTTTAAAAAAAAAGAAGAAGAAAAAGAAAAAGCCTTGGCAGGGTATAGCGTCAGAATTGAATATTCCTGGCTTGGTTTGTTGGCCTTGGAACGGGACAACCTGGACTGCAGTCCAGGATCTCACTTCCTTGACAGTGGGACCTTGGCCCTCAGCCACTCCAAGCCATAGTTCCTCCTCTGTAAAATGGGGAACATAGCATATGCACTCAAATTGATGTGACATATAAATAAGGTCATGTTGGTGAATAATTTAGTTCCCCCTGGCCACAGGAAACACCTATAATATTAGTAATTATTGTTACCATTTTTTTTTTTTTTTGCCTGTGTGTGAAAGTCATTAGGAAAATCATGCCCATCTGCGGCTCATTCTGGGTCTTCAGAAATGTTGACATGGACATCCACTTTTGCTCTTGTGTGCTAATGACAGGAGCTGGCCTGGCTTCCTGCTGTGCCACATGCTGCTCTTGGGGAATGATGATAACAGGTACCAATAGCATTGAGCTGGGCTCTCTTGCTCCCTTTGGCCACCTTCACCCCAAAGCAATTCTGGAGCTCATTCCACAATGATTAATATTATCCTGGTTGAATAGATCACTGTTTTGATTACTCTGATGCAAATGTGCATAAATCATTAAGGCATAAATTTTATTGAATTCAGTATCTGTTAAAGCCAAAAAGTACTTGCTTCCAGAGAAACCAAGTTTCCAATCTGCAAGAGAACTGTACAGTTCTGATTCTAATGTCATGTGGTGTATGGGCCAAGAACAGCATAGGCTGATACCTTATGTAACTTGGCATTCATAGAAAACTATCGATTACATATAAGAATGTATTGTATGGTTTTCTGCTTTCTCTTCAGTGAAAATTAAGTGACTACTCCAAAAACTGGATCAAGATTATTACCATTATTTTCTGCTTGAAATACTCTTGACTCAAAAAGCAGGGATTTTTAATTTAAAATCCAAAGATGAAACTCCCAAACAAATCTACCACAAAATGTATGTGATTATTCAGCAAATTCTATATCAAGATGTATATTTCCGAAAAGATTGTTGTGACACCTCTTGTCACTCAACTGTACTTATATAATTTTTAGATTTTTTTTTTTGAAACAGGGTCTTGCTCTGTCACCTAGACCGGAGGGCAGTGGTGTGATCATAGCTCACTGTAACCTTGAACTCCTGGGCTCAAGTGATCCTCCCATCTCAGCCTCCTGAGTAGTTGGGACTACAGGCAAGAGCCACAACGCTAATTTTTAGGTACTTTTTGACGTGGAGTTTTAAAAACTGTTCTATGTTTGTTATAGCTTCACATATTTGGTGAGCATGTCTTTGACTATAGTGGTGATTTATTTCTATTCAGATGGTTGGTAAGAATGTATAAGACTCATAGATCGTTCCCTGTCTGCCGAGTTCTTCAAATGTTAACTCACTTTTACTCTTAATGCCTTTTGTCCCAGAGTTATTAAAGTAAAAATTGTTCCCTGTGAGAAAAAGAGCAATAAATATGAACAAACTGGCCTTTCTACTCCGTCAAAAGTCCATTGTAGCTGGGCACAGTGGCTCATGCCTACAATCCCATTTTCTGAGGCTGAGGCAGGTGGATCAGTTGAGGCCAGAGTTTGAGACCAGCCTGAGCCACATGATGAAACCTTATTTCTACCAAAAACACAAAAATTAGCTGGGCATGGCGGCACACGCCTATGGTCCCAGCTACTTGGGAGGCTGAGGTGGGAGGACTGCTTGAGCCCAGGAGGTTGAGGCTGCAGTGAGCCGTGATCCACTGCATTCTAGCCAGGGTGACAGAGCGAGACCTTGTCTCAGAAAAAAAAAATCCACTTGATTAAATGCTGGGGACGACTATGGAGATCTCTATAATAAATCTGCTCATATTAAAGAATTTCTCTTTTTAATACAACTTTATTTTTGAATATATATATATATAGTTTTAGGTTCAGGGGATACATACAGGTTTATTATATGGTATATTGCATGATGCCGAGGTGTGGGCTTCTAATGACCCCATCACCTAAGTAGTGAACATAGTACCCAATAGGTAGTTTTTCAACCCTTGCCCCTCTCCTTGCAACCCCTTTTGGAATCCCCAGTGTCTGTTGTTCCCATCTCTGTCTGAGTATACCCACTGTTTGGCTCCCACATATAAGTGAGAACATGCGGTATTTGGTTTTCTGTTCCTGCATTAACTTGCTGAGGATAATGGCCTCCAGCTGCATCCATGTTGCTGCAAAAGCCATGATTTCATTCTTTTTTGTGGCTGCACAATTTTATGTAAATACAAACATCCATCCAAAGTATCTTAAATTCCTCCCATATATATATTTAACCATTTTTGTGTATGTTTAGTGGATCAACTAGATGGATTTAGAAGCATGACTGCTGAGTGAAGCCCAGTGTGTGTGCAGAACCTGAAGGAGGGGTCCCAGTGTACTTGCTGAACCAGGGAGGAGAGGTTTATCAAGTTTGGGGGATGAGGAATTCTGAGAGGGTGGGGCTCTGTTTTTTCATAGTAGAGCTTATCTATATCCAGTGGGACTTAGAGAGCTTTTATAACTCCTGCTTCGTAAATGCACCAGAAAAGAATGCCCTGAGACCGCCCTGAGAGCTTGCGATGTGCTTTCAGTGCTGGTTGGAAGAGATGGGCTCACGAGGCTTTTATTATCAAGGTACCATAATTGATTCAGCATGTTTCATTCATTTGGCCAAACCTTTCTGATATAATGCCCTTGCTGAAATGTACTAAGACAGAAATCATGCCTTTGAAATTTGACTTCAAAGGGCTGGGCAGGTTTCAGAACATATAAACCATTTTAAGTTAGATATAAGCAGATGAGTAATAAAAATCCACTCTTCATTTACCAGACACATTTGCATGCTTAACATGAGCCAAGGGTTGTGCCAAATACTGGAAATGTGAGGGTGGGTCTGGCTTGTCTCTTTCCGAGAGGCAGAAAAGTGGGGGCTGGTAGTTCCATCTCAAGGGACCACAATAAAGCCTTCATGAACAGGTTACGCATTTCACCTTTGGCTTTAATTATTAAACATCAAAATGTTGAATAATTAAACCCACCCACCCACAGTGGCCACGTGTGTCATATCTTTGACCTTTTAGTAACCACCAATCAGAGTGATCACCGTATGTGCATAGGAGTTCTCGGTCTTTATTAATTCTCCTCTAGTGCAACATCTGGCACTAGAATGGCAGCATATATGTAGGTGAGTGTGTAGGTCTTGTCATATCTGCACCCTCGTGACAGTCTTGTCAGCCCAACTCAGTGTTCTGGACATCTAAAGTCACACAGTGACTGGCAGCCCTGGCTTTGGGGTTCCCTGTGGCCCCCTGCAGTTTCCTTGCTCCTGCTCCTCAGGGCCCACAGCACCTCTGTGGCAGGTTCCCACAGTGCCAGCCCAGGTTCCAGCGTCTGAACACAGCTGCCAGGTCACCAGGGCAGCCTTCCTTCTACGTTCCTCCTGATCAAACAGGCCCTCAGTCTCAGGCCCAGGAGACTGATGGCCAGCAACGGGGACCCTTTGCTCCCTGGCTAACTGCAGACTCCCCACCCACCCTGCACCCACTGCCAGCAGCACCTGGGAAACAGCCCCCACACCGCCTTGGTGGCCAGATCCTCTCCTCTTCTGACCTGAAAAATACACTTAAAGGAGGTGGTGGAGCCTGATTCAGTGTTCCCACAGGTGGTGGAAAACCAGCAGCTGTTCAGCGCCTTCAAGGCCTTGCTGGAGGACTTCCGTGCGGAGCTGCGGGAGGACGAGCGTGCCCGACTACGGCTGCAGCAGCAATATGCCAGCGACAAGGCAGCCTGGGACGTGGAGTGGGCCGTGCTCAAGTGCCGTCTGGAACAGGTACCACCCTCCCAGGTCTCCCTCGATCCTGACTGTGTGTCTCTGCTGTGCAGGATATGTGGTGGGGAGTGGGCACAGAGAGATTCAGAACCATGGGCTTCTTGTCCAGGAAAAAAGAGAGGAGTGGCTGCTTGTGTCTCTTCTTAAAGTGCAGAGGCCCCATTTTCCCTGATGTCCCCTCTCCCAAGTATGCAGTACGGCCTCCACCAAGCAGCATTTTCAGAGCAGCATGTATTCTCCCATTCCGCATTAAACAAGCTTGTACTTGGCTCCATCAGAGGATGGCCAAGCTGAAGCTGTCATCACACTGAGCTGACATAACTCTAGACAGGAGCAAAGCAAAAGCAGACTGTGGATTAATTGTCTTTGAAAAAGGTAAATGCATGCTTTCATTGAGATTTTTCGAAATATCAAAAGAACTTGGAGACCTCCCACTGCGTGCCCAAGAATTCTAATACATTTCAGTCTCCTTATTTATATCAAAGGAAACTGAGGCCCAGAAGAAACAGCTCAGCTCAGATCACAGAGCCATGTAGTGCTAGGGCAGGAAGAGAGCCCGGGTTTCCTGCCTCCACTGCACACCACAGAGGGAAGCCCCCTCTGAAGTCTTACACCACAGCCATAGGAGTTAAGATCAGACATGACAAGAAACATCCTTTCCTAAGTGTTTCTTCCTTGGAAACCATTGAATGTCATGTGACTCCCTGCATGGTATCTGCTGCTGAGAGCGTCTCTCGAGGTTTCTTCCAGCCCCTTGATCATGAGGAGGGAGGGAAGGTCTGTGTATCCTTGGTAATCTATTTGCTAGACTCTATTTTGAGGCAAACCATAAAGTAAGTAAAATTTTATAGGAATTGGCCTGGTATGAAGGGAATAGAATTGCCTGGAAAGGAGACCCCTGTCACATGGTCTTGATGAAAGATGAAAAAGGCTTGATGTGTAAAAAAAAAAAAAAAAAAAAAAACTCCAACTCTCCTGGTACCCACAAGTTCCCCTGCATTTCCACCTGGCCACAGCAAGCAGTGATGCTGAGCTGATAGCCCTGGGTGGGGCAGGAACACAGCCTTGCAGGCCTGGGCATCAAGTGAGAGAGCAGCTGGCCTGATTGTGGCTCCTGCCTGCCGCCTGTGGGGGATTTGACCTAGATGCTCTGTTTATCTTAGTCCCCAGTCTGCAGCATCAGCAGTGGAGGAGAAGTGACTAAGCACAGTCTCTGATGAGCTGCCTTTAACCCTATTTAAAAAATATGTTTATAGGGGGAGCTAAATGTTTTCAAAGCCCGAACTGTAGCTAAAGAAGGGAGGTGTAATCTTCGATGCAAGCCAGTTTCAAAACATTTCATCTTTGTTTTATAGGAACGTAGTATCCACCCACAGGTTTGCTACAAATAAACCCTCAGGGAGAGTCCCTAAATACCAAAAAATAAAGCTAGAACTTCAAGCCCAGAAGCCAGGTGGTAATAGGTAGAGAGTTTATCTTCTGCCCAAATCATTTAGGAAGTTTCTTAAGCATTTGCAACCCAGGAAGCAATGAATATGGGATGATGCTAGCCCATTTGTAATAATCCCATATTTACCCTCTTCTTCTTAAATGCAAAACAGTTTAATTCTGTTACAAGTTACCTTCTTTCAGTGGAGCCCACGTTGATAACACTTCCCAAGTCCACGATTCCTTTAGCAGACTCCTAAGTCAGACCTTGCTCTAAATGTGGAAGATCCAGCTACAAATCAGATGTTCCTTGAAGGGGTTCTCAGTGCAGTGGGGGACCTAGACAAGTGCTGTCCTTTATAACAGCGTGGAAAGTGCCCACCAGGCTTTCGCATGTAGGCTGTCAGGGAACAGGAACGTGCAAGGCACATGCTTTGGCTTGAGAATTCAGGGAAGGCTGTGAAAGTCCTGCTGAGAAAAATCTCAAAGGATGGACAAGAACTGGAACATGGAAAAGGAGAGAAAGGAAGTTTCAGGCAAAAGAAAAAAAAAGAGTATCGTGAAGAAAGGAGCATGGTTCATTTGAGAAGCTTAGGTATGAGGGGAAAGAATAATATTTAAGGAATTGATACTTTAATCCTAATTTTATCATGAAAGTTTAGATTCCCTTTTTCAAAAGATTATTCTGGCTTCAAAATAGAGAATGGATTAGGAGCCCTTAGAATTGAATGGATTAACCTGGGGTTAATGGCCTATAGACTGAAATCAGGGAATTGCCGAACTAGAATAGGAAAGAGATGCACTAACTTTCCACTAAAATTTAGCGTGTCCTCCAGTTATAAACATAGGCAACAAGCCCAACAGAAATCACAGATCTTTTTGAAAGGAAGTATGGAATGAAAGAATAAAAAGTAATCACACATCTCTCCATTTCCTGTTACAATTGTTGTGGATATCCCAGAATTAACATTGAGGAGGAGACTTTTGGCTTCACCAGGCTGCCACCTGGGTCCACAGGAAAAACGTTGAGGAGCCCTGGGTTGCAGAGACTGGAGGTGAGAGGGGTGACTCTGAAGTAAAGCAGCAGCAGTGGAGAAGGAGTGGAGGGCACACATCTGAAAAAAACGGAGCGAGTAGGGAGTGGCCGGGCCTGGTGGCCGGTTCATGAGACGCCGTGGAGCAACAGGCACCTCGCACGGCTCTCAGGTTTCTAGTACGGGTGCCTGGGCGATGGGCCATCGCTGAGACAGGAGCACAGAGAGAGAACCAGTTGGGATGGAAAGGAGACAGGTTGGATTTGAGGTGTGTGTCATCACAGGCACTGGGACTTGAAAAGGGCTGGTCTGAAGACATATCCCTGGGTGTGAATGAGGAGGTGGGAGGCAGGGCCATGGAGGACTCTCCAGGACTGTGCACAGAATGAGAGGAACTCAGAAGGAACCAAAATATTCATTTTCCAGAAATTAGTGGAGGGAGAAGAGATTGGAAAGGAGCAGCCAGAGAAATTTATGAAAATCCAAAGCAAATGCTGTCCCAGAAGCCAAAGGGAGAGACACCATGGCGTTCCAAGTGGAGTTCAGCGATATCAGATGCTTTGAAGAGGACAGGACAGATGAGGGATAAAAAGTTTTGTTGAACTTGGCAGTGAGGAGGTCACTGGAAAACTTGACAAGAACAGTTGCCGTCAGGTGTGGGGCTGAAGCACTGTGCGCTGTGCCGAGGGACAGAAGTTGAGTTTGGCAGGGAAGGGGAAAGAAGGAGCACAGACAGTGCAGTAACAGGAGCCGCAGGGTCACGGGGATGCCTGTCCAGTGAGACCTGACAGTGTAGGGCCACTGATGACACAAGGTCCCTCAGTAGGCAGGGGATTGGGCTCTAAGCATTGAGGGGAGGGGGTGACCCTGACTATGAGAGACCTGAGAGGTGTGGACACAGAGGAGTTTGTGGGCAGAAGAAATGTCCCTTCACTGCCTTCACAAAGCAGGTGAGCAGAGGTGATGTGGGGCCCAGAAAGCGTACACTGCATGAGGAGATTCTAAAGAGAGGACCTGTTGGTGGCTGGAAGCATCTACAAGTGAACAGACGTACCTGCGAGGGGCTCAGCGGCCTGTCTTTCATTCTGGGTTACGTGGACTTCCAGCAGCTCTTTTAAATTGGGATTTTGTGGTGC
The DNA here is from genome assembly GCF_009828535.3 of Hylobates moloch. Taxonomy (NCBI): domain Eukaryota; kingdom Metazoa; phylum Chordata; class Mammalia; order Primates; family Hylobatidae; genus Hylobates; species Hylobates moloch. The sequence continues at coordinate 67,597,233 of NW_026652280.1, forward strand.
TTGGTGCTTTTCTGGTAGTCTTCTGGTTAACTAACACTGGAGGTTTCTCCCCTCTTTTGTTTCTGCATTCTTTCTACTTAAAAAAAGTTTTATTTTCCCCAGATTTACATTTTATAAAAAATTGATCAAGAAGCATCACCCACTGACCCGCGCCTGTGGCTGTCATCTGCTTCCTCAAGCCTTTCCCTGCTTTCTCTCCAAGAAGGCCTGAGTTCCACTCAGATTCAGGGACAAAACAGTGTGCTCTCCCCGCTTAATGAAGGGTTTGCCTTTATTACAGAGGCGAGATTCGATGTTGGCTCTCTCCCAGTGAGTCCCTTGTGGGCAAAAACTTTCAGTTTAACTAAGCACACCACTCAGCAGCCTGTCTTAGTCCGTTTACTGTTGCTATAAAGGAATACCTGAGGCTGGGTAATTTATTTAACAACAAGGTTTATTTAGCTTACAGTTCTGCAAGCTGCACAAGAAGCATGGTGCCAGCATCTGCTACTGGAGAGGGCCAGGCTGCTTCCACTCAGCAAAAGGCAAAGGGGAGCCTATGTGTGCAGATCACATGGCAAGAAAGAAAGTACAGGTGAACAGAGGTGCCAGGCTCTTTTAAACAACCAGCTCTTAAAGAAATAATAGAGGGAGAAGTTACTCACTCCCCGCCCCAGGGCATGAATCTATTCATGAACAGTCCACCCCCATGACCCGGACACCTCCCACTAGGCCCCATCTCCAACACTGGGGATCAGATTTCAACATGAAGTTTGGGAGACAAACATCCAAACTACAGCACTGATACAGACATCTTTCTAAATATAATAATACTGGGTAGTTTAAGTCATTAATCTACATATATATATATATACACATATATATATATATAGTCTCAAAAAAGTTAAAAGAATCTGTTCAGACATGGATAATCAGCTATGAATTATTTTAGTGGGTCTTGAAGTAACTCATTTTAAGAAAGTTCATTGAACTCTACATATGAATAATGGTTACTGACTTACCATGTCCCTTAGGCAAGCCCCTAAAGCACTGAGCTGCCATTTCTTCACAAATAAACTGGGAATAAGGATACCTATACGTATTTACAGGATTGCAGTAGACACCAAATGAGGCAATCTATGTGAAAGGCCTTCCTTTGAAAAGTATACAATTTGTTAAAATTGTGCACTTAATGAAATATAAGAGATTGCTTATGAGGATAAAAACAAGACACTGAACAGCAAGCTGTTGTGCAGTTTTAGTGTTTGCCGTGCAGTTTTAGTGTTTGCCCTAGGGTTTATAATATACATATTTAATTAATCAGAGTCTACCTTGAAATCCTATTAGGCTACTTTTCATGCTGCCTGAGGAAATTGCAACAGTATATTCCCAGTTCCTTCCCATCCTCTGTGCTATTGCTGTCATAGTTTACCTCTACATATTCTGTAAACACACAACACATTGTAACAATTTTTGCTTTAGATAATCAAATATTAAAACAGAAATAATGAGTTTTATATTTACATAGATGCCATTTCCAGTGTTTATTTTCTGTATAGATCGAAGTACCAGTTGGTATATTCCTTCTGCCTAAAGAACTTCCTTTTTCATTTCCTGAAGTGCAGGTCTGTTGGCAATGGGTTTTTTTTTGTTTGTTTTTTTGTTTTTTTTCAGTTTTCATTTGTTGAAAAGTGTTTTCCTTCTTCTTTGAAAGATACTGTTTCTGCGTACAGAATTGTGTCTGGGTTGAGATCGTTTTTCTTGCAGCACTTTAGATGGCCACTCCATCATCTTCTGACTTGCAAAGTTTCTGATGAGAAGTCTTCCTGGAATTCTCGTCTTTGTGCCTCTATGACATGTGTCATTTTTCCCTGTCTTTTAAGGTCTTCTCTTTGGTTTTCACAAGTTTGAGTACATAAGATGGAGAATCTTGTTTGGTTTTGATATTTAACCTCCTGGGTATTTGACAAATATTTATTGAAAACTATTAGGTTCTGTCACTGTCCCATCCCTAGGTTCCGTATAGGAGCTAAGGATGTAGGGACAGACATGGTACCTGCCCACAAGGAGTTACACAGAAGTACAGGCAAGAGATAGTGGTGACTTAGACTAGGAAAGTGGAGCGGGGAATCTGGCCATGGGAAGCTCAGTTTACTCACCGCTTAACATTCTTTGTGACTGTCTGTGTCAAGCGCTCTTAATTAGGACTTTAAAAATAAAATTTGTTTATACTATGGGATTGGTCAAATCTTGGTTTAAACATGTTTCCAGGGATCACATGTAAATGTGCTGAGACTTCATCCTTGAATGCAAGACTTGTCAGAGAGGGAATTCCTAAGTCTGTTCTCCTTGACAGCTGGAAGAGAAGACTGAGAACAAGTTGGGAGAACTAGGCTCTTCCGCTGAGAGCAAGGGGGCCTTGAAGGAGAGAGAGGTGCACCAGAAGCTCCTGGCTGACAGTCACAGCCTGGTCATGGACCTGCGCTGGCAGATCCATCACAGCGAGAAGAACTGGAACCGGGAGAAGGTGGAACTTCTCGACCGCCTGGACAGAGATCGGCAGGAGTGGGAGCGGCAGAAGAAGGAACTCTTGTGGAGGATAGAGCAGGTAAGGAGGCACCCCGGGGCCCTGGAGCATAGGCACAGAGTGTAGACTACTCACTGGACCCAGAAAGCAAAAACACTAGGCTGCTTCGTGGTCCTTGCAGCATCAGGATGCATGGGCTTCCAAAGGAAGAGCGAGAAATACTAGAATTGCTTGTGTTGGAGACCTAGGCGCATGCCTCTCCGTGACACAGATCTTTTCATTGCAAAGTTCATAGGTAACTCTCCTATGTGTACATGTGGTAGTGGCAGAGCCGGGTGGGTGGGGGTTGTGGGGGGCGGATAACGTTTTAAAGGAATTTAAAGACTAAACTGGAAAGAAGAGGTTATTTCAGGTCTTATTCAGTTGAAAACAAACTATAACTTTTAAGTTTGTCACTAAAGATGTGGTCACAGTGACTGCTCCAACTCGAATGGAATTGTTGTCATTAGAAAAGAAATTGGTGAATTCAGGTGGAAGTCAGGCTGTTTGCTGGTGAGTGTTCCTGCTGTGGATATTGCTGAGCTGTGATTAGATGGACCATAGTCAAGAGAGGTAGCTGGTAGCTCATCATCTTCAGCTAAACAAACAATTCAGAAACTCAGATGAATTTGGGGAGGAGGGGGGTAGTCATTTTTCTGCCAATATAACCATTCTCTGCATTGCATCAGACTTAAAACAGTTTGCATAGTTGCAGTAGTTCCTGAGGGTTACACAAATTAAATTGATGAAGATTTGGAATTCTTCCTTGGCTGGATTTTTACATAGTATACATTTTGTTTATTTCAGCCAGTCACACACTTATAAATTTATGAGGTCTCAAGGAAATGTATTAATCAGTAAGAAATTGAGCTCAAGAAAAATAACCTCATTACTCTATTTTAAATACCCATAGAGCCTTTTGAAAAATGTGCTCTATTATCCATAGACATGGTGCCTGTGTTATGCAGGTACAATGACAAAGGTGAGTGTATGCATATGTTGGATAGGGAGGGAGGCAGAATGAACTAAATGGTAAAAAAGTGGCCGGGCCTGGTGGCCGGTTCATGAGACGCCGTGGAGCAACAGGCACCTCGCACGGCTCTCAGGTTTCTAGTACGGGTGCCTGGGCGATGGGCCATCACTGAGACAGGAACACAGAGAGAGAACCAGTTGGGATGGAAAGGAGACAGGTTGGATTTGAGGTGTGTGTCATCACAGGCACTGGGACTTGAAAAGGGCTGGGCTGAAGACATATCCCTGGGTGGCATGTTATGTGATGTATGACTGTGGGAATGTGGCTAAGGTGATATAACGCATTTTATCTCTCTTATCAGCGTCTCTTGTCTCAATCCAAGTTTGATTGCGGGGTGGGGTTAGGAGACTTTCATGGAGTCACACTACATTTCTCCTTAGAATTGTTGAGTTCCCAGTTAACATGCAGATGGTGTAAAACTTGCTGTTATATTTGCTGTACTTATCAAGAGCCTTTGGCTTGGAAACCACTAAGAAGAATAAAATACACTGCAGGTGAGCTACGATCCCCACTGCATTCCAGCCTGGGTGACAGACCGAGACCCCGTCTCCGAAAAACCAAAGAAGGAAAGTACACTGCAGATAGAAAAGCTGAAACGCTTCATAGGTTTGACCACTTACACAAATGAGTCACCTTACTAATCTTTGATATTCCCTAAATCCTATCAAGAGGAATGCTGGCCATTTCCTTTCTGGCTTGGAAATGCAGCACTTGTGAAGAGTCTCCTGTATTAAATCTCCTGTGTGTCTGTGCTCTATGGTTAGGTGGAAATTTTAGGGATGGAAGTGGCATATATTCTTTAAAAATGGCCACTAATTTATTATATCCAACTTCGTTGACCGGTGTCACAGTAACTCCAGGCAACTTGTCGCCAGGGAGCTTCATTCTTGGCCCGTGCTCTAGGGCCACTCACTTTTACATCCCTCCTGTACCCCAGTGAGGCCATCATGATCCCTGCCATGCCCGCTTTAGAGTGCCCTTCACCTGTTAGCCATGGTGGCTTGTTGGACTTGTCACAGGCTTCATTTCTTTGGGAAGTCACACCTTGGATATAAATTAAGCAAGTCTTTTAGGTTTTTATTTTTACTTTTGGGAATGAAGAATTTCTAGTAAAGGAAAAATTAGATACATGTGGTGATACTCAACTTTTGAAAAGTCAGTGACTTAAAGATGAGCCACAGCCTCATTTTGATACTATATTTTGGAAAGGTAGTGTGGTCAGGAGCTGACCTCCAATTCCAAGTTATCAGTATTGAAACAGTTCAGCCAAACTGACAGCCTCAGAACCCAGTCCTCAAGGTGGACATCTTTGAGCATCATAGATCTGAAACACGTGAGTTTCGGGCATGCATCTGTTCTTGAAATCTGTGTGATGGATCCCACCGTTTTCGTACAATGATGTCATTGCTGTTTTTAGAAGAGGATTGGTGACAAATGAACTGATGCTTCAGACATGCAATTGTGGCTTTTAAATCTGGCCTTTTCCCCAAAATATTAAACATTTTTAAAGAAGATTTCTTAAATCTTAGTGCCCCATTCCTGAAAATGAGGTAAAGCAATTATAGGCATTAACCAGACTTCCTGAAAAGAGGATATTGGTTCAAGTGTGTATGGGTGTATATAGATTTTGTTCATTTATCAGTTATTGGGTTGCTTGTTCGTTTAGCTTTTAGCTACATACTCCGTAGATAAATGAGAGATGTAACTGAACATTCTTCACAGTGTATACTCTCAATATTTGACTACTTGGTAAGCCATATAATATAACCTTGACTGTGATAACCTAACACAGATGGTGAAAGCAGTAACACTAAATCCATTTTCCACTTTCAGAACACATGCTTCATACTTGTCTGGTGTCATTAAATTCCTACATAATTTCTGCACCACAGGAGGCATGTTATGTGATGTATGACTGTGGGAATGTGGCTAAGGTCATATAACGCATTTTATCTCTTATCAGCATCTCTTGTCTCAATCCAAGTTTGATTGTGGGGTGGGGGTAGGAGACTTTCATGGAGTCACACTACATTTCTCCTTAGAATTGTTGAGTTCCCAGTTAACATGCAGATGATGTAAAACTTGCTGTTATATTTGCTGTACTTATCAAGCTAAAAAGTGTCATCCATTCATTCTCCTTCCAGTAACTTTCTTAAATCAGCTGCCATTCTTTTAAAAAATCCATTCTTTTAAAACCCGTTTACAAAGTGGCCTTTTTTCTTTCTACCAGTCTGGGGAAGGTGACACTCTCGAGGGTTTATTGTTTCCTGTATTAAAATACAAATCTTTAAAATGTTCGACTTGCATTAAAAGTTGTTTTACTGCAAGATTGCAAGTAGGTGCTGATGCTGGCTGAAATGACTCCTATAGGAAACCCTCCCCCTCTGAGGACTCGTTCTATTACAGCACCCCAGAGGCATCTTAGCAGCAGATATCTCCACCACAACCACTCCAGTTCATTTTTAGGAAACCTAACACTTAGCAGCTTGAGTACAAGTTGCTCCTGACTGCCTGGGTTTATTTTTGAAATCCTACTTTACTGAGTTAGAAGGTGCTTGTTCATAGCTCTCCTCTTTAGTCATTCTTTTCCCCCTTCACTCACACCCTCAGTGCACATTTGCAGCTTCAGATGGGATTCTTGCATTTTAATTTCTTGCCCAAAATAGCTTAGAGATGATCATGTGTTGAAACTAAATTGTGCCGACATGCATTAAATGAACATATAAAAAGCCTTCCTTTTTTTTTTTTTTTTTTTTTTTGAAGAAAGCAGTTAGCATCTTTAAGAAAACTGCAAAGAACTGTGTCATCATCAGGGAGGAGGAGGAGACAGCAGAGGGGCAGAGCTAAAACGTAGAGTTTTTAGGTTTTGCTGGGTCCCTAATTTGACTGTGAACTGCCTCAGATGCTACCATGTAAGCTTTGGCTGCATCAGACTCCATCTTTCTCAAAGGTAAAGATAAATCTCTGTTCTGCCACCTTAGAAATTACTAACAATGAGCAAACATCCTTTTGTCTTTACTGTCTCATATGGCTTTCTTCCTGACTATACAGAAACCATATTTACGTCCAACTTGTGGATGAATGCTCAAATTAGGACACAGAGATGCAGTTTGTAGTGATGCTTAAAAAAAAAAAAAAATGAATTGATCTGCATTCAAGGAGGTTTTAGAATTTCCTGGAACAGTCTCAGCGCTTGAGGACTTCAAATCATTATTTGGCCACTCCTTCAGGTCAAATCCAAATGTCACTTTCATCGTTCAGATATTTGACTTATTCAAAAGAGCAGTCAATCCAGTAGTGTGAGCTTGTCATCCAATAAAGGCCCCATTAAAGATTCATAGGCGGAAATAGCTTCAGGTCTCAGTTGTGCTTTCTGTGGCTGTTTTAGAAAAGGAGGCAATGAGGAGGGATCAGGAGAATGGAGTGGAAGCTGGTGAAGGCTCCTCTGGGGAGGGAGGCCGTGTGCCCTGCAAGCCGTTTGCCTGCCTGCCTGCCTCAGCAGTTCTTGTGATTTCATATGGGCTCCCTTCCTGAGCCACCTCCACGAAATCTCCATCTAGTGCCGCAAAACGGCCCGGAAAGGCATAATGCCTTTATGTGGGCTGGGCTCCCCCTAGACAGCATGACTCCAGTGAGCCCACGTGCACAGCCTATCTTACGGATAAGGAAACTGAGCTCAGGAGAGTCGGGAACTTGCACCTGCCTGCAAACCAGCAAGCCACACATTTGTGGTTCCACCTCAGGTCGTCTAATTCCAGGTGGCCCTGTGCTTGCCCACTACCGCTTCTTGAGTTCAACCAAGTCAGGGAAAAAAGTATGACTCTAATGTAATGTGGCTTTTTTTTTTCTTCACTCAGTCATACCAGATCTTTACTTGCCTTTATAGCTAAGTTTTTATCCTCTCAAATAAAGTGTAAGTTATGTTTAACACCAAATGGTTACAAACTCAAGTTTGCTCACTTGAATTACTGATAGGACCTGTTCCACATGCCCTGGGGCTAGTTAGGAAAATCAGATTCACACTCAGAAGTTTGCTATCACTGATAGTATTCCACTGAGTATGTCTTTACTTCTGAAGGAAGTTCCAAAGAGAGTTTTAAACATGTTCTTTAACAGTATTAGATTAAAAAATAGTAATAAATGTAGAATTTCCCATGAGCACAACACTCAGAGTTATGTACAATAACACATATATTGGTGTCAGAAAGAGTTCACCATGCTTGTGTGTGGTTAATGCAGATTTTTGGGCCAGATAAAATTGTGGGTTTTGTAAGGCATCTGTAATGTTGTGTTACATTTTGAAATTAAGATCAGAACTTTAAGAACATTTGCTTCTCACAATATTTTTCAAACTGATCTTTGTGTAATTGCAAACTGTGGAGAAACGATGTTCTTAGGGAGACCATCAGACAGAAATGTGAGGCTGATTATTTTCATTTTTAAAATTGTCAACTTGCAGAAAGAGAACAGTCCCCAGAAAGGTGGCAGTTTCCTCTGTGATCAAAAAGACGGCAGCGTTCGCCCCTTTCCCCACCAGGGAAGCCTCCGCATGCCCCGTCCTGTGGCCATGTGGCCTTGTGCAGACGCCGACTCCATCCCCTTTGAAGACCGGCCGCTGTCCAAGCTGAAGGAGTCGGACAGGTGCTCAGCCAGTGAGAATCTCTACCTGGATGCCTTGTCCCTGGATGACGAGCCAGAAGAGCCACCAGCCCACAGGCCCGAGAGGGAGTTCAGGAACCGCCTTCCTGAGGTCAGCCAGGTTTTGTCCATCCTAGTTAACTACTGTGGAATGAGAGAGCCGTCATGAAACCTAAGAGGCATCTGCCAGATTCCTCTCCTGGCAGGCTCCAGCACTTTTGCGTACAGCAACCTCCGAATTGAGTAAAAATGAAATCTTCACAACACCAAGGGTTTTGCTTCACCCTAAATTAGCATGCTCTGCTGTCAAGTTTAACTTTGCCCCCTTGTTTCAGGTTTAGAAATACTGGACTAGAGTCCTATACAAAAGGAAGGTCTCACAAATAAGTGTGTCCCATAAAACACACAAGAGGAAGTAAATAATTCTGGGAAGTGTATATGCTCAACTTTTTCTTTTTCCTTTTTTATTTTTTTGGAGATGGAGGTCTCACTCTCTTGCCGAGGGTGGAGTGTAGTGTCCGAAAATGGCTCACCACAGCCTTGACCTCCCAGGCTCATTTGAGCCTTCCCCCTCAGCCTCCTGAGTAGCTGGGACCACAGGCACATGCTACCATTCCTGGCTAATTTATTTTATTTTATTTTTTAAGTAGAGACAGGGTCTCCCTATGTTGCCCAAGCTGGTCTCAAACTCCTGGGCTCAAGTGATCTGTCTGCCTTGGCTTCCCAAAGTGCTGAGATTACCGGTATGAGCTACCACACCCAGCCTCAACTTTTCTTGAAATAATAGTACAGTCTTCTGATTCTAGAAAACTAATAACCAAAAACATTCTGGGCAAAGGGAAAAAAATCCAACACTTAGAAACCTTACATAAATTAGACCACCAAATGGGTGAGCTAAGCTGTAGACATTTCCATGGCACAGCGTTAGTTATGTTTTTCTGGTTTTCATATTTTTAAAACCTTGTTTTAAAAGTTGTTCTAGGGCCGGACGTGGTGGCTCACGCTTGTAATCCCAGCACTTTGGGAGGCCGAGGCGGGCGGATCATGAGGTCATGAGATCGAGACCATCCTGGCTAACATGGTGAAACCCCGTCTCTACTAAAAATACAAAAAAATTAGCTGGGCGTGGTGGCGGGCGCCTGTAGTCCCAGCTACTTGGGAGGCTGAGGCAGGAGAATGGCGTGAACCCAGGAGGCGGAGCTCGTAGTGAGCCAAGATCGCGCCACTGCACTCCAGCCTGGGCAACAGAGCGAGACTCCATCCAAAAAAAAAGTTGATTCTAGGACTCATTACCTGTGAAGCAGTTCAACAGTTGCTGCAGCTATCATTTGGTCTCCTAAACACTTAAGACTTAGAAGAGTTCATATCAAATAGTGTTGTTGAAATATGCAGAAATTATATTTCACTCACATCAGTAAGGTCAAATGCCTTATCCTCAGCAATGTGTATCAGGTTGATAGGACATCGCTACAGTCCCACCCTGTCTGATCTATTGGCAATCTTGTACAGTCCAACTACATAGTAGAGGTAACGTGGGGTGGGGTCAGGAGCCTGTGCGTGGGTTCCAGCCCACTGGAACCTGCATGGCAGAGACAAGGGGCATGCTCACTAAGGGGAAGGGTACCCCTTGCTATTTACTGTCTTGAAAAATATGCTTCCATTACTGTTAGTCAGAGGCTTGCTGCTTCAAAACCACATCAGCACAAGAGTGTTTTCTCAGTAGACAACCTTGTGTTTATGTTGTTGTCTACAAACACAGCTATCATTCTTCTTAAAGGGGAAGGCACTGTAGCTTTGCCACTGATTCTAAATGGGAATGTTTAAAGCCAACCAAGTGCCCAAGTCTAAGGATGTCATGCCAACTTCTACAGCAAGATTGGGACCACTGATGTTACTCTGTCACCTTCCATCTTCCTCTCTAACATAACACACACACTCTCTCTCTCTCTCTCTCTCTCTCAGTCTCACTCTCACATTTAGGTTGTTACAAATCCCGCTTTGAAATTCGTGTAGTCGGTGAGATCCTTTGAGGAAGCACAGAAGAGCCACCTGCTCCATGACAAAGTTTATAGCCAGTTGTTCTCACTCATGTGGGCTTCTCCCTGGACTGCAGAAGCTCCAGCCCCTCATCATGCTGTGGACTCGCTTTGATGATTGTACTGCAAAGGCCTCAGAGCAGTAGCACTCCTAACCAGAGCTTGGCCTCAGTGCACATTTTAAATGGTGTTTTCCTGGGGGTGCAGAGCAAACAAATCACTTAAGTATATTCAGGGCTTCTAGGCAACCAAAATTAACTGATTCAGATGAAGTTATTTCTTCTTTATAGGAAGAAGAAAATCACAAAGGAAATCTTCAAAGGTAAGTAAGATTGATGAAAATAATAGATTACTAGAATAAAAATGTCTTGGTCTTAAAATTTTGTTTTGTCAGTGCCGTCTATTTTACCACTCTCTTCAAAATGACTTAAAATTATGCCATTTCTGAAGAAGTGGCTGCTTTATTATTCATTTCATAAACATGGTATTTTTGATTATTAACAAAGAAGTTAGACATGCTGTGTCACACGTGTATGAGTTTTATGGTAAGGACTTTCCAGTTGTCGTTGTGTTATGTATACAAAGGAATGTTTGTGTTTAGTGGTTTTTGAAAGGTCCATGGAAACCTTTTTTCTCATTTGAAGTCTGGGAAAACTCTCTTTTGTATGCTGTGAGACGCTTTATACACTGTATTTAAAAGCTCCACTAAGAGAATTTATTAAAATATTTTCTGGCAGTAGTCCTTGAAGAAGATATATAGTGGTTGATGTGGTTGTTAGTTACACACCAGTTTTTTCCTCCCCAGTTTAATTTCCTCCAGTTTTACTTTTTCTTCATTCTCCAAATGAATACATACCATTTCTTCTACATGAAATTTCTTCTCAGGCAATTCAGCATTTCCAGATCACCTCATCCTTGATTTTCCTCTGAACTTCGAGTCTGTGAATGACTGTCCCCTTCCCATTTGCTCTCTGCCAGATCTCTGCAGCACCTAGCCGTGCCTGTGGCACACTTCTGTCCTTCACGCTGTCTTCTCTGGTCTTTCTTGGGTGGTACAGGGCAGTACTTGAGAGCTCAGGCTCTAGAGCCAAACTGCCTGGGTTGGTTGGTTGGTTGGTCGGTTTGTTTATTTATTTTTGAAATGGAGTCTCGCTCTGTCTCCCAGGCTAGAGTGCAATGGCACAGGCTTGGCTCACTGCAACCTCTGACCCCTGGGTTCAAGCAATTCTGCATCAGCCTCCCGAATAGCTGGGATTACAGGCAAACTCCACCACACCCGGTTAATTTTTGTATTTTAATAGAGACAGAGTTTCGCCATGTTGGCCAGGCTGGTCTCGAATTCCTGACCTCAGGTGATCCACCCACCTCAGCCTCCCAAAGTGCTGGGATTACAGGCATGAGCCACCGTGCGCAGCCCAAACTGCCTGGATTTAAGTCGCTTCTGCCTCCGTGGGTAGGTTACTCAACTGCTTTCTGCCTCAGTTTCCTCATCTGTATACAGGAGGTATTTTGATTATCTTTTTTTTTTTTTTTTTGCAGCTTACATATGTTAATACACAGAATGAAAGCAGCACATGGCACAAAACAAACAGTAAACAGTTTAGTCATTACACCCTCCTACCTTCCCCACTCACAGCAGTGCCACGTCAGTGTTTCCAGTTAGGCTTTGGAGCAACTGTACTTCACCACTCAAGCCATCAAGCTTTATGCTTTCAAAAGTAACACATGCTTGTTGTAAAATGTAAATATTGGCTGAAGCAAGAAAATTGCTTGAACCCGGGAGGCAGAGGTTGCAGTGAACAGAGATTGCGCCACTGCACTCCAGCCTGGGTGACAGAGTCAGACTCCGTCTCAAAAAAAAAAGAAAAAAGAAAAATATATATATATATATCTCGAAATGTCCAAACTGAAAACTGGATGTGCCCTCCCAACCATCCCCTTTTCCTCTGATTCCGACTGCCCGGTATGTTTCCACCGTACTCTCTTCGATGCACCTGCAAGCGCCTACACACGCTCCAGATGGGTCCTGGGTTTTCTCATCATGGTTTTGTTTGCTTTGGCCACTGCTGAGGTTAATGCCTCTGCTTTCTGTGTCTTTATCATCTCTGTTCCACCATATCCATCCATGCCCCAGAGGCACCGAGTTCCCACCCAGGTAGGTGCCACTGATTTAACTCTGAGACAGTTCCTCTGTGGGCAAAAGTGGGAGTTAGATGAGCTATGTCCACAGAAATGTGGAAAGGACCAGGGTGTTGGCATGTGTTTGGCACTTACAGTCCCCAGCAAACAGTGTTCTGAAACTCATTATTAACTCAGCAACTCCTTGAATTGAGAAGAAGGAAATTCATACTTGCTGGAAAGCTCATGACCTTGGGACAAATCAACCCATCCCTACCATTCCCCTTCCTTTCTGGCACTGGATATAGCCAGCTTGCAGTTATTCAAAGCACCACTGGACAGTTTGTAGATTATTTCTAACAACAAAAAGATAACAAGATGGAATGCCTAACAATGTCATTTTTAGCCTGCTGTTTTACCCCATAGTGCTGACCACACGGACGGGTGCCTTGCCCCCAAGGTGAAGCCAGCTGTCAGCAAAGCTGCCCAGAGCTTTGCTGGTTCTGTGTACCAGTGCACACGGTACAGGGACTTGCTCGGAGCAGACCCCAATTCTGGCCTCATCATCATCAATAGGTCCTATGGAGGAGTGGTCCATACACTCAATCTGGGACCCCTTCCACAAGGCCTGCACTAGTTTAGATCCCTAGGTTTAAGCCTGTGCTTTGTGGGGTGAAAGGAATGTCAGTATGTCCTATAAGAATCTGGACAGTGAGTCTACAGACACCTCATCTCCCTATCCCACCCCAGCTGGAGGGATTCCAGGCCAAAGAGGTTCTGTTGCCAGAGCCAGCAGGCACAGCCAGCCCCAGCCCCGTTCCTGACCACCACTTCTTTGCCCTGGTGGTAGTCATGCCCAAGCACTCCAGCCACTTTCTGTCTTAGCCTGGAAGCATTGCTGGCACCCCTGCAGCACCTGCCGGGCATGTGAGAGGCATTCAGCGAACTCATGGCAAATTGAAGGTGCTAACACCTGGAAGAATCCACACCAAATCTATATCCGTTGGGTGGCAGCTTGCCAAAACCTGGCCGTCGCCATGGCTCACCATCTTCACCCTTCGGTTGTGGTCTGAGTGAGTCTCCTGAGAATTCTCACTGAGGCACTGAGGCCTCAAGTGATTCTCCTGTCATGGCCTCCCAAAGTGTTGGGATTACAGGTGTGAGCCAGAGTTGGTTATATTAAATTCTAACCCATGCAAGGCTTCAGGAATAATTCCAGAGCCACATAGAGTCCAATAAATGCCCACAGGGTAAGTCTGTGAGTGCAGCACATGAGCAGCTGAAAGTGTTCTCCTGGTGTGGGTGGAAGCGGGTACCTTCACTGACACTTCTCATGCAGGGCAGGACATGGGTGCTGTGGTGTGTCAGAGGCTCCCTGGCAGGTACTGACACCCTCTTTTCTGCTTTTCCCAGGGCGGTGTCCGTGTCCTCCATGTCTGAGTTCCAGCGTCTAATGGACATCTCCCCCTTCCTGCCTGAGAAGGGCCTGCCGTCCACCAGCAGCAAGGAGGACATCACCCCACCCCTGTCTCCAGACGACCTCAAGTACATTGAGGAGTTCAACAAGAGCTGGGACTACACACCCAACAGGGGCCACAATGGTGGGGGGCCGGACCTTTGGGCCGACAGGACCGAGGTGGGGCGCGCAGGGCACGAGGACAGCACAGAGCCTTTCCCCGACTCCTCCTGGTACCTGACCACAAGTGTCACCATGACCACGGACACCATGACCAGCCCAGAGCACTGCCAGAAGCAGCCGCTGCGGAGCCATGTCCTCACCGAGCAGTCGGGGGTGCGCGTGTTACACAGCCCACCTGCCGTGCGCAGGGTCGACAGCATCACGGCGGCGGGTGGCGAGGGTCCCTTTCCCACAAGCAGAGCCAGAGGGAGCCTGGGAGACACCAAGGGTGGCCCTCCAGAACCCATGCTCAGCAGGTGGCCTTGCACCTCCCCCAGGCACTCCCGGGACTATATGGAGGGGGCACGGCGCCCCCTTGATAGTCCCCTCTGTACCTCCCTGGGGTTTGCCTCCCCACTGCACAGCCTGGAGATGTCCAAGAACTTGAGTGATGACATGAAGGAGGTGGCCTTCTCTGTCAGGAATGCCATCTGCTCTGGCCCTGGCGAGCTGCAAGTCAAGGACATGGCCTGCCAGACCAATGGGTCCCGGACAATGGGGACCCAGACTGTTCAGACCATCAGTGTGGGCTTGCAGACTGAAGCCCTGCGTGGCAGCGGTGTCACCAGCAGCCCCCACAAGTGTCTCACACCAAAGGCTGGGGGCGGTGCTACACCCGTGTCGTCTCCTTCCCGGAGCCTTAGGAGCAGACAGGTGGCCCCTGCCATCGAAAAGGTGCAGGCCAAGTTTGAACGCACATGCTGCTCCCCCAAGTATGGTTCTCCCAAGCTGCAGAGGAAGCCCCTCCCCAAAGCTGACCAGCCAAATAACAGGACTTCAACAGGGATGGCCCAGAAAGGGTACAGTGAGTCAGCCTGGGCCCGCTCCACCACCACAAGGGAGAGCCCCGTGCACACCACCATTAACGATGGCCTCTCCAGCCTCTTCAACATCATTGACCACAGCCCCGTGGTGCAGGACCCCTTCCAGAAGGGGCTGCGGGCCGGCAGTCGGTCTCGCTCAGCAGAGCCCCCACCAGAGCTGGGCCCAGGCCAGGAAACAGGCACCAATTCCCGAGGAAGGTCGCCTAGCCCCATTGGGGTGGGCTCAGAGATGTGCAGGGAGGACGGGGGAGAGGGCACCCCAGTGAGGCAGGACTTATCTGCTCCCCCTGGCTACACCCTCACTGAGAACGTGGCCCGGATCCTCAATAAGAAGCTGCTGGAACATGCCTTAAAGGAGGAGAGGAGGCAGGCTGCCCACGGGCCCCCGGGTCTCCACAGCGACAGCCACTCGCTGGGGGACACAGCCGAGCCAGGGCCCATGGAGGTAATGAATGCTGAGTGCCCCACACCCTTCTCCACCAGCTCTTCCCTTTAGCTGTGGGGCAGGTTGGGACTTGGGATTGTGCTCTGTCATTTGATCTCAGGAATCGTCCATGATTGGTTGTCAGGAGCTGGGGAGGTGTTAGGTTTATGGGAGAATAGAATAGGCAGAAAAAACCCTGAGCAACTTTTTTAAAGAAAATGTTATTTGATTGTCCTTGGGAAATCATATAGTCCATGGTTTGATTTGGGTTCTGTCACCAGTCTAAGTGATTGATCCTTATTTATCAGGGCGTTTCATTTGGGGTTAGTTTGCCTTCTTTCTGTGTGAATTTGTGCACATGTACAAACTATGGCATAGTTGTGTCAGGCTTTCTGCATACCGCAGACCTTCATATGTGACAGCATGAGGTGAGCTGGAGAGGGTCTGGACCACATGAGCACGAGCACATCTCATCAGGAGCCACAAGATCTTGATTCCTGGGCTGGCTTCCTTACAAAACAGCCATCTGGCAGCTCACAAATCACTTACCCTCTTTGTGGCCATGAGCCCCCCTAGCAGTAAAACCAAGTGAAACAAATAGACAAAATCAAAATCTTGCCCTAATATGATTATCATTATTGCCCTTGATATTACAAATCAATCCACTATGAATTGGGTTCTGATGCATATCCACATGTGGTGTTTTTGTACACCACTTTACAAAACGCTTCCCATTTCCACTTCAACAGTGAGCAAAATGAAAGCCTGATGATGATGCTGGTGGTGATGGCTATGGTGATGCCACTTTGTGGTTTGTGCAGCACAGAGAGGACGTGTCTGTCCAGCGAGTGATTCCAACTCGCCAGGAGTCCGGATGGACAGGCTCCACACTGGGAACACCTGGCCCCATGAGCACTCTCTGAGCCAGGCTGCTCCTGCAGATGGGAGGGGTCAGAGGAGGAGGAGGACGGCAGCTTGCTCCTGGTCTGCCCACTGCTTTCTCGCCAGGACCCGAGCAGCCCTGGCTTCATGGGCAGGGAGAGGAGGAAGGTGTATTGCCTGTTTCACCTGGCCCATGTTTCCCACAAGAGGGTAAATGATGGCTAGCTTCCCAGTTTGGCCCACCAGTGAATGTTTAACTCAGAATGCAGGCTTGAAATCTGAATAGGTCAGACCTGTGGAACTGCCAGTGGCTTACAGAAATGGCAATTCCATATGGTTCACACCTAATACAAATATTGAGAATACATGGCCTACATATTCCAAGATCTGAGTCTTTGTGATAAAGTTGTTTGCATGCTTTGAGGACAAACTGCTGGTTGAATGTTCTCAGGTGACAAATGGTGTCTTCTTTGGGCTACTGTTACCCCATCCTTCTGGGGTCCTCAGGTAAGTCCTCCTGTCGTGGAAGGGTCTGTTTATATGTGAGTGCCCTGCCTTCTTAGGGCTCTGAATCTCAGTTGAAATTGGGGCTATGTCGCAAAGCATTAACCGGCTGTGTCTGTATTGTCTATTTATATTACACACCAAATAGAAATTATTTTTTAGGAACCAAAAAAAAATGCTTTGAATTACGAATAGTGAATCCTGCAAGCAAAAATAGGTTCTTGATGGAATCCCAGCATTATGGCATGAAAACGGTTTTATCAGTACAAAGTGGCGCCCAACCCCTTTTGTCCTCCGTAAAGTATTCATTTAGATTTTCTCTTCACTTGGTGTGTTTGCCACCACAAGAGATGATGAGAAGGAAGCACGGTTGCAGGGACTCAGAGCAGGCGTGGAGCACTCATCGGCAGCATCTAAATACCACGGGCTCTTTTTTCCATTTCTGTTGAAATTTTGCTTGTTCTAGATTCCAGTGGGATTGTTCCTGAATTAATGTAATACATTCAGGCCATTGCAACCCCTTCCCACTGCTCCATAAATTATGCAGTAGTTCTAGGTATGCATTCCCAAATCCCCAGGACTACTTCTGATTCCAAGCCCACCCAGTGCCCTGTTGCGGAATCTTTCCCTGAATGTTCACTCAGACATCCACACCCAGGAGTGATGCAGGTGACAAGAAATCTGCCTTTCTCACTGCACTGTCATCCCGTAAGCCACTCAGGCCTCTTTTTCTCTCGACACCATGGCATTAGTTCAGCAGTGCAGAGAGAAGCCATGAGGAGTTCCAGTGTGAAGAGAAAGAATCTGAAAATGGAAGGCTATTCCTCCCTCCCCTAAGTGGAAAACGTGAGGGGAACTTTTTAGAGTAAGTGGCAGTAGCTTGGCTGTTGTGACCAAAACAAACGTAGCCATATAATAGTCTCTGTTTTAGATACCAGTCATGCAATTTCCATATCTCTGTTTGCCAGAATGCTGTTTGAAATGTTAAATGCTAAAGGGTGACTCGGAAGCACAGAAACTAGAGGGAGGTCTGTGGCTCCTCCAAGGAGTTGCCTTCTCCTCTCTGGGCAGATGGCAGAGGGCAGGCCTGTGTGCCCAGCGCCTGGCCACTTCCCCACACCAGCCTTGGAGTGAATGTGCTAGATCTGAGAGCCCGCAAGTCTCTCCTGGTGGCTATCCCTGAGTGAGAGGGACGGTCCTCTACCTCCGGGCTTGCTGACTTTAAACCTTTATTGTTCTCCTGTTTAAAAAAACACTTTCCAACCTTCTTGCTTTTCTTTTCTTTCTCTGTCTGTTCTGTCCAGAACCAAACTGTCTTACTAACTGCCCCCTGGGGACTCTAGCCCTGCCTGCCTCACGCTGTAAGTGCTTTCTTCCTTGTTTCCCAACTGTCTGGAGAGGTCGTGTTGTGTAACTCGCAGTTGGCACCTGACACTCATCACCCGAGGGAGTTCTGCCCGGTGGCAGCACCCTCGCTCACCCCAAGTTCCAGGAGGTTTGCCTAAACCCAGGAACAGATTGACAAGGCCAGAGACTCATCTGCCCTGCTAGAGGGTTGACCACTCAATGCAGAGAAGGGTTTTTAGGTTATAGAGATTCTGCTGAGATTTCTCCGCTTTTGTACATTTGCAGCCAATATGCTTTCAGAGAATTGAGTAGATACTGGCCAGGAGGGGACATCCTAGGCACAGGGGTCTTGCCTGAGGGGGTCTTTGGGCCCAGCCACCCAGGACTGGTCAACATTTTGGTTACATACGTGTACTGACATGTGCTGAAATGAGGTGTGACCCTAATGTGATAAGGCTTTTTTTCATTTTTCAACAACCGTACCACAAGGAATGAACCCAAATATACCTTGTCCTTCCAAGTGAGCACCGTAGGCGACAGAGTAAATGCTCAATAAATATTTGTTGGATGAATAAACAACAAAATCATCCCCACTCCAAATATCTTGAGAACTTCTCTCAGAATTGCTTTCAGAGTCTGACTCAAAGCACATGAGAAAAGATACACTTTTGATCAAGGATATAGTCATCCACCCACCTCATCCACTGGCCTTAACTCGAAGTGTTAAGTACAATAGTATCTGTTGTCAAATACAACAGATGTATCCCGATGAAAAGATGACAGGGAACATGGGGAGAGCCATTTCCCAGAAACGTGCTACGGGGCAGCATCCCAGGACACCATGCCATGCAGCGACCACAGTGGCTTCTCGGGAAAGCACAGCATCATTTGCTTGAACATGCTGGTGTGTTACTAAGGAAAAGGTTCATTCCCTTGAATGCAGACTCACAACGTTTCTTCCTTCACAAGCAGAGGCTGGCAAAGAGGGGGTACTAAATGGTCTCATAAAAAGCCTGCCCTTCAGCACCAGCCAGGAGGAACGGGATACAGTGGTGTCAGATAAACCTGTGACAGCAGCTTCACCAACACACAACACACACAGAACAGATACACAATACACAACACACACACTACTCTTACAACAAGGGGAGCACAGACACAAAACACACAGATTCCCGAACCGTGTGTCCCAGTCAAGCACTGTGGGCTGCAGTGAGATGAGGACACAGGAGCACCTTGGGTTAGTCTGCATCTTGGTAGCTGGTGGCACTGGTGGGGTTTTAACTGGAGAGGTATTTCTGGTTGTCACGGTACTGTTAGCATAATGCTTTGGGAACAGAAGCTTCTCCCTGTGGCCATATGAAGTTCCAGCCACAAAAGCAGCAGGGAGCATGAAGCATAGTCTCCAGGGCCACTGTTCCTTTTCTGCTGACCCCAGAGGGAGGCAGGGAAACCACTCGCCCCATTGCTCTTCTGGAAGCCTGTGGCTCCCACGCTGTCCTCGGGCCATGCTGTCTCTGCCGTGTTCCATCTTCTCCCGAGTGACACTGTCCATTCCGTGCAGCCGTCTGTCCTTCCCCCGCTGCTGCTCCCCTGCACCACTGGCTGGGCTGTCCTCATCCTGGTCATTTCAGTTGCTTGTCACATCTTTTTAAATCCTCCAACTCACTTCCTTTCTTTGAGGGTCCTTGTTCTCTGTCATCCTTCCTGTGCCTTCCATTCAGTTCACCTCGGCTTCCAGTGTCTGAGTGTCATTCCAGCCAGCGGGCTCCACGCTGGGCAACTCAGTTTCCTCATGCCACAGCTTTTTACACTTCTGTGTATCAGCAAATTCCAAATTTGGGTGTCCTGGTTTTGTAACATGTAAAGTAAGGACAAGGAGCTCAACATTCTTTAAAAACAAAGTAGCTTGAGAATAAGGATTCTAGGTGGTTTGCACATGGTTGAGTGTGTCTTGCATCACCTGTTCTCAGAACATCAGGATGCCTGAAACACAAAACCACCAGTACATTCTGATTCTGCTTTTTTAAAATGCTGCTGCAATTGAACAGTCATTAAAGAAAATTAGACCCAAATTAAAATTTCTGCCTGCAGCATTTTTTGCCATGTTGTGGGAGTTTGTTTAATCTACTCCCAGTCAATTTCAAATAAACAGTAGCAGAGTTCGTTTAAGATGACTACCATTGCTAACACAGCTGAATGAAATCAGAGGTCTCTTTGTGGGCTCCCAGTAGATCCAGGCCCTATAGGACCGGTTCACTTGTCCACTGTAGCTAAATAGATCATACAAAAGGGCCAAATGAAGAGATCTACCAGATAGGAATATGATGAAGTGGCCTGTGGAGACCGCTGCCACAGTCACTCTGTCATGTCTTCTGTATACCCCAGCCCAATTCTAAAGGAGCTTTGCAAGCTGACTCATCTCACAGTATTGCTGTGTTTAATCATAATTGGTCTCTTCCCATTCATGTCACTGATCATTTGTGTTGAATTCTTTATTATTTTAAGTTATTCTGCATGAGCATAGAAAGTAGTTAATATTCACGAGTTGCCTGTGGTTTATACTTCATCTCACTTGAGTCTGTTGAGAAGTGTGTTTGGGGGAATCATCCACTGGTGACACTGCCGGTCTAAGTAACCCTGTCTCCCTTTCTCGGCTCTGAAGGAACTACCTTGTTCTGCACTAGCTCCATCCCTAGAGCCCTGCTTCTCCAGACCCGAGAGACCAGCAAACCGTCGCCCTCCGTCGCGTTGGGCCCCACATTCCCCCACTGCCTCACAGCCTCAGTCACCCGGAGACCCGACGTCCTTGGAGGAGCATGGTGGCGAGGAGCCGCCCGAGGAGCCGCCACACCGAGATGCAAGCTTGCATGGATTATCACAGTATAATTCACTGTAATTTGCATAACCACACCATCACCATGAACAAAACTCTGCCCAAAAGGAGAGATCTAGTTTTCTCAAGGTCAAAGAATGTTTTTTAAAAACACACAGCTGCTGAATGTTCAACCTGTGAAACTGAGATGTTTCTAGAATGAAACAGTAAATGTGCCTGTAATAACTTAATTTTTTTCATAGCTCAGAAAACTATTTTTGTCTCCATCTTTTTTACACACAGTATATTAAACGAAAAGGTAAATAAGGTATAAATAGATTTAAAAAATAAAAGTTTTAAAAAATGTACATTTTAAGAGATTCTGAACACCCTCGCTGTCAATACCTGACTGCCTCTCTGTTAAATTTGCACTGTTACATTTTGGTTCGGTTTATTTCCATGTTGAATTAGAGTGGATTAAGTTAATTTTATTTTGTCAGTGTTACTGTTTTTTAAGAATTTTTTAATGCTTCAGACTGTCCGATCAGTGAACTTTTTGTAGTGAAGAAGCCATGAAGCCAGTAGACAAGACAGATATTCTGTATACTGGAGGGGATACAGGATGATTTTGAAAAGGTACAAAGTCCTCAGTGGGCTTAGAAAATTCACTGTATGATCCTTCTATTATCCTACTTGGCTTGCACGTCTTCGGGTGCATGTATATACCGCTACTGTGTCCTCGCCATCACCTAAATGTGACTCAGTCTGTTCCACTGTAATATGTTGTGAATTTCCTTGTACTGTACTTTTATTGTTGGTCTTCTTGCATCGATGATCCAACAGCAACATTTTTAAATTATTGTGAAAAGATTAACTGGCAATGTACAGAGTTTACTCAAAGTTTTCTTAAGGGAAAACACTACAAAAAGTCACGAGGATACCAAATGGAAACACATGATGGTGCCTCTGAGTCTGTATGAGACCGTGATGAAGTAGAAATAAAGCCCTTCTGAGATGGCAGCATGTCTCGGTCTCTCATTTCACACACCCTCCATCTTTTCCTAAGGACTCAGATGGAAAGTTTTCCGTAGCTAGGGGAATGAGGGAGAGAAGAGATCATGTAAAGAGGCAACAGCTGCTAATATATCTTGCTGGGAATGCACTCTTTGGGTACGTGATCATGTTGCAGTTTTACTGTTCCCCGTAAGAGAGTCCTAGGATAGAGAGACAGCTTTATTGTTGAAAAGCCAAAACTGTGGTGTGGGCGGGGATGTGAGGAAACTGGTTATCTAGAAGTCAGTGTGCCCGGCCTCTCTTCCCGCTCTGCTCATTAGGAGAGAGGGAGTGGCCCATAACTCTAGAAGAGGCCTTTCCATCTCTGATCCTGAGAGGAGCCCGCCTCGCAGTGTTTGGTGGAGTAGAAAGAAGTGATGCTACTGAAGAGCCCAAAAAGAATGACTTCAGGCTGAAGCTTCTGGCTTTAATATTTCATTTAATGCTTCATTCACCCAACAATTTTCTTCTTATCTAGATGAGCTGCTAATGTAATAGGCTATCCTAGCATTACCACAGCTCCATCCTTAAACTGAAATATTTTCAAAAAATAAAAACCAACAAGTGTTGGCAAGGATGTGGAGAAATTGGAACCCTTGAGCACTGTTGGTGGGAAAGTAAAATGGCCCAACTGCTGTGGAAGACAGTACGGCTTCCTCAAAAAGTTAAACATAAAATTACCATAGGATCCAGGGATTCCACTTCTGGATATACACCCAAAAGGACCAAAAGTAGGGACTCAAACAGGTGTTTGCACACCCATGTTCATAGCAGCATTATTCATAATAGCCAAAAGGTGGAAACACTTCAGTTGTCCATTGACAGATGAATGGATCAACAAAATGTGGTATATACATATAAAGGGATACTATTCAGCCCTAAAAAAGGTAAATTCTGACATACTACAACATGGATGAACCTTGAGGATGAACCATTATTCTAAGTGAAATAAGCCAATCACAAAATGGCAATTATTTGGTTCCATGTATCTCGTTTATGTATCAAGAGTAGTCAGAGTCAAAGAAAGTAAAACAGTGGTTATCAAGGGTTGAGGAGGGAATGGGGAATTTGTGTGTAATGGGTACACAGTGTCAGTTCAGGATGATGAAAAAGTCCTGGAAATGGGCAGTGGTGATGGTGCACAGTGAATATACTTGATACCACTGCGTTGTACACTTAAAAATGGTTAAAATGATAAATGGCATGTAGATTTTACCACAATAAAAACTTTTTTTTTTTTGAGGTGGAGTCTCACTCTGTTGCCCAGGCTGGAGTGCAGTGGCGCCATCTTGGCTCACTGCAAGCTCCGCCTCCCGGGTTCACGCCATTCTCCTGCCTCAGCCTCCTGAGTAGCTGGGACTACAGGCGCCAGCCACCATGCCCAGCTAATTTTTTGTATTTTTTTTAGTAGAGACGGGCTTTCACCCTGTTAGCCAGGATAGTCTTGATCTCCTGACCTAGTGATCCACCTGCCTCCGCCTCTCAAAGTACTGGGATTACAGGCATGAGCCACTGCACCCAGCCTAAAAACTTTTTTTTGAGATGGAGTTTCGCTCTTGTTGCCCCAACTGGAGTGCAATGGCGTGATCTCAGTTCACCACAACCTCCGCCTTCTGGGTTCAAGAGATTCTCCTGCGTCAGTCTCCCAAGTAGCTGGGATTACAGGCATGTGCCACCACGCCCAGCTAATTTTGTATTTTTAGTTGAGATGGGGTTTCTCCATGTTGGTCAGGCTGGTCTCGAACCCCCGACCTCAGAGGATCTGTCCGCCTCAGCCTCCCAAAGTGCGGGGATTACAGGCATGAGCCACTGTGCCTGGCCAATAAAAACTTCCAATAAATGCAAAATATAAATATTTCACTTTACCACTCTAGATATACCTGCAAACAAACAATCAGCAGGTCAGTAAATATTCTTTGCCTATTCTGTGCAGATTGCAAATGCTGAGAGGTACGTTGGTATTCCTTCAATTGGAAGCAACCAGCCACCAACAAGAAGGGAAGTTGTGGCTCTCACGACTGACAGCCTCAAACCATGCCATCAGGACTTTGCTCAGTCTCCTAACTCTGTCTACTCTGTGTGGCTTTATTCTCAGACAAGCATCACAAAATTGGCAACGATGGTCCTCAGCTGCTCCTATTAGTTAGCAACTCCTAGAGAAAGGGGATCTCTTACCAGGAGCTCCAGTGAAAGCCCAGGGCCGATGATTCTCATTTGGTAGGGATTAAGTCTCATGTCTGACTCTGAGCCCATCATGGTGACAGGAAGACCCAGCAAAGGAAAATCAGGGTGCAATTAGAATAGAGGGTGTCAGGCAGTAAAGGCGTATACCACTGTGGGACACCCCAAAATTGCAAGGAAAAAGCTCTGACCACCACGGAACTTGCCAACTGGTTGGAAGAGATAAAATTCCCAGGCACAAAAGCAATAAAATGCAAAAATGGTGTGGTAGAAATTCTAAGTACAGTAGGGCTTGAGTTGGGCTTGGCAGTACGGGAAGCATTTCAATGTGCAGGAGGAGAAACAAGTGGGAGACGGGAGGAGCAGAGGTGTGAGGGGCAGGAATAGACACAGGTCGCATTGGGCAGTGATGCAGAAACCAGGCTGGGAGCAGAACTTTCATCAAAAAAGCCACATCTGGCAGCACCAGTGCCTTGAAAAGCCGTCTGGGAACTTCTCCTCACATCTTATTTTCTAAAAGTTGGGCATAGGTATTCTTAAGTCTAGGGTGGAAGCACTCCAAATGTTAAACGCCAGGCAAGACAGTAGGATGAAATCATTTTCCACACCACTGTCCAGATGAATGCCAAGGCTGCTATGTGGGTCACACATGGCTGTGAAAGGGGAGCAGCTGCCTGAAGGGAATGGCTCCATGAGCTGCCATGAATGTGCCAGTTGTGCCCTAAAGAAAGCAGCAGAAGATTCCTCAAACATAGCCACAGACCACACGCCAGGCGTGCCCTGCCCCCTGGGTAACAGCCAGCACCAGCAGCCCAGAGATATTGCTTGTCCAACTGCAGCCAAATTGGGCAATAGTGGCCACATTTCACCCTCTCTTCTTATCAGGAGGTAACATTAGCGTTTTCAGTATTACGCATCTATTTTTTATATCTGTGTACATCATAATTCTATTTCTTAAACACATTTGCTTCAACCTTTTTTCCTGTAGAATGGCCTGTAATTCTTAGGTAATACGTTTGTTTCACCCTTTTTGTTCCTGTACAATGAATGTAACGTTTACAAACTCCTTATTTTTAAAATTTAATTTGTTTTTAATTGTATATATTTAAGGTGTACGTGATGTTTTGATATGCATCTACAAAGTAAAATGACTACTATAGTCAAGGTAATTAACATATTAACATCTCACATAGTTATGGCAAGAGCACCTAAAATTTACTCTTTTAGCAAAAATCCCAAATACAATATTATTAGCTATAGTCCTTATGTTGTACGTTAGATCTCTGCACTTTATTAAGCATGATAGAGTTATGCTTATTTATTTTGTTTAAAAAGGAACTAAGAAGTACAACTACCGTTTTCTATTTTCCAGCTCACTGTTTTAAACTGTGGTAAAATACCCATAACATTTGTCATTCTTGCATTTCAAAGTGTACAATTCAGTGGCATTTAGTATATTCACAATGTTGTGCAGTCACTACCACTATCTACTTACAGAATATTGTCATCACCTGAAAGGAAACCCCATATGCATTAAGCAGTCACTGTACCCAGCCCCTGGCACCCACTCCTCTAATTCTGTCTCCATGGATTTGCCTATTCAGGATCGTTCATGTAAGTGGAATCATGTATCATGCGGCCTTTTGTGTCTGGCTTCTTTCAATTAGCATAAAGTTTTGTTTTTTGTTTTTTGTTTTTGAGATGGAGTCTCACTCTGTTGCCCAGGCTGGAGTGCAGTGGTGCGATCTTGGCTCACTGCAACCTCTGCCCTCTGAGTTCAAGCAGTTCTCCTGCCTCAGCCTCCCAAGTAGCTGGGATTACAGGCGCCTGCCACCGCGCCCAGCTAATTTTTTGTATTTTTAGTAGAGACGGGGTTTCACCATCTTGGCCAGGCTGGTCTTGAACTCCTGACCTCGTGATACACCCACCTCGGCCTCCGAAAGTGCTGGGATTACAGGCGTGAGCCACCGCGCCCAGCCTCAGGAAAAAGTTACCAAGGTTCATCTGACACAGAATTTTTCTCAGCCACTTTGCCAACCAGGGACCTCCATGGCCAAAGATGCCCCACTGCTGCCCGGGCTTCATTCAGCCCCGGGCCTGCCACTGGAGGTACCCCACCCACTAAGCCCACCTGTGTTATAGCTTATACCCATGTTTGGCAGTTCCTGAACTCTTGTCCCACATCCAAGAAGAATAAAGATACGCTGACAATTTGAAGGGTAAGGAGGGTGGAGAATAATTTTATTGAGTGATGGAACAGCTCTCAGCAGAGAGGGGACATGGGGGTGGTCCTCCACCTCCATGGTTAAGTGGTTTCTCTCTCAGTGTGGCTGGGTCCGGGATTTTTATGGGCTCAGAATAGGGAGTGTGTGCTGACTGGTTTGTGAGTATGCAAAAAATATCAAAATGAAGACACTGCTCAAAGGTGGGCATGACAGTGTAGAAAACCACTTAGGAAAGGGTAGTTATATGTAAAATAGGTGAAAGGTGGGATCAATCAAAGGAAAGCAAGCCAAATGGGAAGACAGGTTCTCAATCCGGTTCATGGATTTGACTTTTAGCTTGACTTTCAGGCTTTAACTGTCTTTGGCTTGGAGGTGGGATTTCACCAGGGACTTGCCCCATCTGCCTGGGCATTTGCCTGCCTCCTGCCACTATCACATCCATGTTGTAATATGTATCATTCATTCCATAAGGCTGCATAATATTCCACTGTGTAGATATATCACATTTTATTTAACCATTCATTGGTAATGGTATGTGTCTATTTTTAAAACAAAACCTTTGATTACCTTATTTTATTTATTTTTAGAGATAGTTTCACTCTGTCACCCAGGCTGGAGTCCAGTGGCACCGTCACAGCTCTCAGGCTCAAGCGACACACCACCACAACAAACTAACTTTAAAAAAAAATGTACTGTGTGGGCAGGGGTGGTAGAGGAGGAGGGTTGTTTCAGTGGGGGGGAGGGTGTCTCACTATGTTGCCCAGGCTCGTCTCCTACCTTGGCCTCCCAAAGCATTGGGATTACAGGTGTGACCCATTGCACCTGGCTGGTTACCTTAAACATCTTTAAGCATTCCCCCCAAAGGAGGTAATTCACAGTGAATCATTAGAACACTCAACAATCAGTTTACATGATTAAGGCACTTTGATGTCTTTAATCTTAAATCTTTCATCTTAGTTGTTTTAAGAGGCCACCAATAGATATTTTATACTTGTCATGCTCTTCTTTGATTGCATTTAGTCCTTTCAGCATCATTCTTTGAATGCAGTGTGTATCAGAATCCAGTATAGCAGGAAATTAGGCTCTGAATCATAAACAAACTGGTCACTTGAGTGAATTTGATGACCGTGGGTCTTTAGTGCACTCTGGTTCACTAAAATCAAGTGGCACTGAGAGTGACAAATCTGGATTTGAATCCTGGTTCACACACTTAAAGTAATGCAACCTCAGGCCATCTCTTTAATACTTATTTGTTTTCGTTTTGTTTTGTTTTGTTTGAGATGGAGTTTTGCTCTTGTTGCCTAGGCTGGAGTGCAATGGCACAATCTTGGTTCACTGCAACCTCCACCTCTGGGTTTAAGCAATGATTCTCCTGCCTCAGCCTCCCGAGTAGCTTGGATTATAGGCATGCACCACTACGCCCAGCTAATTTTTGTGTTTTTAGTAGAGACAGGGTTTCACCATGTTGGCCAAGCTGGTCTTGAACTCCCGACCTGAGGTGATCCACCCGCCTCGGCCTCCCAAAGTGCTGGGATTACAGGCATGAGCCACCACGCCCAGCCAAGACTTATTTGAAAAACAGCAACAATAATACTTCCCAGGGCTATTGTAAGGATTAAGGTTTGTTGTTTACCTATTGTATGCAAGATACCATTCTAAGAATTGCAAACACCAGAGATAAACAGAAAAGACAAGCTCCCTGCCTTGTGGAGCTTAGTTATGAGAAACACATAGCAAACAGGGCTAAGTGGGATAGAGAACTAAGAGGCCTCCCTGGGTAGGTGCCGTTTGCTCTGAGGCCTATGAACAAGAATCTGTCTGCCAGGTAGAGGGAAGAGCTGGTGCAAAGTTGAGATGGGTTGGGGGGCATGAACTTGGTGTGTTCCAGGAAGTGGACAAAGGCCACTGTGGTCACAGCAAGATGGGCAAGGGCACCAGAGAGGGGCAGGAGGAGGGGTCAGGGGGCTTAAAAGAGGCCTAGTGGTCCACAGTAAAGGGTTTAGATTTTGTTCTAGGTGAGGGGGGAAAAAAAGCCATTGGAAGATAAAAAGCAAGGAGTTACATAATGTGATTTGCATTTTTAGATTACTGTGTTAAGGATTAGAAGTGGATGAGATTGGAAGGCTTCCAGCTGCAAGGCTGTGGTGTTGACCCAGAGAAGCACCAACGATGGCTTGAACAGGTTTTCTGCTGCTGTTATCAGCCTCACCACCACCAGGCCAGCCGCATGCTGCTTGGCGGGAACCACGCTCTAGCAGGCCCCGCTGCCAAACTCCAGAATCTACCCCAGCTGTTCAGCTAGAAACTGAAGGAAGCCCTTGGTTATTCTTCTGCTGCCTCTCAGTCCAGGCCACTCTTCCTGCAAATGGCCTTGGGCCAAGAAGAACCTTCCAAACCCCATTCTCTTAAGGGCACAGGATTACACAGCAAGGTTCACAGGCCTTTCTGCCTTGTTTCTTTAAGGTGCGACCTCCTTCTCCAACTTTTAGGTTGGGGCTTCCAAACTATTATCAGTCATTTATAATTTGGTAAAAATGAGTTCCTTCTCTTTAAATTTTTTTTCATCAGGGGACAACTGAGGTCTCTGGGTGTGGGGCTGGTAGGATAGGGCTGGGTAGGCACAGCTCTTGGTGCTACTGCACAGTCTAATCTGAGAGAATAGAAAAGGAACACAAAGAAAGCTGACTGCTTCTTTTTCCTAGGCCCAGTTCTGTCTATTAGATTGAAAGG
Source organism: Hylobates moloch (assembly GCF_009828535.3). Taxonomy (NCBI): domain Eukaryota; kingdom Metazoa; phylum Chordata; class Mammalia; order Primates; family Hylobatidae; genus Hylobates; species Hylobates moloch. The sequence goes on from NW_026652280.1 coordinate 67,626,266, forward strand.
CCCCAGTTCTGTCTATTAGATTGAAAAAACCCACCCCACTTCAAAGACAGAGGCTTCTATAACTTCCCAGCAGCTAATAAACTTCAACAGGGGTCCAGGAATCCAAATAAAAGTTCATAATTCTCATGGTAATCCCAGAATGAATTCATCAATCATCAGTGGCCCCAGGTCTACAGGCCAATCCCAGCCCATGTGGTCCCCTATAAATATCATTTTAAATTGGTTAAAATAAAAACAAAGCACTGAGGATGCGATGATAAAATTAGTGCACCTAAAAGTAGCTGTTGGAATGATAAATGCCAAATTTCGGGAGAGTGATGTAAGCAATTATCTATAAAACTGCTTATATTTCTTGAGTCATTTCATTGAAGGGAACTTACCCCAAATAACCCCAATGAAATCAAACTAATTTACAGAATATATTTGTAGCAGTATAATACCGTAAAATTTGGAAACAGGCTAATCAAGTTATGGTCCGTCAACAGGTTTCATTACTGTGCTTGCTCACCTAATAAACACTCCTAATGGCTAAGTACTAGGCTAGCCTGGTGAGGAAACAAAGCTAACCATGACCTACCTGCTCCCCAGGGGCTCCTGACCTAGTTGAGGGAGTTCAATTACCTGGGCTCCAATCCCGCTCCAGTGCTTTCTCACTGAATGGCCTTGTGGAAAGTACCTACTCCCGAGCCTGAGTTGTCTCATGTGCAAAATGGAAGTAATAACAGTAATCACTGTTAGGCAGGTTATGAGGACTAAACAAGATAATACTGGTTAAGCACTTAGAATAGTACCTGGTACTACATTTTGTTAAAAGAAGTAATTGTATAAATGGCAAATTATAACACAATATGGTAAGTGCTATAATAGTATGTGTAAGTGTACAGTGAAGACATAAAGGGCTTCATTCTGTCTGGGAGGATGGTCTAGGAAGACCTCACACTGATCTGTTCGGTAAGAGTCCTTTGTAGAATGCATCAGATTTCTGCAGGTAGAAATGGGGAGGGAACAGAAAGAGTGAGAGAGAAAATTGCAAAATGTACTACATAGGTTATGCATGTAATACTCCTTTCAAGTTTTGCAAGATAAATATAAAACCTAAGTGGGGAAAAGGAGCTCAGCCCTCCTGATACCCAGGACCCTGCCATCCATCTTAACATAGTAATCCCTTAGTAACAGCTGACAGCATGCAGTACATGCCCTAGCAGAACACCAGTTTACTCCTTTCCAGGCATACCATCTTCTATGGCATTCTGTAGGAAGAGTCACCTTTCATCCTATTCCCGTAAAAAACTCTCCCTCCTTACACCCCATCAGTTCATGTCAACTTCCTCCAGCGTGTCCTACTGACATAGGCAGCAACATCCATACCGTCTTGTGGGTTTGTGGCTTTTTACTTGTGAGATACATTCTAGACAGGTGCTAAAGTTCTCAGGGTAGTGCTAACAAAAAGGAGATATATATAAATTTTGTTGTGTTAGTCATTAGAGCTGTTCAAAATATTCTATTTGCTCCCTCTGAAGACATAATAAAATCACACTTTTCCACTGCCCTTTGAAGTGAGGTACAGTTCTTTGGCCAATAAAATGTGAACAGTAGCCACATGTGTCACTTCCTGCAGGAAGTTTTTAGAGCCAATGCCCACTTACCATGTTCCTTTTTCTGCTTCAGCAATTGTAGAAGCATCACATGAGGGGATCCCTCAGTGACTGGGATACATGGACCCACTTTATGAAGCATGAGTGAAAAATGAGCTCTTACTATGTTACACCACTGAGATTTGGGGAATTGTTCATTAATGCGGCATAACTTGGCCAATCCTGACTGAATAACTGTCTAAAAAAATGGAAATACATATATAAGCAACATCATGGAAAGAAATCAAAACAGAAGATAGAATTTCCACAGCATATAAAAATGCCACTTCACATTAACAGAGGTAAAAGAATTTAAAGCTCTCCAAAGTTTTTTTCTCCCTTATTCAACTCTCTGACCTCATAATAAAATAAACTTTCAGTTCCTTTGGCTAACAGGGTAGATGAAAGTAGAATTGAGCTCACTAGTGAACTAACTACGCGTATGAGGCACAAGAGACTGGGCTAAATATTCCCAGGATGCTGCTCCTACACTTATTCCTTTTTCCTCCAAACACTTGAAGAAGTACAGGTTGCATTCCTCCCTTGAGCCAGCACACTGAGTCAAAGGTGAATAGTAATTTTCCTAGGGAATTACAAATGCAAGTGGGAAGGAATCTTAAGAACATCCTAACCAAACCTTCATTTTATACATACTTTCAATAACCGCCCACATTCTCTAGCTACTTACTAGTGCCGGGTGCTTTCCCTATAACATGGCACAGCAGTCTCTACCTGGCTGCATCTTAGAATCATCCAGAGTGACTTAAGGCTCCACCCCAGACCAAGCAAATCAGAATCTCCTGGATGTGGCTTTTGGTAATATTTTAAATGTTTCCCCTGGTGACTCTAATGAGCAGCTAGGATCAACAGCCAACAGTAGAGGAGAATTTCTTAAGCTCAGTGGTTCCTAAACTATAATGCACACTGGATCACCAGGGGAATTTCAAAAACCCTGATGCCTGGCCAGGCACAGTGGCTCATGCCTGTAATCCTAGTACTTTGGGAGGATCCCTTGAGGCCAGGAGTTTGAGACCAGCCTGGTCAATATAGTGAGACTCCATTTCTACAAAAAATAAAACAATTAGCCAGGCGTGGTGATGCATAGCTGTAGTTCCAGCTACTCTAGAGGCTGAGGCAGGAGGATCACTGGAGCCCAGGAGTTTGAGGCTGCAGTGAGCAATGACCACACTATCACACTACCAGCCTAGGTGACAGACCAAGACCTTGTCTAAAAAAAAAAAAAAAATCAATGCCTGGCCCCACCCGAGACCCCCTGATGTAACTGGTCTGGGGTGAGATCTGGGCATCAGAACTTTTTAAAGCTCCCTAGGTAATTCCACTTTGCAGCAACATTTGGGAGCCATGGTGGTAAGCAGATTTAAGAGTCTGAGGTCTGGTCAGACAGACATGCGTGCAAATTCTCCCTACCATACTGTGTGATCTTGGGCATGTTCCTTGCCCTCTCTGGAGTTCAGTTTTCTCAGGTTGTCAAGTGGGAGAATGATAGCACCTTTCCAAGGTGGCTCTGAGGGACTAATGAGGCTGTGAGTGACTGCAGGGCCTGTCAAATGAGAACTGCTCAACAAGTGCAAGTTGCTATTGTCTCACTGAATCCTCCCAGTCAACCTGCCAATCAAGGTGACTGCGCTACTTTTATAGCTACAGGAACTGAGGATCAGAAAGGTATTTGGCTGTCTCAAGATTACACAGTAATAACTGGCAAAGCAGGCTTTCACACCAATGCTACACTGACCAGGTACTTGCAAGCTGACCCCAAACCCACTGCACTAACCACCCCTCTGGGAAAGCAAACAGAGCCAGGCTGCACGTTGTTGAACTGGCCTCACTAAAAGACACATGTAGGCTGTCATGGTGGACCTGGGCCCATCTCAGCTCACCAGCTTCTGCCCTGGAGCTTAATAGACTAAATTACGTCTTGAATTTCACTGACTTCATTTCATCTCTTCTCAAGGCTGCAAAATAGCCTCAAATGACCTATTTGACCAGAATCCTTTCCTCAGTGTATTCTAGAAAAGCAATAGCTACTGATGACTGTTTCTTTTATTAATGTGGTACCATTTCTAAAGGGATCATGGCCTGTTAAATCCTCACATAACTCATGACACAGAAGGATGAACTCAGACACTACTGACACATTATTATATTTGCTGAATGGCTTATGAAGAAGATAGGGAATTTGCCTAAAGCACTTCTACACCCTGAAGTATATATAATACTTTGACCCAATGTGTGAAAAAAAGTATACAACCACAGTACTAGATGGGGCACCCAGCACCCTTAGGACCACAGGTTTACTTTGTTTACTGAAAATTTGTGTTCATCACTAAGAAGATGTCATCAGTGCACCGCCCCAGGTACCCCCACCAAGGCCCCACCCTCTGTGAGGGCTGAAACCTTGGGGAAAGGAAGACAAGTGTTCAGCTCATCTTCTCTCATCTCCATCATCCTCTTACTCCTATACCTGGACATAAACAATTGACTTTTCCCTGCTATGTAAAGTGACACAACCATTTCCAGAAATTCCCTCATCCCCATTCAATTAGAATGAAACCCCTATGCTGCCCCTACATAGGAACTCTGGAACAGCCACAACCGTGCTAAGGCAAAATTTCCCCTGCAGAAGCCAGGAGCTACAGGGTTGCAAGACTAACTGCCTGTGCTCATAATTTTGATGTCCCCAAGAATGCAGAAGGGATTTCTGCATGTGAAAAGCCACCATCCTCTTGGCCATAGAAAGGACCCACCAGTCACTTCTTGCCTCGTTGGCTCCACCTTGAACGTGAAAAAGGTCACTGCTAGACCATACTGGCTGCAAACACTCCAAATAACAAAGCAAAAGCACCATCCCCCTGAGAACGCTGTGTCCCTAAAAGTCAAATCTAAATTGAACTGAATTCTCAAGCCACGACAGATCTTGTCTAATTTTACCCTGCCCCACTTAGGGGAGGAGCCAGAACCAAGCCGATGTTTTAAAAATGAAATTTGGGACACTGTACTCAAGGCACAAATGTCCCATAAAGCAGTCTCAAAACCGATAGTTTCAAGGTTCAATCCAACAATTAACTTGCCGTCTGTGAGATCAGACAGGCAGCAAAGTGCATCCATGGCAGTCAAGGCAAGGGCTGCAGTTAACACCTAAGCACGACATCGGCGCCCGGGGGCTGCAGGCAGGGCAGTGACGCGAGTGGCCCAGTGAGGTGCAGGAGCCTCCCTTGTTGCCTAGCAATGCCCTGCAGACGTCACTCTTCGGAGCATCCGTAGCCACAACCGGTTAACACATTACTCTGGCATTTCAACAAAGCATAAAATGAGCTTTAAATCACTGCTCCAGGTGGCAGATAAAATGCAGCGGATGGGGCATGTGCGTCAGAGGCAAGAACCCCTACCTCTGCCTCTGCATTTAAGACGACAAGATCTTCTTCCCCAAGGCGGAAGCGTACCTTGTGTGTGTCTGGACAGGTGGTACAGCCCAGCAGGCTGCTGTGTACTTGCCAGGGAAGGCTGATTTCTGTTTCCGCTTCCGCAGGCTAACGCCGCTCTGCCACGTGCAGTGAGAGGAAAGCTAAGGTAACTTACTGTCCTTGCTGGAACCATGAATTAACGAATTATGGCTTCCTGGGCACACTGGCTTGTAGGCCCCATGGAAACAGGAGCGGTCTCTTCCTTGTGACCTCACAGTGCTCTGCATAAGTTTAGGAGACCGTCAATAAATGCTTGTTGGATCCAATACTCTCATTTATGATTCTGGGGGGAGTAGGTGCATTAAAATTTAAGGAATATGTGAAAAAGGACATGCTGTCATTTGAGACATGGATGAACCTGGTGCATTATTTTAAGCGAAATAAGCCAGGCCCACAAAGACAAATACTACATGATCCCACTTATATGTGGAATCTAAAAAAGTTGAACTCATAGAAGCAGAGAGTAGAACAGAGGTTACCAGGGTCTGCAGGGGTGGTGGTGGGTTGAGGAGATGTTCATCAAAGTATAACGTCAGGAGGAATTAGTCAGGAGGAATGTGTTCAGGACATCTACTATACAACATGGTGACTGTGGTTAAGAACAGTGCCACATAGTTGGAAGTAAAGCACTCCTCAGCAAATGTAAAAGAACAGAAATTATAACAAACTGTCTCTCAGACCACAGTGCAATCAAACTAGAACTCAGGATTAAGAAACTCACTCAAAACCGCTCAACTACATGGAAACTGAACAAGCTGCTCCTGAATGACTACTGGGTAAATAACGAAATGAAGGCAGAAATAAAGATGTTCTTTGAACCCAACGAGAACGAAGACACAACATACCAGAATCTCTGGGACACATTCAAAGCAGTGTGTAGAGGGAAATTTATAGCACTAAATGCCCACAAGAGAAAGCAGGAAAGATCTAATATTGACACCCTAACATCACAATTAAAAGAACCAGAAAAGCAAGAGCAAACACATTCAAAAGCTAGCAGAAGGCAAGAAATAACTAAGATCAGAGCAGAACTGAAGGAAATAGAGATACAAAAAGCCCTTCAAAAAACTAATGAATGCAGGAGCTGGTTTTTTGAAAAGATCAACAAAATTGATAGACCACTAGCAAGACTAATAAAGAAGAAAGGAGAGAAGAATCAAATAGATGCAAAAAAAAAAAAATGAAAAAGGAGATATCACCAGCGATCCCACAGAAATACAAACTACCATCAGAGAATACTATAAACACCTCTACACAAATAAACTAGAAAATCTAGAAGAAATGGATAAATTCCTTGACACATACAATCTCCCAAGACTAAACCAGGAAGAAGTTGAATCTCTGAATAGACCAATAACAGGCTCTGAAACTGAGGCAATAATCAATAGCTTACCAAACAAAAAAAGTCCAGTACCAGATGGATTCACAGCCGAATTCTACCAGAGGTACAAAGAAGAGCTGGTACCATTCCTTCTGAAACTATTCCAATCAACAGAAAAAGAGGGAATCCTCCCTAACTCATTTTATGAGGCCAGCATCATCCTGATACCAAAGCCTGGCAGAGACACACACAAAAAAGAGAATTTTAGACCAATATCCCTGATGAACATTGATGCAAAAGTCCTCAATAAAATACTGGCAAACCAAATCCAGCAGCACATCAAAAAGCTTATCCACCATGATCAAGTAGGCTTCAACCCTGGGATGCAAGGCTGATTCAACATACGCAAATCAATAAATGTAATCCAACATATAAACACAACCAAAGACAAAAACCACATGATTATCTCAATAGATGCAGAAAAGGCCTTTGACAAAATTCAACAACACTTCATGCTAAAAACTCTCAATAAATTAGGTATTGATGGGACGTATCTCAAAATAATAAGAGCTATCTATGACAAACCCACAGCCAATATCATACTGAATAGGCAAAAACTGGAAGCATTCCCTTTGAAAACTGGCACAAGACAGGGATGCCCTCTCTCACCACTTCTATTCAACATAGTGTTGGAAGTTCTGGCCAGGACAATCAGGCAGGAGAAGGAAATAAAGGGTATTCAATTAGGAAAAAAGGAAGTCAAATTGTCCCTGTTTGCAGATGACATGATTGTATATCTAGAAAACCCCATCATCTCAGCCCAAAATCTCATCAAGCTGATAAGCAACTTCAGCAAAGTCTCAGGATACAAAATCAATGTACAAAAATCACAAGCATTCTTATACACCAATAACAGACAAACAGAGAGCCAAATCATGAGTGAACTCCCATTCACAATTGCTTCAAAGAGAATAAAATACCTAGGAATCCAACTTACAAGGGATGTGAAGGACCTCTTCAAGGAGAACTACAAACCACTGCTCAATGAAATAAAAGAAGATACAAACAAATGGAAGAACATTCCATGCTCATGGGTAGGAAGAATCAATATCGTGAAAATGGCCATACTGCCCAAGGTAATTTATAGATTCAATGCCATCCTCATCAAGCTACCAATGACTTTCTTCACAGAATTGGAAAAAACTACTTTAAAGTTCATATGGAACCAAAAAAGAGCCCACAACACTAAGTCAATCCTAAGCCAAAAGAACAAAGCTGGAAACATCACGCTACCTGACTTCAAACTATACTACAAGGCTACAGTAACCAAAACAGCATGGTACTGGTACCAAAACAGAGATATAGACCAATGCAACAGAACAGAGCCCTCAGAAATAATGCTGCATATCTACAACTATCTGATCTTTGACAAACCTGACAAAAACAAGAAATGGGGAAAGGATTCCCTATTTAATAAATGGTGCTAGGAAAACTGGCTAGCCATATGTAGAAAGCTGAAACTGGATCCCTTCCTTACACCTTATACAAAAATTAATTCAAGATGGATTAAAGACTTACATGTTAGACCTAAAACCATAAAAACCCTAGAAGAAAACCTAGGCAATACCATTCAGGACATAGGCATGGGCAAGGACTTCATGTCTGAAACACCAAAAGCAATGGCAACAAAAGCCAAAATTGACAAATGGGATCTAATTAAACTAAAGAGCTTCTGCACAGCAAAAGAAACTACCATCAGAGTGAACAGGCAACCTACACAATGGGAGAAAATTTTTGCAACCTACTCATCTGACAAAGGGCTAATATCCAGAATCTACAATGAACTCAAACAAATTTACAAGAAAAAAACAAACAACCCCATCAACAAGTGGGCAAAGGATATGAACAGACACTTCTCAAAAGAAGACATTTATGCAGCCAAAAAACACATGAAAAAATGCTCATCATCACTGGCCATCAGAGAAATGCAAGTCAAAACCACACTGAGATACCATTTCACACCAGTTAGAATGGCCATCATTAAAAAGTCAGGAAACAACAGGTGCTGGAGAGGATGTGGAGAAATAGGAATACTTTTACACTGTTGGTGGGACTGTAAACTAGTTCAACCATTGTGGAAGTCAGTGTGGCGATTCCTCAGGGATCTAGAACTAGAAATACCATTTGACCCAGCCATCCCATTACTGGGTATATACCCAAAGGGTTATAAATCATGCTGCTATAAAGACACATGCATACGTATATTTATAGCGGCACTATTCACAATAGCAATGACTTGGAACCAACCTTAATGTCCAACAACGACAGACTGGATTAAGGAAATGTGGCACATATACACCATGGAATATTATGCAGCCATAAAAAATGATGAGTTCATGTCCTTTGTAGGGACATGGATGAAACTGGAAACCATCATTCTCGGCAAACTATCGCCAAGGACAAAAAACCAAACACCGCATGTTCTCACTCATAGGTGGGAATTGAACAGTGAGAACACACGGACACAGGAAGGGGAACATCACACACCGGGGACTGTTGTGGGGTAGGGGTAGGGGGGAGGGATAGCATTAGGAGATATACCTAATGCTAAATGACAAGTTAATGGGTGCAGCACACCAACATGGCACATGTATACATATGTTACAAACCTGCATGTTGTGCACATGTACCCTAAAACTTAAAGTATAATAATAACAAAATTTTTAAAAAGGAAGACAATCTAATATAAAATTGGCAAATTATTTTAATGAATGTTTCATCAAAGAAGATATATAATTGATAAATAAGCATATCAAAAATGCCCAATAAAATAAATAATTTGGGAAATGCAAATTAAACCATAGATACCACTACATAACTCACTAGTAAAACATTTTAAAAAGTTATATTATTATGCTTGTGTTTATTATATTTACATACTATTGTATAATTGACACAACTTCCTGATAAATTAAACTTTCTGCCTTTCATCACTAAAAAAAAAAAAGAAAAAAAGAAAATTGCTAAGAGAATTGATTTTAAATGTTCTCATCACACCAAAAAAGATAAGCACGTGAGGTAAATGATATGTTAATTCGCTTGATTTAGTCATTCCACAATATATACATATATCAAAATATCACGGCCGGATGTGGTGGCTCACACCTGTAATCCTAGCACTTTGGGAGGCTGACGTGGGCAGATCACTTGAGCTCAGGAGTTCAAAACCAACCTGGGCAACATGGTGAAACCCCATCTCTACAAAAAAAAAAAAAAATACAGAAAATTAGCCAGGCACAGTGTTGTATACCTGTAGTCTCAGCTACTTGGGAGGCTGAGGTAGGAGGATTGCTTGAGCCTGGGAGGCAGGGGTTGTAGTGAACTGAGATGGCACCACTGCACTCCAGCCTGGATGGCACAGCCAGACCCTGTCAAAAAAAAAAAAAAAAACCCATCATGCTGTACAACATAAATATGTGTAATTTTTCTTGTCAACTTAAATAATAAAAAATAGGTTGGGCATAGTGGCTCATGCTTATAATCCTAGCACTTCAAGAGGCTGAGGCGGGAGAATTGCTTGACCCCCAGTTGAAGACCAGCCTGGGCAACATAGCAAGAACCCGTCTCTGGTCGGGCGCGGTGGCTCAAGCCTGTAATCCCAGCACTTTGGGAGGCCGAGGCGGGTGGATCACGAGGTCAGGAGATCAAGACCATCCTGGCTAACACGGTGAAACCCCGTCTCTACTAAAAATACAAAAAATTAGCCGGGCGTGTTGGCGGGCGCCTGTAATCCCAGCTACTCGGGAGGCTGAGGCAGGAGAATGGCGTGAACCCGGGAGGCGGAGCTTGCAGTGAGCCGAGATCGCGCCACTGTACTCTAGCCTGGGCGACAAAGCGAGACTCCGTCTCAAAAAAAAAAAAAAAAAAAAAGAACCCGTCTCTACAAAAAACATTTTAAAAATTAGCCAGGTGTGGTGTCATGTGCCTGTAGTCCCAGCTACTCAGGAGGCTGAGGCAGGAGGATCGCTTGAGCCAAGGAGTTTGAGGCTGCAGTGAGCTATGATCACGCCACTGCACTCCAGCCTGGGTGACAGAGAGACCCTGTCTCTAAAAAATAATTAAAGAAAGAAAGAAAAAGTAAAACATAAAAATAAAAAACTATAAAATGTAAAGAACACAGCCTAAGCCATATAACCTGACTCATTGCCTAGCATAAACACACGCGATAATAAGCACATTGTAATGCTAATAACTACAGTGCGTATGCTAATTGATGGTTTCACAAAGTGCTTTTATACATACCATTCCTTGACTGTTCAGGACTTGGGTACCTGAATGAAGCACCTTTTCACACTCAGTCACTTTCTCAACCCTGTCTACAACTCTCCCTTGCTTAGGTCTTCTCCTTGTCACTAAGGTGCTCCCGAAGCTACTAATTGCTCTCCCTGGGAGGCTCTCAGAGGGCCCCGCTCCCCTCAGATTCCCCTTGAGGGGCTTCCAGAAGACATCAAAACAGGTCCTGAGCTATTCCAGACTCAAGGGAAAGGGGAGACAGGAAAAGGAGGTGTCAGAAACTTCACCTCTCTCCTCTACCTCCAGTAAACCACCTCCATGTAGTCCCCAGAGTTATTGGCTGGGCCAAATATGTCTAAGTCTTTTAATCAATAATAAACATGGTAACAATTACTTATTAAGCACTTGACCATGTGCCACGTATTATCTCATATAACAGAACAATCCTAAGCATCTTTTTTTTTTTTTTTTTTTCCGCTAAGCATCTTGTAGATGAGGAAATGGAGACTCAGAGAGGTGAGGTCATTTATAGGGAGTAAGAGTGGAACCAGCAATTCAGATCCTGGACCATCAGACCCAAAACCCATGCTTGTAGCCAAGCCAGCTCACGCTCCTTCTGTGCGACTCAGCCTCTCTGCCCTGATTCCATACAGAAATCTCCCAGCAGCACTTCTGAATATCTCCAGAAATGCATCGTTACTACTATTGTTCCCTACCCATGCCCCACCTGGGGGCCATCGGTGAAAGGTGGCAGAGAGGTTTCATGTCCGTGTATTCATTCACTCAGCAAACATTTCAGGAGTACCCACCCTTACTGGCCACTCTTCTACACTCTGGGCACAAAGTCAAAGAAAACCTAGTTCCTGCACTCAAGAGAAGGAGACACATATCCAAGCAAATACATTCAGAAGAGCATGTTAGACAAGGCAAGGAGAGGCCCGAGAGGCTTCGGGAAAGGTGTAGCCACTCTACTGGTAGCTCAGCAATGACATCACAGAGTAGATGAGACATTCAAATCCTGTCATCATTTTAAAGTAAGACTGATTAAGTCCCATGGGTGGTATGTCAAGGGTTCATACCCAGAGACCTTATAAACAGACACCTCCCTTAGTCCTGGAGAGACAAATCCTATCCCAGCCCCTGCACAGTGGCCCCTTGTCTGCAATCATTTGGCAAATATTTCAGCTCTACCTTGTGCTTGGTGCTCTGCAAGGGGCAGGACAAACTGCAGGAACCAGAGAAGACCAGGTTCCTAGCTTCACGGAGCTAACATCTTTGTCACCAGACCTGTCACACACCGAAAAACTGCCCAGGCATTTGTTAAAGCATTGACTCTTAACAGGAATTTTTTGTGGTGCAATTTGAAAAGCTGGCACACGCACGGTTGCAAACAAACTAGTTTAAGTCAGAGCTCTTGCACCAGATGCTGTGGGTGATGTGAGGACAGAGGCATGGCCAGTATCTGCAGCGGCCCAGGGCCAAGAGCCTTAACATGTTGATGTTTGCCAAGCAGTGTGCTTCTGTAAGGTCACATTTTGTTAAAAATAGGTGATCTGTGTGAATGAGCCCATTTCTCAAAGTCTTCCAGGAAATACGATATGCACATATTTCATTCCCATCCTCATCACTACCCTCTAATATCCATTCTTCTATTAATTGTGCAGGTAAAGCTATCATGAAGAGTTTACAATGAGTGGATAATAAATGAGCAGGGCTTGGAGTAGGGTGTGCATAAAATCCCAACTGTATTTGAAACTACTGTTGGACTCTGATAACTCTAGTGCCTATGCTGCCAGCCAAGCGAGATGATAAAGAGATGTTCAATGTCTCTGCCTCAATTCTCAGTTTCACTCTTATTATTACTATTTCTTCCTGTTTGTTCAGTCATCTTTCTGTCCAGCCCCAACCTCACATCCATCCGTCCATCCATCCATCCATTCATCCTCCATTCACATCATTCTCTCGTTCATTCCAGGGCACTGGTTATTAAGAAATCCCCAGTGCATCCTCCTGGCTCAGAATAAGAGATGATTCTGCAGAGAAAGAAAGAAGGCTATAGTGAGGAAGCTTGTATGAGTAATAAAATAACAGCAGCAAGGCTTGTGAGAAGATATTTTCTGGAAAGCTCTGTCTGATAATAGACTCATGGCTCCCACAGGGAAGAGCTGCTTGGTGAGCCTCCAGCTGGGTGTTACAGTTATACCCACCTAAGATGCCCCCCAGGAATCCTGCCACCCCTAAAGCCACACTTCCTTCCCAAGCAGACCAGCCCCAACTCTGAGGGAGTCACAGCTCTGGGCCAGGTGGCTACCCTCCATGAAGCAGGTAGGGGAAATCTTTCTCCTCCTCCTTCTAAGGCAGCTCCTGTTCATGGACTGTACACCAAGATCTCCTAGGGCAAGGAGTGATGCTATTTCATACCACTTGCTATTTCTTACCCGTATGAAGTGTAAGAGAGTGAGTTAAGAGTACAGCTCATGCAGGCCTTTTGTGCCAACCTATTAGTCATGATATGATTCTACATAGAATCCAAATCCAACAACAATACTACCTTCCTTCCAACTTCTGATCAAACACTGCTGCTAAATTACCCCCAGGAAGCTTGCATCACACCGTGCATCCACCTTGTGTGTGTGGTCTCCCAGTGTACTCTATTATTATGTGACTATATGTCCAGTTTAAAGTCTGACTACAGATCCATACTGTAGTCAGGATTCTTTCACTCAGTTAATCAACGAAGACTAATTCTCCACCACATCTCTTATCTCGGAGCCAGAGATACAGAAATGAGCATGTAGAGAAGTGGTTCAAGGGACTCCTCAGAGTCCAGTGGCGGAGAAAGGCGTAAATCCACTTTACTATAGCACAAGGTACTATGGTGATGGACAGGGTGGACCTAATTCTACCGTGGGGGTAGCAAACACAAACAAAAGGGAACTCCATGAATGTCACTTTCTGAGAGATAACTAGTTTCACCTACTTAGGGATGAGGCTCTTGACTTAGATAGGGCTTACCTTTCTCATTCATGTTTCCTATATGAAAAATATCTAGCTAGGTTCTTTATTTCAGAACTTTATGGGTGTGACAAATGATTGAAGAAGTATTACAATGTAGCATCCATGTTAGAGTCAATGAGCGAATCATGAACTCTGATTGTGGCTTGCAGCTTCCTTCTCATTAAGGAGGCAGTGATGCTGACTAACTAGTGTGGCCAGGGGAAGTATGGTATGTAGGCTCATCTCATGCTCTGCAGTGCCTTCCTGCCTGGGCTGCCAGATCTGATTCATCCAAGCCTTCTGCTGACACAACCGCTAAGAGAACCATCTTCATGCACTGGCCTCTCTGAATGGGCATGAGTCCCTTCAGTGAGCTCTATGAGGTGCTGTCTCCAAGGTGAGCTCTACGAGGTGCTGCAGCCTCATCTCTCAAACCTGAGTGCTCTGCTTGGTGTCACTGCTCCATCTGCGGAGTCAGAGGTCTTGGTAAAATTGGTGTCCTCCTGGGCTGTAGTTGCTGTGATGAGAGAAACTGGGCTTCCCTTTGAAATATGATCTGCAAAAATATGATTGCATAGACACAAAGACACAAACAATTTCTGTGTAGCCCATGGAATGACAGGTCACCATGTAACTCTGAGTCACTTCATGATGTATATTGCATGGGCTATGGAGGGTGGAAAGAAGTATGGATAAAGAAGGAAATTATACCAAGAAAGAATTTGGAAGAAGCAGGACTGAGGTCTCAAGGAGGTTGAAATACAAACAAAATGGAGAAAAAACAGTTTAACAGGAGATTGTGGCTGTAGACATTAGGGATTGAAAATGGCTAGCAGGATAGAAAACTCAAAAGAAGAGTTCCTTAAACAAAATTGAGGCTTATTTCTTTCTCATAGAAATGTAGGCAACACAGGGCTGTTACAGAGTGCTATGATCATAAGGGAACCCAGGCTCCTTCTACATTGTAGCTCCATCACCCTTAACGTGATAGCTTCCAACTCATGGTCCAAAATGGCTGCTGAAGACCCAGTCATCACATCCTTATTCTACCTCGCAAGAAGAAAGAAGAAGTAAAGAATAGATTGCCTCTTTTCTATGGAGACAGTTCTCAGAAGTTGCATACACCACTTCTGCTCTCATCCCATTGAGCTAGAATTTAGTCAGATCACCACACCCACCTAGTAGGGAGGCTGGAAAATATAGGCTTTATTCTGAACAACTTTGTGCCCTTCAATGGCAAATGAAGGCTTTATAGCAGTCTCTGCAAAAGGCCTGTGTAAACACTCAAGTTTAAGATCTCAGAGATGGAGCACTTCCAGGTAAAGACACAATGAAGAATATGACCCCAGGAATAGGTGGTTGAAAGGCAGTCAAATTGAAGGTCATTGACATATTAAAGTCAAGGGATAGTGAGGCTTATTTATGGGATGGATCATTAACAACAGAGATGAAGCCATATAGGTTAACTGAAGAGTTAGGGTGAAGAGGAAGATTCAGAGGCCACTGATGATATGGTAGCTATATGGTAGACCTTGCAGCCACATGAACCACTGACTGAAGTTTATTCCATAATTATTTCAACTTAAAGAATCAGGAATATTCTCTGCCATTTCACTTTTGATTTCCCATAGTACTGGAGACATTGAACACACTTAATAAATACAAGTTGTGCAAAAGAGTCACAAACCCTCACTAGACCCCAGAAAGATAACCAAATATGTTCTATCCCCCAAAAGCTCTTGCTGACTCAGGCATTAGGAAAATGACAAATATTCTTTCTGTTGTATTGCAGCATTTTGGTAAACTGCCCAGTTTAACAAGCAGCATATTTGAAATATACTACCTGTTCTTTGAAGATTGAAAATAGTCTAGGGAAAAAAATACATAAAACAAGAAAAAATAAGGAAGTTATATGTGCGCTGTGTTACTATAGGAGACTGAGAATAGACTTAAGATTGAGTGCAGCATCTGTTTCCATAACAGCCAGACAGAAGGGAATTCTCTTCCTATTCTCATTACTAAATACTCAAAAGAATCACTGATTTGGGGAGTAAGGGACAGAGCAATTTCTTTCTCCTTCCTGTGAAGATGAAAACCAGCCTGTTGGCTTCCATATGAACTACGCACTTAAAAGGCAACCATCTAAGCAGCTTGGAGGGACTGAGAGTCCTGTGTCTGACTGCTGCCCTCACCGGCAGCAGGGATGCTGAGCCACAGGCCATGTCTTGGCTGGTGCACAAGCCAAGGGAGGGGCTCATTCTGTCTGCCTTCTCTCTTTCTCCTTCCAAAAGCTGGCTCCAAGGAACTTTTATCTACTCAGTGTTACAAAGAGGAAGACAAATGGGTGAAGTTCCACCAGCTGAGACAGGGTCAGAATCCTGAAAGGACTTCATGCCAATCTAAACACAGATTCTAAAGCAAGTGAGATCCAAGTCTAATGAGACTATGCAGAGATTGCAAAGAACCTTTCAGTTCATGCCGTACAGAAGATAACCACCTTGGCAATTTTCTTTCTTGAAACCCTTGATTAGAAATCCACTGCCCCCTCCTTTTTATTTATTTTATTTTTTTTGTTGAGAACTGTGAGTGTACATATCTAGCTAATATCCAGAGCAAGACAGAAAAAATGTGTAAGTTATCCTAAGCTTACATTCCAAAGCAAATTTTCTTTTCAAAAACAAAATATAGATAACAGAATAATTAACAATACCTATGTATCCACCATGAGAATGAATAGTTAAAATCTGTTAACATTTATATATTATATAAATTACAATTGACTCGCATTACATGTGATATTTATGTTCTATAGAGTTACCACAAACACTGAATTCTCAAATACCAAACCACTGCTCCTAGAGGAAATACAAGATTAGCTTCCTGTGAGCCTCTGGTGTATGTATCCATGAACAGAATGTGGTATGGTTGTGTAGGGTTTATAAAATGTTTTACATAAACAGTATCATACCATTTCAACGTTCTGCAACTTACTTCCTCCACTTAACTGTATGTTTCTGAAGTCTATTTATATTTAAACATATAGATTTAATTGATTGAAGCTTCAGTACAGTAATTCCAAGACTTAGCAATTAGATGGTATCAATCACCAAGCATTTCAAGCACTTTTAGTGAAAATGTATTCTTCATCCTATACCTAAAAAGTTGTCTTAAACAAATGTGGTCACAATATTCTTTTGTTCAATCAAATATGATGTAGAATATAATCAGAACCCCTCAGTACATCAATGTCATCTTCAATCAGGACCACTTCTCTGATGTCATCTCCCATCACTCAATCCCATGCAATTCATGCTGTGGTATACATGCTTTTCATGTCTTTGGCCCTTTCAAATACTATTAGCTCTGACAGGTAGGTTATTCCTTTCCTTCTTTGTCTGGCAAACTCCTAGACAACCTTCCAAACTCAATGCAAATGCCATCTCCAGAGGCAGATTTACTTCAAAGCCAGTGAAATTTAAGCTTCAGGGCTCTCAATTCCACAGGTCTCTACAAAGACCATGGGAGAGATGTAGCAAGGTATCCATGTGCACATTTGCATTTTTGTAAAATCATAGGATTAAGGTTTTGTTTTGTTAAAGGGCCATCCAAATTATATAATCTTAGGCTAAATAACAAACAGAGATGGAGACTCTCTAAAGAAAATGATATTTATCTGGGAATAGCATTGCAATGAGAATGTGAATGTCATAATAAACTATGTGCGTATTTGAGAAGAGTGGAGCAAGGGCAAGTTTTTATTTTTTATTATTTATTTATTTATTTTGAGACAGAATCTCACTCTGTTGCCCAGGCTGGAGTGCAGTGGGGCAATCTTGGCTCACTGCAACCTCCACCTCCCAGGTTCAAGCGATTCTCGTGCCTCAGTCTCCCGAGTAGCTGAGATTACAGGTGCATGCCACCACACCCGGCTAATTTTTGTATTTTTAGCAGAGGTGGGGTTTCACCATGTTGGTCAGGCTGGTCTCAAACTCCTGACCTCAAGTGATCCACCCGCCTCGGCCTCCCAAAGTGCTGGGATTACAGGCATGAGCCACCGCGCCCGGCCAAAGGGGAAGTTTTTAAAGGCAAAATGAGAAGAAATACATCAAGTATTTTGAATCAAGCGTCCTTGCCTACAAGGACATCAGTGGCATCAGTCCAAGGTGAGACAGGCAGTAGCTGGATAGATGTCCTTGCAGAAGTATTTTCTACGTAAGGTTACTGTGGCTTTTGTGCAAGGCTATAGTTTTTGCCATCTTTTGTGACTGTTCTTGTTATGAGGCACACATGCAGGAGGACCCTCCCTTCACAGCCTTCTCTGCCCCCATTTGTTAGGATTTTAACTCAAGTGACTCCATTTTGATTCTGACAACCTTCAAAAGCTTTAGAACCTTCTAAACCTGGATCTGCCCTGATCATCACTTTTGTGAAGCTTTCCATGACCTCCTGAAAGGGAAGTCCTCCGAGGTTCCACAGCACTTTATGTCTAATACTTAATACGTTTTAGTACAACTTATCAGCCCGCATAATTGCACAAGATATTAGATGATTTTTGTTTATATGTCTCGGTAGTAGGAGTTCAACAAAAACTTGCTAAATGTGTATTACTGATGAAAACATAAACAGAGATTTGTGCATTTATTTGCTGTCTGTTCCATTTTCAGACCCTGCCACCATCCATCTTCAGAAGGAGCCTTCCAACTGCATGCTCACTGCACACCAGCAGACAGGGAGGGGCCAGAGGGAGCCAGATGGCAGCGAGAGGGGAAGGAAGTTTTCAGGAGGGTTGTGAGAAAGAATGTGAAGTCAAATCACAAAAGGAATGGCAGTCAAACAGAAACGAGGCTGAGAGTTCAAACAGGGAAGGAGACAATAACACGGACCCATCATCTGGGCTGAGTTCATGTTCGAGGTGGTGGGGTAGTTTCATTTAAAAACAAAGGGAAAAGTTCAAAGTACATAAAAAGGGGATATGAAGAAAATAGGTATTTAGTTACAATTGGGTAGATTAAATTTGAGAAACCAGCTAATCCTGCATCATAGCACTTGCTGTTTCTTCTGCTGGACAGCCCTCCCCTGTCAGCTCTCACGCATCCTTCAAGAACCAGCTTCACTGTGACTTTTCTGAAGCCATTCCTGGGCTTTCCTGCCTGAATGCTCCAGATTTCACGTCTCCCTCCGCTCTGCAACCAAAACTATAAACATAACTACAAGTATGTGTTTTACTTATTTTAAACATCTGAGTGAGTACTAAACTATGTGTAAATAAACTATTCTTTATATTTTCATCTGATAATTTTAACTTTCCCACAATTAACTACTAAATAGAAAATTTTAGTGTTTTTTATTTCAAGTCATCCTTTTATCCCATGTACCCAAGATAGAGTTATGTTCTAGTAAAATATGACATTGTTCTCCTGGTGACAGACAAGAAGGCAGGCAAAAGCAAAAGGCAGAACCAAAACACATTTGAAAGCACTTCCCATGGGAAAGAATGTCACATTTGAAAACAGATTCCTCCGTTGTTTCCTCGGTTTAAGCGGAAGTTACTTGCTTTGTAAAATTACAGTTGAAACCATTGTTGCAGAGCAAGATATTCTCTATTCTCCTGTGGCAGTTATTACTGTGTCCGAGGCAGGCTCAAATAGAATCTGAGATCATTCAAAATTTAAACAGTGAATGCAGCAATCAAAATGTCACTGGGGTAGAGGAATGAATGAATAATTCAGCTAACTAAAAGTTAACATTTAGAAAAGACCAGACTTGCAAATTCCAGGAGGTAATGAGAGCCTGGAGTAAGATGGTCCCTACCCCTCCGCCACTTGCTGCAATTAAAAACAAACAAGGCTGGGCGCGGTGGCTCACGCCTATAATCCCAGCACTTTGGGAGGCCAAGGCAGGCGGATCGCGAGGTCAGGAGATCAAGACCATCCTGGCTAACATGGTGAAACCCCGTCTTTACTAAAAATACAAAAAAATTAGCCGGGCATGGTGGCGGGCACCTGTAGTCCCAGCTACTCGGGAGGCTGAAGCAGGAGAATGGCGTGAACCTGGGAGGCGGAGCTTGCAGTGAGCCGAGATCGTGCCACTGCACTCCAACCTGGGTGACAGAGTGAGACTCCGTCTCAAAAAAAAAAAAAAAAAAAAGACCATGAAATCTGTATGTTGACCTTCTAGACACCCCGCTTTTTGGGGGTGCATTCAGATCTGAGGAGCAGCAGCCAGAGAGCGATCCAAACACCCTGATGGGGCATTCAGGAACATTATTTGATTTCAGTTCATCCAACACTTCCTGAGCTTCTAGCAAGCCAGACACTGGGCTGGGTGCAGGGAATGCAAAGATGTGTAAAACCATCACCACCTTTGAGGAGCTTATGGTCTGGGAGGGTGGATGACAAAAACCTGGGGATCCTGCATCATGGGAGGGCATAATAAAACTATGACAAGGACAACAGGATCCCTGAAAGGCCCAGCTGCATAGGCTTGTGTTTGTGGTGGGGAGTTGTCTGGTATAAAATCTAGATGGCTGGTGACTGTCAGGGAGCTCCAGCAGCAAACTTGGGGTTCAGGGCCAGGCCCTCATGAGGACAGCTTTGCTCTTTCATCCCACTGTGACTGTAGGTGTGGTGTTTTCTCTGCCTAGCATGTCCTCACCTCCTCTGCCCACCTGGAAACCTCTAGTCCTCTGCAAGACATCCACATGAGCTTTACTTTCCAGATGAAAGCTCTCTTGGCTGTCCCAGACAGCCTCGGGTGCCCAATAGTCATAAACAAAGACAATGACCACATCCTGCAGTGACAGCTCCTCGTCTGATTCAGTAGATGCTCTGCGAGCAGACAGCGACGGCCATGTTTCATCTTGTCTGCATGTGCAGAGCCTGACAAGCAAGGCATTCAGCAAATGTTTGTTAAAATGAATGAGGCCGAGTTCTGCTTCGCTTAGGAGGATGTCGATTTCATTTTAATAACGAGAAAAAGCCTGACATTCTAAAACATCGTAACTTTTCTTGAGCCCATCTGAGGAGGTGAGGCCAGGAGACAATGAAGTGAGCATAATTCCAAAGAGTGACAAGCGCCTGCGACCAAAGTGGGGGACACACGGTTTTACGACCTTTGTCAGAGATGGAGGAGGACATGGCTGCCCGAAAAAGCAGGTTGGAAGGAAACAGCTAAAATGGTAATAAATTCTTAAGTGTGGCCTAAGCACAACAATGTTAGCCCCAGACACAAGGAGCGGGCATCCGTACTCACACGCGAGCTCTTTTCCAAGGCCTCCGTGGGGGGCTCCTGAGAAGACTGGGAGGCAGGACGGAAGAGCAGAGAAGCCCCGCCTCTACCACAAGCCCAACACAGAGTAGCAACAAGCGCGGATGCAGAGTCAGCCTATGAAGGCCAAGGTGGGGAAGGGACACTAAGAAAGCCCAGGACAGCGTGGGCCGCACACGAAGCACAGGGAACCGGCCCAGAAGGACTCTGCCCCACCCCCGCGCCTGTGGGCGCCCACTTCCGGGTCACTTCCGGGTCCTGGGCGGCTCTCTCCTCTGCGACCGGCCGGCCGTGGCCTCCGGGGCCTCCATGCGGACTCCTCAGCGGTGACACAACCAGGCTCTGCACGGGTCCCTCTTCCCAGCGCTGCAGCTCAGAGACTCTACAGTCAGCCAGCTGGGGCCGTTGCAGGCCGCCTCACTTGCCTCCCCTGTCAGGGGGATGACTTTCTCATGCTGCCTGTTGCCCAGTGTGGAAGCCATCGGTTCATAGATTTTCCTTAAGGTTTTTAGTATTTTAAGTCTCAGCGGTTAGTCTGATACTTGTTACATCATCTTGGTCAGAAGCAAATGTTCATTTGATTTTCCACAAAGGTGCTAAAGCAATACAATAAAGAAAATAATGCCTTTTCAATAAATGATATAGAAACAACTAGATTCTCACATGCTAAAAAATAAACCTCAGCACCTACCTCCCATCAAACAGAAAATGTTACATGATGTGTGCGTAAACCTGAACACAGCAGTTAACATAAACATAATAAAGCTTTTAAGGGAAAGCATGTCTCTAAAACTTAAGAGTAGGAAAACATTTCTTAGATAGGAAACAGCAAAGAACAATAATAAAAGAAAAAAATGATAGATTTTATCCAAATTGAAAATTTTTGCTCATCAAATGACTGTTAGGAAAACAAATAGGCAAGCTGCTGACTTGGATAAAACATTCACACAACTAAAAACTATTATCTAGGATGAATAAAGAACTACTATAATTCAATAATAAAAAGGCAACTATAAAGTGGTCAATTAATATGATCAGATAGTTTACAAAGAAGGTATACATATGGCCAATAAGGAGGTAAAAAATTGTTCAATGCCATTAGTCATCAGGGAGCGGCAAATAATTAAAACCAAAAGACATGCCACTACAGAGCCACGAGAATGTCTAAAATTAAAAACACTGACAACAACAAATGTTGGTGAGGAAGTGGAGTGACTGGAACTCATATATTGTTGGTATCTAGCAGTTTCTTGTGAGAATAAGCATACACCTACCCTATGGCCCAGAAGTTCTATGCTAGGCATTTATCCAAGTGAAATGAAATATATATTTATTAAAAGAGCTCAGATTCATAATATCCAAAACTAGGAAACTCCCAGGTATCTATCAATAGGAAAACAGATATACAAACTGCAGTATATTCATATAATGTGATGCTGCTCGGTAATAATAAGGAACAAATTACTAATACACGAAACAACATCAATGAATCTCAAAACCATGCTAAGTGAAAGAAACCAGACAAAAAGGGGTATGTACTACTATATATACATTATAATTACATTTATTTGAAACCTAGAATAAGCAAAATGAATGTACAAAAAAAAAAGAGAGCTATCCATCAAAAAACGGTGATAGAAAATAAATCAGATTGATGGTGCCTCTGGGGAGGAAGGAATGGTGGGAATTAGCTGGCATAAGGGACTTTCTGGGATTACAGTACCATTCTATGCCTTGATAGGGGTTTGGGTTATACAGATTTAGGCAATTATCAAAACTCAACAAATCATAACCTTAAATATTTGAGCATTGCTTTGATTGTAAAATTTACCTCAAAAGAAAAAAAGTTAAATGGATTGATGGATGAATAGAGGGATGGAAAAATAGATACATATGTGATAAAATAAAGACAGTAAAAAATAGTAAAGTCTAGGTAGTTGGTATATGGATGTTCACTTTAAAATTCCTTCAACTTTTCTTTATGCCTGAAAATTTCATAATATAAAGTGATGAGAAAAATGTTGTTAAATGAGTAGGGCAAGATGCTAGTCTCAGGCCAAAGTACTAGGACAGAGACTCAAGTACAAGATTATAGGACAAGACCAGTTAAACAAACACAGGGGAATAATAGTAATAATGGCCATCATTTATTTATTGGATACTCACTGTACTGGGCCCTGAACAGGGCACTTCTCAAAACTCAGCTTGCTTAAGCCTTCTAACATACCCATTTTACAGATAAGACACTAAAGCTTAGAGAACTTATGTAATTCATCCTAAGCCCCACCCCACAGCCAGAAAGTGGGTGAGCCAAGTTGGAGCCCTGGCCTATCAGATCCCAGGCATCATGCTGTTCCCCCTTTGCTATACTTCAGAGGGAAGGCTGGAGCTACTTGAACCAACAGCATTTAAGACTAGAGCAGGGCTGATTTGATGAGTCACTGGGATATTAGAGTCCAACCGTGTGTTGCTTAACATTGGGGATACATTCCAAGAACTGCATCCTTAGGCAGTTTCATCATCATGTGAACTCATGGAGTTCATTTACACAAACCTAGATGATGTAGCCTACTACACACTTAGATCATACGCTATAGTCTACTGATCCTAGGATACAAACCTGTACATCAAGTTACTGTACTGATTATTGTAGACAATTGAAACACAATGGTAAATATTTTATGTATCTAAACATTTCTAAACATAGAAAAGGTACAATAAGATTTGATATAAAGGTTAAAAAAAAAAGATACTCTTGTATAAAGCACTTGCCATGAATGAAGTTTGCAGGACTGGAGGTCGCTCTGGGTGAGTGAGTGGTGAGTGAATGTGAAGGCCTAGAACATTACTATATACTACTGTAGACTTTACAAACTCTGTACACTTCGGCTATGCTAAATTTATTTTTAAAATACAGTAAGTGTGATATGACTTTACAACAGCTACAATGTCACTAGGCTATGGAAATTTTTCAGCTCCATTATAATCTTATGGGACTGTATTTTAAATTCCTTCTGACTGGGCAAAGAATGAACTCCAGAGTTTAGGAGAGGGCTGTCAGAAATGAGGTTCTGCAGTATACACTCTATGGGGCAGGGACCATATCCCTCTTGTGTTCCTGCTATAACCCCACAGTCACAGTACCTGGCAAATATAGGCATTCCCACAAATGTTTGCTAGTGAATGAATAAATACATACAGAACTCGGAAACCAGACAGATCATTATAAATTCTCAAGCAGGAATGTGACTACGTGAGTGAGAAAATCATCTTTCTAGATCAATCTTATTTCTCTCAAACTGTACTTCTGAGATTATCCAAAAGAATGCAACTTCTTTTGAATGGCTTGTTCCTGGAGAGGTTTTTTGTTGTTGTTTTTGTTTGGGTTTTTTGTTTGTTTGTTTGTTGCTGACACTGGAGGTATTCTTTGCACATTCTAATGCATGCCAAGAAGTCTGTAAGAGTTCTGAACAGTCTCAGAATCTTGACTTTTGAAAGATCTTTAGAGGTTGTTCAGGCTAGCAAGTTACCAAATATAGGATAGTCAAAGAGTCTTGTAATCACTTTTCTCCCTCTTTGCTGGACAAAGAGCAAAGATTCTAACCTGACAGCAATAGCACAAATGAGAACCACAAAAACCTCTTCTTGAAAGATTCCTAATCTGTGGGAGAGAGTTGCTTTATGAGAGGCCAGGGGCCAGAGCAGGCATGGTCCAGATTCTGAGTGTTCCAGAGAAGACAGGTCTGCCTGTGCCATCTCTAGATTTGGTTTTCTTAAGTGGTCTGAAGACAGTTCTATATGGTAGGCTGGGTAATGGAAAAGAATGCCTCCCCTAAAGATGCACTCAAAATAATTTTCTATTTCTGGTTTCTTTAAAAAAGATGCTCCCAAACTACTCTTTCAATGAGATTAAAGCCTATTTGCTTCTTTGTGCAAGAGGAATGGGATTCCTTATGGTATTTAATTGAGGGCCTTTTGGGCTACTTAGAGTCTTTTGCAGAACTGGGAATTCATCAGTAGGTTCTGGTGTTAATGTGGCTAAACTGCTTCAGAACACTCAGTGGTTCTCACAAAATCCCGATGATGTAGTGTTTTTGTTCACATTGTGCAAATGAGGAACTAAGACTCAAATAGATCAAATAACTCACAAAGTCATTCCGCTGGTAC
This sequence comes from Hylobates moloch, assembly GCF_009828535.3. NCBI lineage: Eukaryota > Metazoa > Chordata > Mammalia > Primates > Hylobatidae > Hylobates > Hylobates moloch. The sequence goes on from NW_026652280.1 coordinate 67,651,426, forward strand.
GAGGAAGAACAAGAGAAGGCAGGACTGATCTTCATGCCCAGGTGAGGTCTCTTGACTGTCAGCTTGGTCTTTTCACAACAGAACTTGAGTGCCTGTTTTTCCCAGGTGCTAGCAATTAAAGCACTCCTGCTAATACTCATCAGAAGAATAGACTGGGAGTCTGAACTCAGCATTTTCGGTTGTTGCTATTTAGATTCATTTTGATTTTCTGATTCAGATTATTTTGAAGCTGTCAGGCATTCCCTGAGACCTGATGCCATATTTGTAGTTAAAGGAGAACCATGACCTATCTCCAGAACATTCTCTGTGAGTCTGAATAGAAGTTATAGATCCCTATGTCTTCACTAAGTTCTTAGTATATTCGGAATGGCCCATGCTTACATCCTTTCTGCCAGCCCTCCGTCACTCTCTGGAAGGTGATGTAAGATCATCAATGAAGCAGAACCACTGGGAAGCAGCTTGAAGGGAGTCAGCCTTTGAGTGGGATGTGCGCATGATTTCCTTACCTCTTGCTTCTTCATCATTGACACGTCAAGGTGCTGGCTAAGTGGAGACTCAAAACAGGAGAATTCACAGACGGTTCAGACGAAAGTAGCTTGTTGTTGTTTATTTTTGAAGTGGAATTATCTTGACCAAGTCTGGCAAAGCATATGGAGACCTAACTAAAAATGGCAGCCAAGAAAGGATCAGAAGGGTCTATAACCTTTGAAAGAACTCAATAGTACCTGGCCACATCTTCAATCTTTAATGCTGGGGGATGATAAATTATTCAGATGAAATAATCTTGGCTTCCACTCACCATAGCCCAAGAGCATTGATCCACATCATCACTAATGATGATGAGCATCACTAATCCACAGAGGCCTTCATGATGAGATGCCAACATGAAATGGAGGAGTGACAGCATTTCTGCTTTAGATTGTTTACCCCTTCCTCACCCTGAGATTTCACATGCTCTTCAGTGGGCCTCCAGGAGTGAACTGTCCTTCGTGTTACATCAAACAGCAACATGAGGATCAATTATCTACCTATATTCCCTGTTGGGCTCAGGGTTTAGGGTAGCGAAGGATTGATTCAGATCCCCCTGCTGGTACAAAAGACAAATCCATTATCTCACTTCCAGACCAGTGCTTTTAACATCTAAGATCAGTGCTTTTAAAACTTAGATTTACCTAAGAATTATCCATATATCTTGTTAAAATGCAGATTCTGATGCACTAGGTCTTATTGGTTAGATACCCTGCCTTTCTAACAAGCTCCCAAGTGATGCCAATACTTCTGGTCTATGGATCACTCTTTGGAAGGCAAGGCACTACATGGCTGTGAAAAGTAGGCCCACCCTCCAGACTCTCTCCACCCAGGTCTAACCTGTGCATTACAGCAATATCACACCTCTGCTCAAATCCACTCTCTTTTTTTCTTTGCAGTTGGGGTCTCGCCCTGTTGCCCAGTCTGGAGTACAGTGGCATGTTCTGGGCTCACTGCAGCCTCTGCCTCCTGGGTTCAAGCGATTCTCATGCCTCAGCTTCTGGAGTAGCTGGGATTACAGTTATGTGCCACCACACCCGGCTACTCTTTGTATATTTTAGTAAAGACAGAGTTTTGCCATGTTGGCTAGGCTAAATAGACTCTTTTGCCTGACATGCCAGGTTCTGTACAAACTGATCCTACTTGCTTTGTAACCTTTTTTGTCATTGCTCTCTTCTCATGATCTGCATCTCAAGCAGATTGAACTATCACTGCTTCCCAGCCATACTGCCACACTGCCTTTATTTTGCTCTTTCTTCCACCTGGAATGTTCTTGCCCACCTCTTTCAAGGCCTAGCTCAAGTGCTGCCTCAACCATGAAGCCTAATGATTCCCTCCAGCCAGAGGTCATCTTCCTTCCTCTGACTACTGATGTCACTTTATACCTATTTCTCTTGGGGATGCTATCACTATCTATCTTGAACTATGACTTGGGGACCATGTCTTTTATCTTGTCTCTACTGTAATTCTTTGTAAACTTTCTTAGGGCAGGTTCTATTTTGATTTGCTTGTAACTTATAGACACTCATCACAATGCATTATACATAGCAGGTGCTTGGAAGTAAGTGCATACGTGTGTGTGTGTGTGTATCAGTTAATTTTATTAGAGTACAATTTAAATTAATAAAATGCATAGATTTCAACTGTACTGTTCATTGAGTTATGTACCCAAGTAACTACCACCCAATCAAGATAGAAAACTTTTCCATCACCCCAGAACACTCTATATTTCCCGTTCCAACCAATCCCCTGCTACAGCTCCCCTCCCCAGCTAGAAAATAACTGTTCAGATTTCTACCAGCGTAAACTGGTTTTGTCTCTTCTAGAATTTTACATAAGTGGAATTATAGAAAACCTACTCCTTTATCTGACTTCTTACACTCAACATAATGTCTATGCTGCCACACGTTGGAAATAGCTTCTTAAATAATTCACTGATGGGGGCGATGGAAGCCTTGGTTTAGTGCAATCAGACTGGCCTGGGGACTTTCCTGAATTCAAGGACATTTTGGACTTTCTGTGCTTGCTTCCTGCCTGATGTCCAATTGTTCACTAAATTACTGAAGCTCCTTGAAGCCCTGTCGCTCTTTCTCTGCCAGCACTTCTGCATCCTCCACAGTGCCCACGTGTCTTCCCACTACTGCCAGCACAGGGCTGTCTCCCAACTGCCTTCCCTACCAGCTCCCTAAGACTCTGTTGCTGAGCTTCAAGGTTCTGTGATCTCTCGGATTGGCTCTGTCTGTTGGAAAAGATGTGCTCTCCACTGTTGGTTTTTTGTTTGTTTTGTTTGTTTTTGTTTTTGCCAATCAGTTTTCTTCTTTGAGGATGAAGGTGGGTCACCCTTTGAGGCTCAGCCAAAGTCACCCATCCAGTGTCCTCCATGCCCATAACCTGCTATGGCTCATATCAATTCTTTGCCAAGAGGCAAATGCAACTGGAGCCCCCAGTGAGGGCACAGCTGCTGGCCCTGGAGTCTCCTGCATGCTGCGACCTGGGAATTCTCACCAGACCTCACCTGAAGTCAGCTTGCTCCTACCTGCCAGGCCACGTGACCCAGCAATGGTGACAATGACAGTAGGCCATTCCTGGCTAACAGACTCATGCTTGGTCTGGTTCTTAGTGTTTGTTGGGCTGAAAAGAGCAAGCATTGCTTCCTCCCCATCACAGTAGCCACAAAGGGCTTATTCTCATCTCTTTTATAAACTTTGCTGTTGTCTAGGTCAGAGTTGCCTCTCCGGGCCTATGTGTGATTGATAGGGTAAGAATGAGGCCTAGACAGGACAAGTCCTAAATTGCAGCTCCAGAAAAGGAGAGCCAGGCCTGCACCTCTTGACACTGGGACGTATGGCTGAGATGTGAGCAAGAAGCCAGGTGCCACCCACAGTGAATTATGTTAACCTGGGAAGAATAAGGAAAGACAGCCATAAGGTCACTCTGCCATTTTGCTCTTTTTTTTTTTTTTTTGAGACAGGGTCTCTGTTGCCCAGGCTGGAGTGCTGTGGCACAATCATGGCCCACTGCAGCTTTAAACTCCTGGGCTCAAGACAGCCTCTCACCTCAGCCTCCAAGTCGCTAAGATTACATGTATACACCATCATGCCTGGCTAATTTTTAATTTTTTTCTGTAGAGACAGGGTCTTACTGTGTTGCTGGGGCTAGTTTTGAACTCCTGGCCTCAAGTGATCCTCCTGCCTGGACCTCCCAAAGTGCTGGGACTACAGGCGCGAGTCACCACACCCAGCCCATTTTGTACTTTATGGGATGTTATTTCCTGATTGCTCCTGAAGGACATGTGTTCCTAATAATATGGAACACCCACTTAACCCTTGCAGCCCTGTGAGGTCGGCCTTGTTATTCCTGTCTCAGGAAACCACAGCCCAGAGAGGGTGCTGACCTGTCCATGGTTGCATAGCACAAATGGCAGATCCTGGATTTACATATGCTTGGCTCCAAGCTGTTCCCACCACTCCATCACCCTGCCTTTCTGTCTGGCTCCTGGAAGGTAATTACAATGTCTCTGATCTCCTATATCCCATCAAAGTGCTTAGATGTGCTGACCACAAAGCTCTTCTCAGCTCCTTACAGCACTTACTGACAGGAAGCCAGGAAGGAGCTGGTGCCTTTCCCCTCCCCGCCAAGGGGGCGCTGGAGCTTGCGGTTCCCGCCCATATGCATTGGCCTCCACTGCAAGACTTGAGATTTGCGGTATATTGACAAGGACTATTCTATTAGTTTGCTGGGGCTGTCGTAACAAAGAACTGTAGACTTGGCTTAAACAACAGAAACATATTTTCAAAGTCCTGGAAGCTGGGAAGTCCAAGATCAAGGTGTCAGCAGGGTTGCTTTCTTCTGACAGCTCTCTAAGCTTGGAGATGGCCATTTTTGGAGTTGGCTTGGCGATGGCCATTTTTTCCCCTATGTCTTCATATAGTCTTCCTTCTGTGCCACTTGTGCCCTAATATTCTCTTATAGGACACCAGTCATATTGGATTAGTGTTCTAATTGTTTTAACTTAATTACCTCTTTAAATACAAATATAGCCACATTTTGAGGTACTGGGAATTAGGAACTCAACATACACATTTTGGGGGAACACAGTTCAGGCCACAACACCTATCCAAAAATATTTGCCATTCCAGGGTTACGACATATTTCAAATTCCTACCATTGGTCTTCTGACCTAGAGTCTTCTGAGCTAGAGTTTCTGAGGTCTTCTGAGCTAGAGTTTCGTTAAAGTGCAAACGTTTTAACAAAAGGAAAGAGTATAGAATCACGGACTCGTACTAACATTGCAGTCATTTTGCCCTATAAATTACCCAGCCCAATGCCAAGCCTGCTGAGGTGGTCTCAGGGCAAATTATTTGAGAATGAGGGGGGAAATTAAGGAATAAACTATAGTTTAGGGTCCTGCCCAAGAGCCCGGGACAACATGTGGTACCGTATTGAACTGTGGCTTCATGGATGGAGTGTAGAGGGATGAAAGATGCTGAAAGAAACTAAGATAAGATTTATCCACTTTTAGGATTTTGCTGGGCACTGTGTGGTGGAGTGTTAAGGTAAGAATTTTGGAATCAGACAGAACAGGATTTGCTGATCACCAGCTGTGAGCCCCTGGGCAAGTTGCTTGAGCTATCTGGATCTGTTTCCACTGACCACAGTGGGGAGATGTTAACGCCACCCTCTTGGGGTTGTGATGATAAGCCATCCTCCACTGGGCAGGGAAGGCATGGAGCATAACAACGGCGCACAGAGATGTTCAGGAAATGAACCTCATGCACTGCTCCAACACTCCATCAGAGTACACATAACAAACTAGATCCCAGAAGATGTTTCAGAAGTGATATGGAAAACTTCCTTCCTCACTCGGGCAGAACCAGGATATCCCAGAGAAAGAGCAACCCAGCTGCAGACCTGAAATTCGAAGCAATAACCGGGACCAAAGTAGTAAGAAGATTCCAGAAGAACGAGAGCTTTCCAGTGTATGACCTGGCCCTCCAATGGAGAGGGCCCCTGCTAAGAGGTGGCCTGGAACACTCTGAGATGGGGACAAGGCACCTCATTTTGAACTTGAACCCCAAAGTCCAACAGTCCAAGCTGAAAACTTAACCCCAAAGCAAACCACACCACAAAAGACCACAATGTAAGGGCTAAAGAGATCCAACAACCCAGAAGCCAAATCACTGGGAGCCGTTAATCCAGGAGTGGAACCAATGCCAAAAGCCACACTGAGGTCAGAAAGCAAAGGTGCTCCCAGCCAATGGGGCCAAAGCAGAGCAAGGCAGAGGTAGACCAGGAAAGACCCTGGAACCAGCAAGAAAACCAGCTGCCACCAGCTGCCTGTGTCTGAGAGTGGAGCCACATTACATGCCCTTTAAGAGGGAATATGCAAATTAAACCCATTTTGACCTGCAGAGAGTGAGAAGACCACATCACAGCCCCTGCCACCTACCTCTTGCAGCCAGTGGGCCTGTGCCTTGGCACGAGCAGGGAGTGGAGCTAGGGCTCTGCTGTCCTCAAGGACAGTCTCAGCATCTGGGGCAGCCCACCTGGTGAACATCTTGCCATCCTGAAGGTGATTTTGTTGATACAGGTTCAAATTTTTCATATAAAATGGCCTCTAAACTCAAGTCAACCACTGCATCTGATGCTCAACTCAAGGGGGAAAAAACAGCAGTTGCCACACAGGTGGGGAAACTGGTGGTGATTGACTCACTGAGCGGCATCACTCAGTGTAATTTTGGGGTGATTTAAGGGTTCTGAGGGTGATATTGACCGTGTGCAATTTTTACCACATGTACTGGCCAGACAACCTAAATCCTGTGAAAGTCTACTCTGTATTTGGTCCCTGCGAATGCAGGCTGGGGGCAGATCTCGAACTGTGAAAAATAAATATATGTTGTTTAAGCTACCTAATCTATCATAGTTTTGTTATATAGCTGCCTGAGCTGACTCAGACATATGAGTAGCTAATTCCTAGAGACAGAAAGTAGATTGGTGGTGATCAGGGGCTAGAGGGAGGAACGGGGAGTTGGTGTTTAATGGATACAGTTTTGCTTTGGGAAGATGAAAAAGTTCTGGAGATGAATAGTGGTGATGTTTGCACAAGAATGTGAATGTATTTATTGTCACCAAACTGTACATTTAAAATGGCTAAATAGTAAATTTTATATAATATAAAATAACATACGTGTTACCACAACTTTTTTTTAAAAGAATTGGTACTGTGTAACTAATAGACATTCCCCTCACCAGGAAATCTCTGACCAAACAGCTCAATTAGGTTAAGAACTATGTGCTCAGTAAGTGTATCTACTGGTGTGTTTTGTTGCTGTTTTGGCTTTGCCTCCACTCTCCTTGGAACTGAAAATGCCCAGCCTGTCAGCTGAGCTGTGAGTGGGATGGTTTGTCCCCGCTTTGCAAGGTTAGCCAGAGAGGACTTCGTGTCTCTGAGCCTTCTCCCCTTTACCAATAGTGGATGTCAGGGGAGATGCCTCTTTGCTCCTGGTATTTTCTTCCGTGCAGAAACAATCTTAACAAACAGGCCAATCTGACCTCTGGTCTTCCTCACTTCTGCTCAGCAAAAGTGGAGTGGCCTCTGCCATGAGGGAGAGCCTCGTGTACCCAGCCCCTTGCTGTCTCCATCTGCTTGGGAGTAGCCCCCCTGCAGGAAGCCCACCTTCTGCTCCACATTCCTCGTGCCTGCTGCCTGGGCCGGGGCCTGCCTGATGCTGGGCTGCTGTGATCGGATGCCCCCATGCCTGTAGATCTAACCCTCCTCCTCACATACCATCCTCATCAGTAGGAAAGGTGCTAGGTTGGTCTCTGTCTGCCAACTCCTTTGTCTTTTCTCAATCCGTTTAGAACTTGGGTGGCAAAAGCAATACCAGCAGGAGGCTTGGAGATCTAAGCATGATCTATTATTGTGTTCCTGAAACCACTAGGGGATGAGTTGCTACATTCCTCTGAGGACATTGTCATGCTCTGGGTCTCATCTCAGCCCAAACAGAGGGGAAGGCAGCCTGGGAAGCAGGGTCCTCCGTCTGAAGCGGAGCACACCCACTGAGGCATGCAAGTCCCGCCAGCCAGACTCCAGAGCAGCTGCCAGAAGGACATTCTGCCCTGGAAGGATAGAACGTGACACTGGGGGGACCAGGTTACATACAAACAAGACAGCCTGGCCACACGAGGCAGCAGAAAGCTCGAACATGGTGGTTCTTTTTCTATTGCTGGATAACAAATTATCAGATATTTACCAGCTTACAAGAACCTATGTTTATTATCTCACAGTGTCCATGGTTCGGGAGTCTATGGAAGGTGGGGCTCGCCTGTCACCTTCAGATCCAGCCTGGCAGAGTTCCCACGTCAGTCCTTGCTGAGCAGACAGCATTTCAGCAACAATCTCAGCCTCTGACTTGGGGGATTTAGAATTAAGTCAGTGATCTGGGATATAGAGGCCTGGTCACAGCAGACTGGGTCCTCAGCTCAGGATCTTGCAGGCTGCAATCCAGCTGCCAGCCAGGCAGAGGGGTAACAGTCAGCACATACCTCTTACCACCACAGGGCCCCTCAGGGATCTATGAATGCCTGGAGTTGGGAGGCTGATGGGAGGCAGCAGGTTACAAGCCCCCATAGGGTAGGATTCAGAAGCCTTGGGTAGCATAATCAGACAGAAGATTAGACGTAAGGCACAAAGTCACGTACAAGGCCAATTTGGCAGCACAGAGCGTACCTCTTTTGGGGCTTGGGCCAGCAGAGCAGGACCCAAGACTACAGCAAAGGAGAATCATACCTGAGAGAGAAGAGGGAGTCTGCCCACTGTGACCAGGCCTCTATATCCCAGAACACTGACTTAATTCTAAATCCCCTGGGTCAGGGGCTGAGCTTACTGCTAAAATGCTGTCTTCTCAGTGAGGACTGATGCAGGAACTCTTCAGGGCTGGATCTGAAAATGACAGGCAAGTCCCCATCTGCAAGGAGTGGGAAGGCAGAGGCCACCAGATGCCTTTAAGCTTTTACTCTTGACCCTGATGTCTCCAGATAAACTGCTCACCTAAAAATTTGCTCTTCTGATGGTCCTCATTCTACCAGCTTTGTCCTCCTAAACCTCCAGGCTGCTTTTTCTAATTATGCTGCCTCAGACCACCAACTGATGACAAATTGTTGGCCTCAACTTCTCTGCTTTTTTCTTCTTCTTCACTTCTGAGGTCTCCGCTCCTGATGAAAGGCCGGTGTTGAAAGGGTTCCAGCCACAGCCTGGACCACACCCCAGGAGCCAGTCTGTCGATGCTCTTGTCTCAGTACCTTTCTCATAAATCAGCCAGGGAGGGGTTCAGTCTGCATCCTGGCCAGAGATCGATGGTGCTAATAGCGTCTGGTCCATTAGAGGTGGAAGAGTTCCAGCCTGTGCAAGTCTGCAGCGAACTGCACCATCAGCAATGCCAGGTACAGACTCTGGGAATATTCCCTGGTAGTTCTCTGGTCACTCAGAACAGGGCACAGTAAAAGGAAAAACCTTGTCATAGGGCCCTCTGACAGACAGCTCTGTCCTATGCCAGATTCCTCATCCTTCCTGATCCTAGGGGCACAACCCCTTGCCAGTCATCCCATAAAGTAGTTTTCTTGGTTATTCCTGTAATGGAACTGTCTGTAGACAGTCATCCTTCTCCCAAAGACTGCAGCCACTCTGTGAATTATCTTCACAGAGCACTTTAAGCTGGACCACTCCAAGGGTGAGGACCTGGAGGAAGCATTTGGATAGATACAGCCTGTGCCGTGCTGCACTGGGAGGGGGTCATCCCAGTGTGGTTCCAGGATCACGGCTCTTGGAAATCCCAGTAAGAATGTCTTATTCTAGAAAATAAGCTTTATGGTTAGCAAAGATGGCTATGTTCTCCTTATTAATCGGTACCATTGGAAGACAACGCATCCCTGGACCTACTCACTAGGTCACTTCCATGGTGAGGCTCCAGTCCCTCCACACATGTTCACTCAGGAAAATCTCTTATTATCCAGGCAACAAGATCCTATTTGCCACGTTGTATTCTCTTAGACTCATCTTTTAGCAGCTGTGACTTATGCACATCTTCATCTCTAGGGTATCAAAATCCAAGATCTCTAAACCAAATGTGGGCGATGGCTGGAATTTCCCCATCCTGCGGGCAGCAACTTTTGGGAACACTGACAGAATAGAATTAAAAAAGAGGCTGGATTCTATTTGCAGCTTAACACCAACCGCCGAATGAAGCCCTGACTCCCCGTTTTGATGTGCTACCAAGTTTGAATCATGCTGACACATGCCCATCTGTCAGGTGGAATAATGGGGTTTTGAGTGGCTTGATTGTAGCCCAAGGATTAAAGCCCTGCTGAGTTACTTGGTGTTAAGGCATGTCCACAGTAAAGAGAATGCTCTTCTCTGCCTAAACCAAAGCAAAGACAGAGCTCTTTCCGCTAATGGTGATTCCTAGCCACAGATCTGTTGCTAAAAGGAAAACGAGCCCATCTCCTGTTTGTTCTTTAATATCCTCATCTCTGATGTAAGCAGCCTTCCCACCTCCAGAAACTCAGCATTAAAGTGACATCATTGAAATTTGCTATAAATACTGCAAGCACTTTTTTCAAAATAATCTGGTTTATGAGCAGGGTAGCATAGCCATAACAACCACCCCTTTCGATACCAACTAATTCTGTTTGAAATAGCCTGTCCATTATTCCGTCCCAGGGTCTCTCACCCCTCCTACTTAAAATGCAAAGCAGAATTAAGATTTTTAACTCTAAAGTCAGACATAACTAGATTCAATCCCAGCTCTGAAAATCACCATGGGGCGTGAAAGTTATAAAACATGTTATCAAAATTTTAACACTCCTTCCATCAAGAGCTGGGGTCCATTGTCCTTGAATCTGGGCTCTGTGACTGCTTTACCCAATAAAGTACAACAGAAGTTATGGTACCAGTTTCTGGACCCAGATCTTAAGAAACCAGCAGCTTCTATTTGCTGTCTCCTGGGGTGCTCCTCCTTTTCAGAGCCCAGTCGTCCTGCTGGGAGGAAGCTCAACAGCTCATGGAGAGGTCCACGGAGAGGAGACCCAGACCCAGGTCCTCAGGCCCATAGCCCCAGCTGGGCTCCCAGCCAACAGCCAGCACCAATGTGCCAGCCCTGCAAGTGAGCCATCTTATAAGTAGTCATCTAGCCCCCAGGCTATGGATAATGCTACTGTGAACATTCATCTACAAGTTTTTATGTAGACATATGTCTTCATTTCTCTTGGGCATTTTCCTAGGAGTAGAATAGCTAGACCATATGGTAATTCTATATTTGACAATTTGAGGAACTGCCAATCTGTTTTCCACAGCGGCTGCACTATTTTACATTCCCACTAATGATATATGAAGACTCCAGTTCTCTTTATCCTAGCCAACACATTTTATTATATGTCTTTGTGCTTATAGGTATCCTAGTGTGTGAAGTTGTATCTCATTGTGCTTTTGATTGCATTTCTCTGATGGCTAATGATACTGAGCATCTTTTTATGTGCTTATTGGTCATTTGCATATTTTCTTTGGAGTATGTCTATTCAGATCCATTGCCCATTTTTTAATTGGGTTATATGTCATTTTATAGTTATTTGTATATTCTAGATATTTAACAGTTATTTGTATATTGTAGATATCAATTTGCGAATATTTTCTCCCATTCTATGGGTTGTCTTTTTTTTTTTTTTTTTTTGAGACAGGGCCTTGCTCTGTTGCCCAGGCTAGAGCGCAGTGGTACAACTGTAGCTCACTGAAGCCTCAAACTCCTGGACTCAAGTGATCCTCCTGCCTCAGCCTCCTGAGTAGTGGGGACCCAGGCATGAACCACTGTGCCCAGCCCTTTTTTGACTTTCTTGATGGTCTCCTTTGAACCACAAAAGGTTTTGATTTTTATGAAGTCCAGTTTGTCTATATTTTCTTTGGCTACTTGTGCTTTAGGTGCCATATCTAAGAAACTATTGCCTAATCCAAGGTCATGAAGATTTACATCTATTGTTTTTAACAAATGTTATAGTTTTAGCTTTTATATTTAGGCTTTGATCCATTTTGAGTTAATTTTTGTATATGGTGTGAGGGAGGGCATCCATTTAATTCTTTTACATGTGGATATCCAGCTGTCCCAGAACCATTTATTGAAAAGACTATTATTTTCCCCATTGAGTTATCTAGGCACCCTTGTTGAAACTCAATTGACTGAAAATTGGAGTCTCAATTGTAGTCCACTGGTCTATATATCATTCCTTATGCTACTAACACACTATCTTGATTGCTATAGCTTTATGATAAGTTTTGATACCAGGAAATTGAGTCTTCCAACTTTGTTCTTCTCTTTCAAGATAATTTTGGTTATTCTGAGTCTCTTGCATTTCCATATGAATTTTAGGATGATTTTATCAATGTCTGCAAAGAACCCAGCTGGAATTTTCATGGAGATTGCACTAAATGACTCTATAGATCTTTTTGGGGAGTGTTGCCATCTTAGCAATATTAGGTATTCTGATTCTTGAACATGAGGTGTCTTTCTATTTATTTAGGTCTTCTTTAACTTCTTTTAATAATGTTTTGTAGTCTTCAGAGCATTTAAGTTTTGTACTTCTTTTGTTAAATATATACCCAAGTATTCCACTCTTTTTGATGCTATTGTAAGGGACAGTTCTTGCTCTTTTTTCATTATTAAGAAGGTCTTCCTTGCTAATGGCTCTATCTTGCACAGATATTTCAGTTACGTAGGAGTTTTAGGCTTCTGGTTAAGCCTTAGCTATTTTACAATTAATCAACTGGAAATAAACTACATAATAAAGATTTTCCTTTGCCCTGATCCAATAGGGTCTAACAAATTAAATTTATATTTTCAAGGAGCTTACTTTTCATTTTATTTACTTTTGTTTCTCAGTTCAAATGCAATTGGCAGGAAAACAAAATGTGGCCCACTATGCTTTCCTCAGACCTATGTTAAATAACCTTATTTTAAAGAAACATAAGGCAGAAGTCCTTTCCCAGCTACTTTCCTTGAAAAGAATTCTACTCTTTGGGCTATTTCTGTATGCCCTTTCGGCAATGCGATCTTTAGTCTCAACATATGCGGATTTCAATTTTCTTCTTTCTTGGGAATAATTAGAAAAAGCATAAAATGGAGTTTAGAAATAGAAAAGAGGTGATATAAAAGAAGAGTAGTGGGAATTTTGCAAAGAAACCTTGACAGAAATGAAGGTCGCTGAGGGCAGGGCCTTTTGTGCCTTGAATAGCTCCTGCTTGGTGAGGAGGGGCCTGCCGAGGGACTCTAGTGCCCAGCAGGGCATGGCCTGGATGTGGCTTCAGGCATCAAAATCAGAAAGAAACCAAAATGGGCTTCTTTTTTTGTTAGCAAAAAGTTTTGAATATACCAAATTTTAAAAATACATATTTGTCATAATGAACAAATATAGTGTACCTCCAGGAACCCACCAACCCAGACTCAACAATCATCAACTCATGGTCAATTCATGTATAAACCCACCAATCCCCCACCTCCACCTCTGATTATTTGGAAGCAAATCACAGACATTACATTATTTCACCTACAAGCCTTTCATTGTATATGTATATATCCATATCTGTATGTGTGTGTGTGTGTGTGTGTGTGTATAATTCCTTAACATTATAAAATATTCAACCAGGTTCAAATTTCTCCATTACCTCATAATTTGTTTTCCTGACAGTTTTTCTGGATAAGGATCCAAAAACTTATATAAAGTTTCATGTGTTATAATTAGTAGATGTTTCTCTTCGAGTCTTTTAATCCGTGTTCCAATGAAGATCCAGGCACAAGGGAAAATGCACATAAATCGTCTGCAACAAAGCAAAATAAATGTGTGTTGTCCCATGGAAATTGTAGGGCAAGGACATTCTTAACCACTTTTAGCAACCAATAACAGTGAGTATAAATTTCACAAGTCATAGATTCAAAAACACAAAAATGTAACTTCATTTTACCAATTTTTAACTTGATCCCCCTATTCTGTCTTTAGTTTGAAAACTCAACCTAGCCTCAGATAAATTTAATCAAATGCAGTGAGTTTTCCATTTTAATCACATTCAGAACACATCTTCCTGGATTTCTACCTGGAGCTGATTCTATCCACTTAAATGCAGCTTGTGGTGGTGGGGAGGAGCTTATCTGAGCTCCTCCTGTCTCACTTTTCCCCTCTACATTAATTTTTGATTGCTGTGTAACACACTACCACAAACTTAGCAGCCTAAAACAACACTCATTTGTTAGCACAGAGTTCTGTAGGTCAGAAGTTCTGCACAGCATGGCTGGCTTTGCTGCTCAGGGGGCAAAGTCCTGTGGAGTCTTTGGGGGAAAATCTACTTCCAAGCTCATTCTTGCTGTTGGCAGAATTCAATTCTTTTTGGTTGTGAGACTGCAGTCCTGGTTTCCTTGCTGGCCGTTAGCTGGGAGGTCACCCACGTCCTTGCACATGAACCCCTCCATCTTCAAGCCAGCAAGGCTGCATCAAATCCTCCATGGGCTTCAAACTTGACTTCCTTATCTGTAGCCAGAGGGAGAAAACTGCTTTTAAAGGGGGTCATGTGACTAGGTTGTTTCCCCCTCGCCACAGATCATCTCCCTATCTTCACACCAACTTATGTGGTAACTTAATGACACCTGCAAAATGCCATCACAGCAGCTTCTAGGTGCATATATACCAGGGACTTGGAACCAGGGTGGGGCGATGGGGGTCTCAGAAGTCTGCCTACAATGGTATCCATGAGACACAGCTGCGTCCTCAACTGTCCACGCCATACCTTCTGATGGTGGGTCTCTTCATCCAGTCTCGAGTCCTGCTCTCTCTCTCTCTCTCTCTCTCCCAGTTAACCTCCGGAAATGAGAAAGGCAGGACTGGGGGCTGAAAGAGAAGTTGCCCCCCAGTGTGTTGTAAACTGCAGCTCCAGCCTTTCCTAAGGGGAGCTGGATGGCCCTTCAGAGTTGGCGCAAACTGAGACAAGGAGGCTGGGCTTTTATATCCCCACATTGCCCAGTCACTTGCCACAAGCACAGAGACTGGATGAGGAGACCCACCACTTCTTGGAGGAAGGGGGTGATGCCTCATCTTGTGGAAGGGGATGATGCCTAATCGGTTCCCTGTGGCTGAGGGCAGTTTCTGATGAGGGACCCAGCAGAGAGACACCTGCTGTTCTCAGTTGCTGTGAGATGGCTGCCTCTTCCCAGAAGAGGGAACACCAGTCAGCGCTACAGCAATATCCACTCCACTCATCATCTGTTCTCCTTTCCACTTGTTTCTACATCACAACTGGGCCTTTCCTTTTGAATATATAAGCCAAGAACGTTGGATTTTCAATACATGAGCTAGCAAAAAAAGACTTCATATTTTACAAACCATCCTGCCACAGGAAAGTGGATACTCAAATGCATAGTATCCATTATTATTAATTTAATGTATAATAGCACTTCGTTGATATTTTTTGTGCATATACTACTTTACTGGGTGTTTTTATGTCAATAAAAAATGCAAGGCCCTGCAAATCCTTTCTGGAACACAGAAATAAAAAGGTCAAATATTCATGGATTCTCATGGATTCTTTTACACCTGGAGTCCTACTGTTAGATATGAGTTCTATATTTCTTTTCAAAGAATCAATATGTCAGTATGTTTAATTCTTTGCTTTCTACTTTTAAACTTAACTTCTTCGTAAAGCAACCTTTTTTGATTACCTGCTCCACCCTGACTCGTTCCGGTTACCTGCTCTGTCATAACCATTTTTCCCACCAAAGCACTCACCCCGTCACTCTCTTTAAATTAGCCACTTGGAATTAGTTTAGCCTGTGCAGTCTAACCCTAGCCAACAGGGGAATGACACCGCAGTAGGGGCCATGTATATCAGGGATAAGAACCCCTTTTCCTCCGTTGTCCAAGTGTGCATTCACCATTGCTCCATCTGTAAGGGTGCACCCATCTACAGAAGTAACTTGCCTTGCTGAGAATTAAAAAGAAGATGTTATATTCGAGTGCAATGTCTTTTGTGGCACCAAAATTTTATTTATAACACTACCAACTCAGTTCTTCCCATAAAATACAATAGGGGTTGTTTTCTAAATGCCTAGTCCCCATTAATTTACCCAAATTGATCCAAGCTTTGGGAAGCCTGAAGTCCCATCTGTCTTACTACCACTCTATCTCCAACACATGCTGCCTGACTTATGGTAGGTGTTTCGCAGTGAATGAATGTCTGCTAAAAATAAACATATGCATACATAAATAAGACTAACGTTATATATAAAGTTTCAGTGCCACAAAAGAAATAGCACTCAAATATAAAATTTTCTTTTAATTCTCAGCAAGGCAAGTTACTTCTGTGGAAGGGTGCGCCCTTACAGATGGAGCAATGTCAAGTGCACACTTGGACTAGGTAGGGGAAGGGGTTCTCATCCCTGACGCACGTGGGCCCTGCTGCTGTATTGTTCCCCTATTGGCTAGGGATAGACCGCACAGGCTAACCTAGTTCCGATTGGCTAATTTAAAGAGAGTGATGGTGAGTGCTTTGGTGGGAAAAAAATGGTTATGCAGGGTGAAGAATGAGTCAGAGCGGAGCAGGTAGCAAGTAATTAGAATGAGTCAGGGTGGAGTAGGTAATCGAAACAGGTTGCTTTATGAGGAAGTTAAGTTTAAAAGTAGAAGGCAAAGAATTGAACATATTGACATTGATTCTTTGAAGAGAAATTTAGAACTTATATCTAACAACCCTTCCTCTTGCATTTCCTTACAGATTTTTCTCATCAAACTTTTTTTAACATGTCTTGGCTTATTTGTTCTGCTTGATTTTCCAAAAGAAGAAGCTTCTTTGGATAAGGTGAAGGATAGTTAAGGGAGGTTTTAGTAAGTGCTGTTTCTATGAGCCTCTGCACCAACTTACGGATGCATAGTATGACACAGCACCCGACAAGAATAAGTAACACCTATTACAGCTTTGAGGGAAATAAGAATTGAGGCTATTATTGCTTTCCATTTACCGAACTACTTTTCTAGCCATCCTGTAAAGGGGTCATTTACCCCTGAGTTGCTGGCTAATTCATTGGATAGAGCAGTCAGACCTTGCAATGCTTTTGTTACACTTCCATTAGGAGCGGTGTTGTTTGGGATGAAGGTGCAACATTGAGTTTTAATCATGATGCCAACTCCTCCTCTTTCTGCTAATATCATGTCTAAGGCTATCCTATTTTCCCAAGCCATCTGGCTAGTAGTGCCTAATTTTACAGCTATTTCTTTAACAGCATCTCTAGTGTAGTTAATAAATCGCTGTTGGTTGTAGTAGATTTGGTTTATTCAATCTACATTTTTATTAATTGTCACCAACCAAAATATTGACTCAAATCCTGCAGCTATTTGATTTTGGGCTTTAAATTGATCTGGTATTCCCCATGGGACTCTAATTGTGTCTAAATACATGTGAGAGTCGAAAGACCCATAAAGGGCTTCTCTAGCTTTATGATGCTTCATTTTTCCTTCCTCTGGTTGATGAAATGCCAGGGTGAAAGGGATAGCCAATTGGACTAAAGCACAAGTGTCACTCCAGTTATTTGGCAGAGTATCCATTAAAGGTTCACCACAATACCACCACACATCCGCTCGGGGATGAACAAGGGCTGACTGATTGATAAGCTCTTCAAAATCCTTAAGCTCACTGCATCCCTTCAGGTCTCCAAGGAACGCCAAGTTTTCTCCCTGTCGTGAGAGACACAATATTAGGCAACAGGGGTACCTTAATGGCGCCGGTTCCGGGTTCTTTTCCCCTCCTCTACCGGGCACTCTCTGAACCCGCCAAAGGAGGGCCAATCAGAAAGAAGCATCTCCCACCTTCCCTTGGGCCTGCCCCACATAGGCCCAAGGGATATAAAACCCAGCACACCAGCAGCTCTCTTCTCTCTCTTCTCTTCTCTTCCTTCTCTGCTCGATACCTCCAATAAAGATCTCTTGACCGCGACCGGTGTAGTCTGATCCTTGCCCAGCCTCTTTCATTGGTGCCGTGACTCGGATCGGGAACACCCCACCCTTCCATGGGATCCTGATCCCTCTTCGGGCTCGGTCCAGACCCCGGCCGGTCTTCGCCCATTTTCCTGTTCGCTGACCTCTCCACCCAACACCGGCCTCATCTTGGTAAGTCTCCCCTCCTGGTGTCCAGCATCAGCTGACCAACTCCCGTGTCAGCTGCCCGCTCTCGGCCACCGTAAATCTTACTCTAGACTCGGCCTGCAGGGAACGGAGTTTTCTCCCTCTGCTCCTCGCGTCTCTGGCCTGGGCCCCTCTCCTTCTCTTGTTAAAATCCTGGTACCACGTGACCCATGGCCTCCCGCCTCTCAGAGGCTCCTCAGTCCTTCCCTTTCGGTGACGATCGATCCGGAGGCTCTGACTCGCTCCACGGCAAGCGGCTAGCAGGGGACGCCCTGCCTAGCTCGTCGACATCTATTCCTTCCTCTCATTATGGGAGGCTCTGCATCCCTGCTGGCCGACTCCCCCCTACAGTGTCTCTTAAATAATTTGTCAGCCTTTGGCCTTACCTCAGACATCAAACCAAAACACCTAATTAAATTTTGCACTCAAAATTGGCCCATCTATCCCCTAGACAACCAAAACAAATGGCCTCCTTATGGCTCTCTCCATCCTGATCTTCTTTGGGATCTCTACAACTATTGCGTGCAAACAGGAAAATGGGTAGAGATCCCATACCTTCATGGCTTCTTCCTCTTATGGGACAGACCTGACCTTTGCCTCCCTTGCAAGCCCCAACAACTTCTCGCTGCCCTTAAACTGCCAACCCCTCCCTCTGCCCCTGACTTTGATCCCGCTGACGAACCTCCACCATACCACCACCCCCCACCCCGCCTTCCAGCAGCCACCCAACCCCAACACCCAACAGCTTCCCCTCCCCCCATTTCCTCCTCACCCTCCTCACCGCCTACCCTCTCCTCGTCATTTAGCCCTCCCACTACTCGCTCAAAATCTTCCCACCCTGTTCTCGCCCCCCTCAGAGAAGTGGCCGGGGCAGAAGGCATCGTTCGCATCCACATCCCTTTCTCCATAGCCGACCTATCTCAAATCGAAAAACGCTTAGGTTCTTACACCTCTAACTCTTCTTCATACATCAAAGAATTTCAGTACCTTTGCCAAGCTTATAGCCTCACCTTCCATGACATCTACACAGTCCTTTCTAACACTCTTCTTCCTGAAGAGCGTAGGTGAGTTTGGGAACATGCTCGTGCTCATGCAGATGAGGTCCAACAAACAGCCCCAGCCCTGCCACTAGGGGCCCAGGCAGTGCCAGAACAGGAGCCCAACTGGGACTATAACACACAAAATGGCACAGCAGCCCGAGACCATTTCGCCACTTGCCTAATAGCTGGACTGTGTAAAGCAGCTCAGAAGGCAGTCAATTTTGAAAACCTTCATGAGGTAATACAGGACAAACATGAAAACCTCTCCGCTTTCCTTGACCGCCTTACAAAGGCACTTCAACAATATACCACTATAGATCCTGAAACCCCCGACGGTAGACAACTCCTCATGTCCCACTTCTTCACCCAAAGCTTCCCTGATATCCGAAACAAATTTAAAAAGCTAGACAGAGGCCTTTCACTCCCCAATCCAAGATACTAGCAACAGCGTTCAAGATCTATCACAACCGGGATGAGAAGGCAAGAAAACAAAAATACCAATTATTAGCACAAGCCCTCCAGGCCCCTTCTCAGCCCATAATAAAATCACACAGCCACAAGGCATCGTCTGGCCATCAGCCCATACGCAAGCGCCCTGGGCCCTGCTTTAAATGTGGAAAAGAGGGACATTGGGCCCAGCAGTGCCCAAATCCCAGGCCCCCCAACAAGCCGTGCCCCAACTGCCACTTGTCTGACCACTGGGCCGTAGACTGCCCCGGCCCCCGAAGGGGAGCCGGGCCAGCCTCCAGCTCTACACTTGACCTCCTAGATCTGGCCATCAAATCTAGGAGGGGGGCCTTGGGACTCCTCTCCCGACGCAGATCATCACCGCTCAGGATCCCAGGGTCTCGTTAACAGTAGACAGACGCTCTATCACATTTCTCCTTGACACCGGAGCTACCTGCTGGGTTTTAAGGGAATTCTGGGGCACCACTTCCCCTTTTGGATCTCCTATAGTCGGGGTTGTAGGCCAAACCATACGTCCAAGAGCCACCCCTCCTCTCTCCTGCACCTTCTCCAGAACATCTATCACTAATGCCACCCTCATCACTCGTCTCCTTCAAGCCTCCCTACTTCAAGCCTCTAAAATAGGCATCACACACTGTAAGTCACACCAAATTGACTCGTCCCCAGTAACGCAAGGCAACAACAAAGCAGATCAAGAAGCCAGGCAGGCAGCTTTGTCAACCTTAACCCCTGCTGTAATGTTAGCCCTACACCAACCATCAAACCCAACGTGACTCACACAATCATCACTAACAAAATCACCAAATCTCTCCAAAAACCCCCTCTTCTCATAGTTTCATTCTATCTTCCATACAAATCCTCTGACATTAAAAACCTTCCTCGACTCCTTCTTCACTCTGGACTCCTCTGACTTGCAATTCCTTAAACAGCTCACATCCACCTGCTTCATCTGTCAACGAACCAATCCACAAACTCCACTAAAGCCAGGATCCTTCCCAACCCATCAGGCCAGAGGACACATTCCAGGCGGTGATTGGCAGCTTGACTTTACCCACATGCCCTCTGTAAAAAAATTTAAATACCTCTTAGTCCTAGTTGACACCTTCTCCGGATGGGTGGAAGCCTTCCCGACCACCAATAAAAAGGCAAGTTCCATTGCCTCAACCCTTCTGTCAGAAATCACTCCAAGATTCGGGGTGCCCAAGTCCCTCCAGACTGATAAGGGCCCTGAATTCACATCCCAGATCTCCCAAAACATTGCAGCCGCCCTCAATATCCCATGGTATTTCCACATTCCCTATCACCCACAATCTTCCGGAAAAGTCAAGGCGAGCTTTGGAAAAGGCAGGAAGGCCTCCAACCAGACACTAATAACATACAGACTACCTTCCCTCTCACACCCAGTGGCTAGGTATTCTATTCACCACCCGGGCACACCGATTCAATAACTCTAGCCCCAAAATGGAAAGGGCCCCTCCAAATTGTACTATGCACCCCCACTGCCACTAGACTCCAGGAATCTCCAGGACAACTAACCCCCTGGCTTCATATTTCCAGGTTAAAGCCGGCCACCAACCCGGATCAGACAAGAAGCCCACTGGCCCCACACCATCCTACAAAATATACTTGCACACCTGTGCCAAACAGCCCACTCAAAATCTGCATCTCTAAAACACCTTCTCTTCCCCCAAGTCCAGAAACATAGACTCTCCCCACAACCCTACTACCTGTTCACCGTCAAAGAAACCTACACTACCAACAGGAGAACACACAAATCCCCTTCATATACTACACCACCAAAAACAATGCCTCGTCCCAGGCCATTCACATCTCTGACCCATCCAGTTCCATTTGGGGCCAGTCAGCCACAGGAGGTTTATACCCAAGACCATAACAATCCCTCATCCAACATCCCTCATCCAGCCATTTCCAGGGTCGAGTCTGCCAAACACCCTAAATAACTATCATTCTCTTTTCCTTCTGGGCTAAACCTAGGTCCAACGCCCAATGTCTCAGTTCCACCAGTTCCTAGACGACCTCCACATGGACAGCTGGCTCATCGCAGACCCCTCCCTGCCCCTTGACCGGTTCATGGCTTTGGACGACATATACCTACAAGGAACATTCATAGACTTCACACCCGAGGAGGTGTTCATATATAGCACCCTACTACTTGGCTTTATACTCCTACTGTGCCCTGTTCACAACCCTCACAGTCCTCCCATACCCCTCCCCCACAATGCCCCTGTTCAACAGGAAGTAGCCAGGTGAACTACAACGCACATTTCCCCACTTCTTAAAAAACAAAAAAGGGAGGAATGTTAGGCAACAGGGGTACCTTAATGGCACTGGTTCCGGGTTCTTCTCCCCTCCTTGACTGGGCACTGTCTGAACCCGCCAAAGGAGGGCCAATCAGAAAGAAGCATCTCCCACCTTCCCTTGGGCCCGCCCCAGGGAGGCCCAACAGACATAAGACCCAGCACACCAGCAGCTCTCTTCTCTCTCTTCTCTTCTCTTCCTTCTCCGCTCGATACCTCCAATAAAGATCTCTTGACAGCGACCGGTGTAGCCTGATCCTTGCCTGGCCTCTTTCATACAAAGTGAACTTACTGTTGGGAGATGGAAGCTGGATGGCCCTCGGGGGCTGACCCGCAGGGTGCTGGACTCCGGGATATAGCAGAGAGAGAGCTTGGCATGACTTATTACTCCAGGCTGTAGAATCCTGGAAAAGAGCTACCATGCAGCTCATGCCTGATTGACTGGAGGACCACCTTATTGGAAAGGGGACAGTCTGGGCCTCTGGCCTGCCTTGTCCACAAGCATAATAACAATTCCTTTTGTTTAACGTGTGGATGGAATATTTAATCCATTCCAACCAGGCATTTGCATCTTGGTATCCTGCCTTAATTGCCAAAGTTTGTTTTAAGTCTTTAACTTCTATGATCTTCTAGTAAAATGAATGTATGGTTTTAGGAAATTACAAAAACCAGTTGGGGCAGTCCATCCTTGCTCTTTAGTGGTCCACAGAATGTTGGACCAACTATGGCATAAAAGCTCCACACTGGGGGGCAAGACTCCTGGTTGACACTGGGGTCTTTATCGATATCTCCCCATATTAAATGGTCCTAATTTATTAATGCCCAGTCTGAGGGGAGTCAGGAGGGACAGAGGTACTTTTCTGAAGGGGAGAGCTGTCTTTGACTTGGCAAGTCCCCACAGGGTATAAAAAGGCAAGCATTAAATGCAATACTTTGAGCGAAATGGACTTGGTTATGTTAATAACTAGATGGTCAGCAATAGAGCAAGGAAAGAAGAAAGAGTAACAGAATAAATGAAAGAGAGTTAAATTGTTCTTAGCTTTAGTTTGGTAGGGTTTTCCCCTGGGGCTATGGCCCACGACTCTGGAGGCGGTGACGCTTTCTTGACTCAGGTGTGATGAGTCCATCCCTTTTTCACTGTACGAACAGCAGTGTCAGTGGTTAGCAGCACAAGATAGGGTGCTTCTCAGGCTGGCTTGAGTTTTTCTTCTTTCCACTCTTTGATGAAAACATGTTCTTCAGGCTGGTGCTGGTTTACTGGAAATTCTAGGGGTGGTACCTGTGCTAAAAGACTTTTAGTTTTGAAGGAAAGGAAAGTGGAAGATACACCAAGTATATAATTTCTAAGAAATTGACCTTTTGTTTTAAATGTAGGGACATCAGCAGTGGACTTTATAGTCCTTGGTGCCTTCTTACTGAGAAATTTCCATTAGCACCTATTTTTATTAGTTTTTAGACCAAAGAAAGCCAAACACCATTTTATATTTGACAATGCTTCCTATATGGTTTTCAGACCAGATAAGCTAAATTTCACCTTTATATTAGTGTGTTATTAATGTTAAACTTAGTTTTAATAAAACTTTGTAGACATATTTATTCACTTTTTAATGTCTGACCATAAGGTAAGATTTTTATAGACTCTTTAACCTTTTATAACTTTTGTTAAAGAGCAGGTTAGTGCTTTAAGAAAAACCTGTTGAGCTTTTATTTTAATGTCCAGTTCACAGAAAAACTGGATGATACCTGTTTAACTTGAGCCAATATGTTTACACACAGAATTTCCTTTACAATTAACATTTCAAAACTTGCTAAAACCTTTAAAACAAAAATTTTTTTAAAGTTTTTAATGTAGGTAAAAATCCACGTTCTTATGCCTCCTTATAATCCTTTTACCAAAGGTATATTTTACTTACCTTATACACCTTACACATAAACTATTTCTTCAATATTTTTACATTCAGGAGGCCTAATTACTTTTAAATTATACATTTCTTGCATAAATTCCCTTTTATAACTTTTTTTTCACAATTTTCACAGACAATTCTTTGACATGCCTCAACTTTCTGACTTGTTGCAAACATCCTTTTCTTTAAACAACCAGTTAATTTATTTTAGGATAAGAATTTACCATATAACATTATTTTTACATAAATTCTCCCCCCTCCCTTTTTTTCCCCCTAAAGATGATAACCATTCTTTTCCAAAGTGAACTTCCTTCCTGTCTGTGGATTAGACTGCCTAAGGCCATAAGATTTGAAGTTAGGATAATATATGTTACACTGTTAACTTTTAGCAAATTTTACTTTTGTTGAAAACCTTGTAAGTTTCGGGTTTTCAATTATCCTTTGCTGTTAATAAGACTTTGTTTAGTCCAAATTTAGAATTGGTATAGATGGTTCCTTCCTGGTTCTGTAAGTACTTTAAGGCTTGGCTGAGTAGAAACAGCTCACACGTTTGAGTAGACCAATTATTAGGCAATTTTCCTAACTCTACTTTTAAAAGAGTTTCCCTATCAATTACTGAATACCTATTGTGTCTTTTTCCCTTAGTCACCCGGGAGGAACCATCTGTCCTCCCGGGAACTGTCCTGAAGGGAGTTCCTCCTGGGTCTGGTCAGACTTTGTATGGTAATTAATTAAGATTTAGATCCCCTGTTAGGAAACCTGCTGGGCTAAGGGAATTATCAGTGGTTAATGTTAAATCATCTTTTTCTAACAGAATAGTCCCATACTTTAAGATTTTTGACTTAATAAGCTACATTTTTGCTTTTTTTTTTTTTTTTGACTGAGGATGGTTCTGAACTGGTGAGGTGTGCTCACAATGAGGTTTCCTCTGAAAGCTATTTTTCTACTTTCTTCTGCTAGCAAAGCAGTTGCCACTACAGATTAAATGCATTTGGGCCATCTGCAAGTTACTGGGTTAATGATTTTTGATAGGAAGGCCTCAGTGGTTTCTGGCTACGCCCTTGTTTATACTGACAACGAGGTGGTATTGGAGTGTTATAGGCTCATGGAGAAGACCTTCAATTATCAATTATAGGTTTTAAATTTACCCTGGCTATTAAAGGAATAAGTTAATAAGTTACACTGTTTTCTCTTTACTACATCTCTCTTTCTCTCTTTGACTTTCTGTCTCTTTCTCTTTCTTTGACTCCCTCTTTGTCTCCTCCTCTCTGTCTCTGCCTCTCTCTTTCTCTCTCTGCCTCTCTCTCTGACTCCCTCTTTATCTCTCTGTCTCTTCCTCTCTCTGCCTCTGTCTTTCTCTCTCTCTCTCTCTTTGACTCCCTCTTTGTCTTTCTGTCTCTTCCTCTCTCTGCCTCTGTCTTTCTCTCTCTCTCTTTGACTCCCTCTTTGTCTTTCTGTCTCTTCCTTTCTCTCTGCCTCTCTTTCTGTCTCTCTCTTTCTTTCTGCTATCTCTTTCTCTTTCCCTTCTCTTTCTGTCTTTCCTCTCTGCTGTCCTTTCCCTGCCTCTGCCAGCTTCTTATGCTGCTGTTCTCCCCTCTCCTTCCCTTTCCCCTAGGGGAAGGACCGGCAGTAGTGGAGCTACTCTTTCTTCCCCTGAAAAGAGGACGCCCAAGATGGACATTAACTCCACCCAAGTGTACAAATGAGGTCTGAAGAATTGGTCAATTTGTTCTGCCACTCCGTAAGGGTCATCTAGTAGCAGTTTAAGCTCCTTTTTAAAAAAAAATTCTGGACTTCTGAACTTGTTAGGGGAGTATTTACAAAGCCAATGGCCACCCCCTCCTTGTGGTACCTCTTTCAAAGGGAAGAGCGTCGGGGCTGACCTCTTAGGTACCAAGGGAAATGGGAGATCCTGAATATCTTCTTTACATTGTTCTGCCTCACGCTGGAGTCCTTTTAGAGAGGGGTATTTAGGTTAGGAGAGAACAGGCTGATGGGATGGTAATTCCCAAGATTCAGGGTTATAAGGAGGAGGGATAATGTGAGTAGAGGAGGAATTTGGAATGGCAGCAGTGGCTGTCTGAGGGGAAAGATTGGGGACACTGAATGGGGGAAGATAGTCCGGGGATCCCATGTGCTGGAATTTTTAGGCAAGAGAGCTGGTTCCTCTGACTTTTCATTTTGAGGTGCCAGATTGGGTTCTTCCCTGTTTGTTTTTAGGGGAAAAAGGAGGGCAGGTCCTTGGCTCCATAGCCTAGTTCTTCTTGAGACACTGGACTTCTATCATTAACATATCAGATTAGAAGATGACACATTGCATCCTCTTTCGACCTAAACTTTGGCCAGAAGATTGAGGGTTTCAGGATGGGTCCCTCAGTCCAAAGAAAACAGAAACATTTTATCATTTGTTGCTTTTTCCTATGTTTAGTCCTTTCGTTATCCTTCCAGTGTTTTAGCATGAGACCTAGGGGGCTATCCGGGGTGATATCTTTGTTACCATCTTTATCCTCCTTGCTCTCTGTCTTGCTTGGTGTATTTCCCATCTTGATGGTTTTGGGGTAAGGTTCAAGGTTCAATTTCCCTTACTGGAAATTTCTCACCTTTTGGGGTGAGGCTCAATTTCCCCACTGGAAATTTCTTGCATTTTGGGGTGAGGCTCAATTTCCCCACTGGAAATTTCTTGCCTTTTGGGATAAGACTCAATTTCCCCACTGGAAATTTCTTGCCTTTATTTTTTTTTCCATGTTGCTGAGAGCTTGGGTTATTCCTCGTACTGAGGAATGATTTCTCACCCCTGAGGCTGCCACAAGGGGACGGAACACACCTCCTCACGAGAGAGAACCAGAGACCATCCCCAGAGGGGAATGTAATCATGGGTGAGCCCCCAAATTGTTACATATAAAGTTTCAATGCCACAAAAGAAATAGCACTGAAATATAAAATTTTAATTTTCAGTGAGGCAAGTTACTTCTATAGAAGGGTGCACCCTTACAGATGGAGCAATGGTGAGCACACACTTGGACAAGGGAGGGGAAGAGGTTCTTATCCCTGATGCACGTGGCCCCTGCTGCTGTGTTGTTCCCCTATTGGCTAGGGTTAGACTGCAGAGGCTAAACTAATTCTGATTGGCTAACTTAAAGAGAGTGACGGGGGTGGGTGTTTTGGCGGGAAAAAATCGTTAAGCAGGGTGGAGAATGAGTCAGGGCAGAGCAGATAGCAGGTAATCTGAATGAGTCCGAGTGGAGCAGGTGATCAGAATGAGTCAGAGTGGAGCAGATAATCAGAATGAGTCAGGGTGGAGTAGGCAATCAAAAAAGGTTGCTTTACGAGGAAGTTAAGTTTAAAAGTAGAAGGCAAAGAATTAAACATACTGACATACTGATACTTTGAAGAGAAATTTAGAATTTATATCTAAAACTAACATAGTTTTCTGTTGAAGAACAACTTTCATGGCCTTTAAATTTTAATGGATATAAAATTATTTATTTATTTTTTATTTTTTTAGAGACAAAGTCTTGCTCTGTCATCCAGGCTGGAGTTCAGTTGCACAATCATAGCTCACCACAGCCTTGAACTCCTGGGCTCAAGTGATCCTCGTGCTTTAGCCTCTTGAGTAGCTGGGACTACAGGCTACATACCTGGATAATTTTTTCATTTTTATTTTTGTAGAGACAGGGTCTTACTATTTCGCCCAGGCTGGTCTCAAACTCCTGGCCTCAAATGATTCTTTCACCTTGGCTTCCCAAAGGAGGTATAAAAATTAAATAAGATGGGCTGGGCACAGTGGCTCACACCTGTAATCCCAGCACCTTGAGAGGCCAAGGCAGGCGGATCACTTGAGGTCAGGAGTTTGAGAACAGCCTGACCAACATGGCAAAACCCCACCTCTACTAAAAATACAAAATTAGCCGGGCATGGTGGTGCGTGCCTGTAACCCCAGCTACGCAGGAGGCTGAGGCAGGGAATTGCTTGAATCCGGAAGGCAGAGTTTGCAGTGAGCCGAGATCATTCCTTTGCACTCCAGCCTGGGCGATGAGTGAAACTCCATCTCAAAAAAAAAAATAAATTAAATTAAATGGAAAGATAGGATAAGGCAGGCATTTTGACACATGAAGCCTGATGCGTATCTTCTTTATTATCATTATTATTATCATTATACTTTAAGTTCTAGGGTACGCGTGCACAACGTGTAGGTTTGTCACATATGTATACATGTGCCATATTGGTGTGCTGCACCTGTTAACTCATCATTTACATTAGGTATCTCTCTTAATGCTATCCCTCCCCTCTCCCTCAATCCCACAACAGGCCCTGGTGTGTGACGTTCCCCACCCTGTGTCCAAGTGTTCTCATTGTTCAATTCCCACCTATGAGTGAGAGCATGTGGTGTTTGGTTTTCTGTCGTTGTGATAGTTTGCTGAGAATGATGGTTTCCAGCTTCATCCATGTCCCTACAAAGGACATGAACTCATCATTTTTTATGGCTGCATAGTATTCCATGGTGTATATGTGCCACATTTTCTTAATCCAGTCTATCGTTGTTGGACATTTCGGTTGGTTCCAAGTCTTTGCTATTGTGAATAGTGCCGCTATAAACATACGTGTGCATGTGTGTTTATAGCAGCATGATTTATAATCCTTTGGGTATATACCCAGTAATGGGATGGCTGGGTCAAATGGTATTTCTAGTTCTAGATCCCTGAGGAATCGCCACACTGACTTCCACAATGGTTGAACTAGTTTACAGTCCCACCAATAGTGTAAAAGTATTCCTATTTCTCCACATCCTCTCCAGCACCTGTTGTTTCCTGACTTTTTAATGATCACCATTCTAACTGGTGTGAGATGGTATCTCACTGTGGTTTTGATTTGCCTTTCTCTGATGGCCAGTGATGAGGAGCATTTTTTCATGTGTCTCTTGGCTGCATAAATGTCTTCTTTTGAGAAGTGTCTGTTCATATCCTTTGCCCACTTGTTGATGGGGTTGTTTGTTTTTTTCTTGTAAATTTGTTTAAGTTCTTTGTAGATTCTGGATATTAGCCCTTTGTCAGATGGGTAGACTGTAAAAATTTTCTCCCATTCTGTAGGTTGCCTGTTCACTCTGATGGTAGTTTCTTTTGCTGTGCTGAAGCTCTTTAGTTTAATTAGATCCCATTTGTCAATTTTGGCTTTTGTTGCCATTGCTTTTGGTGTTTCAGACATGAAGTCCTTGCCCATACGTATGTCCTCAATGGTATTGCCTAGGTTTTCTTCTAGGGTTTTTATGGTTTTAGGTCTGACATGTAAGTCTTTAATCCATCTTGAATTAATTTTTGTATAAGCTGTAAGGAAGGGATCCAGTTTCAGCTTTCTGCATATGGCTAGCCAGTTTTCCCAGCACCATTTATTAAATAGGGAATCCTTTCCCCATTTCTTGTTTTTGTCACATATGTCAAAGTCCAGATGGTTGTAGATGTGTGGTATTATTTCCAAGGGCTCTATTCTGTTCCATTGGTCTATATCTCTGTTTTGGTACCAGTACCATGCTGTTTTGGTTACTGTAGCCTTGTAGTATAGTTTGAAGTCAGGTAGAGTGATGCCTCCAGCTTTGTTCTTTTGGCTTAGGATTGTCTTTGCAATGTGGGCTTTTTTTTGGTTCCATATGAACTTTAAAGTAGTTTTTTCTAATTCTGTGAAGAAAGTCATTTGTAGCTTGATGGGGATGGCATTGAATCTATAAATTACCTTGGGCAGTATGGCCATTTCCACAATATTGATTCTTCTTATCCGTGAGCATGGAATGTTCTTCCATTTGTTTGTGTCCTCTTTTATTTCATTGAGCAGTAGTTTGTTGTTCTCCTTGAAGAGGTCCTTCACATCCCTTGTAAGTTGGATTCCTAGGTATTTTATTTTCTTTGAAGCAATTGTGAATGGGAATTCACTCATGATTTGGCTCTCTGTTTGTCTGTTATTGGTGTACAGGAATGCTTGTGATTTTTGCACATTGATTTTGTATCCTGAGACTTTGTTGAAGTTGCTTATCAGCTTAAGGAGATCTTGGACTGAGACAATGGGGTTTTCTAAATATACAATCATGTCATCTGCAAACAGGGACAATTTGACTTCCTCTTTTCCTAATTGAATACCCTTTATTTCTTTCTCTTGCCTGATTGCCCTGGCCAGAACTTCTAACACTATGTTGAATAGGAGTGGTGAGAGAGGGCATTCCTGTCTTGTGCCAGTTTTCAAAGGGAGCACTTCCAGTTTTTGCCCATTCAGTATGATATTGGTTGTGGGTTTGTCATAAATAGCTCTTATTATTTTGAGATACTTCCCATCAATACCTAGTTTATTGAGAGTTTTTAGCCTGAAGAACTGTTGAATTTTGTCAAAGGCCTTTTCTGCATCCATTGAGATAATCATGTGGTTTTTATCTTTGGTTCTGTTTATATGATGGATTACGTTTATTGATTTGTGTATGTTGAGCCAGCCTTGCATCCCAGGGATGAAGCCCACTTGATCATGGTGGATAAGCTTTATGATGTGCTGCTGGATTTGGTTTGCCAGTATTTTATTGAGGATTTTTGCATCAATGTTCATCAGGGATATTGGTCTAAAATTCTCTTTTTTTGTTGTGTCTCTGCCAGGCTTTGGTATCAGGATGATTTTGGCCTCATAAAAGGAATTAGGGAGAATTCCCTCTTTTTCTATTGATTGGAATAGTTTCAGAAGGAATGGTACCAGCTCCTCCTTGTACTTCTGGTAGAATTTGGCTGTGAATCCATCTGGTCTTGGACTTTTTTGGTTAATAAGCTATTAATTACTGCCTCAACTTCAT
The DNA here is from genome assembly GCF_009828535.3 of Hylobates moloch. NCBI lineage: Eukaryota > Metazoa > Chordata > Mammalia > Primates > Hylobatidae > Hylobates > Hylobates moloch. The sequence goes on from NW_026652280.1 coordinate 67,681,703, forward strand.
AACCTTTTATTGGTCTATTCAGGGATTCAACTTCTTCCTGGTTTAGTCTTGGGAGAGTGTATGTGTCGAGGAATTTATCCATTTCTTCTAGATTTTCTAGTTTATTTGTGTAGAGGTGTTTATAGTATTCTCTCATGGTAGTTTGTATTTCTGTGGGATTGGTGGGTGATATCCTCTTTATCATTTTTTATTGTGTCTATTTGAATCTTCTCTCTTTTCTTCTTTACTAGTCTCGCTAGTGGTCTGTCAATTTTGTTGATCTTTTCAAAAAACCAGCTCCTGGATTCATTGATTTTTTGAAGGGTTTTTTGTGTCTCTATCTCCTTCAGTTCTGCTCTGATCTTAGTTATTTCTTGCCTTCTGCTAGCTTTTGAATGTGTTTGCTCTTGCTTCTCTAGTTCTTTTAATTGTGATGTTAGGGTGTCAATTTTAGATCTTTCCTACTTTCTCTTGTGGGCATTTAGTGCTATAAATTTCCTTCTACACATTGCTTTAAATGTGCCCCAGAGATTCTGGTATGTTGTGTCTTTGTTCTCATTGGTTTCAAAGAACATCTTTATCTCTGCCTTCATTTCGTTATGTACCCAGTAGTCATTCAGGAGCAGGTTGTTCAGTTTCCATGTAGTTGAGTGTTTTTGAGTGAGTTTCTTAATCCTGAGTTCTAGTTTGATTGCACTGTGTTCTGAGAGACAGTTTGTTATAATTTCTGTTCTTTTACGTTTGCTGAGGAGTGCTTTGCTTCCAACTATGTTGTCAATTTTGGAATAGGTGTGGTGTGGTGCTGAAAAGAATGTATATTCTGTTGATTTGGGGTGGAGAGTTCTGTAGATGTCTATTAGGTCCACTTTGTGTAGAGCTGAGTTCAATTCCTGGATATCCTTGTTAACTTTCTGTCTCGTTGATCTGTCTAACGTTGACAGTGGGGGTTAAAGTCTCCCATTATTATTGTGTGGGAGTCTAAGTCACTTTGTCGGTCACTAAGGACTTGCTTTATGAATCTGGGTGCTCCTGTATTGGTTGCATACTTATTTTGGATAGTTAGCTCTTCTTGTTGAATTGATCCCTTTACCATTATGTAATGGCCTTCTTTGTCTCTTTTGATCTTTGTTGGTTTAAAGTCTATTTTATCAGAGACTAGGATTTCAACCCCTGCCTTTTTTTGTTTTCCATTTGCTTGGTAGATCTTCCTCCATCCCTTTATTTTGAGCCTATATGTGTCTCTGCACATGAGATGGGTCTCCTGAATACAGCACACTGATGGGTCTTGACTCGTTATCCAATTTGCCAGTCTGTGTCTTTTAATTGGAGCATTTAGCCCATTTACGTTTAAGGTTAATATTGTTATGTGTGAATTTGATCCTGTCATTATGATTTTAGCTGTTATTTTGCTCGTTAGTTGATGCAGTTTCTTCCTAGCATTGATGGTCTTTACAATTTGGCATGTTTTTGCAGTGGCTGGTACCAGTTGTTCCTTTCCATGTTTAGTGCTTCCTTCAGGAGCTCTTGTAAGGCAGGCCTAGTGGTGACAAAATCTCTCAGCATTTGTTTGTCTGTAAAGGATTTTATTTCTCCTTCACTTATGAAGCTTAGTTTGGCTGGATATGAAATTCTGGGTTGAAAACTCTTTTCTTTAAGAATGTTGAATATTGGCCCCCACTCTCTTCTGGCTCATAGAATTTCTGCTGAGAGATCAGCTGTTAGTCTGATGGGCTTCCCTTTGTGGGTAACCCGACCTTTTTCTTTGGCTGCCCTTAACACTTTTTCCTTCATTTCAACTTTGGTGAATCTGACAATTATGTGTCTTGGAGTTGCTGTTCTTGAGGAGTATCTTTGTGGTGTTCTCTGTATTTCCTGAATTTGAATGTTGGCCTGCCTTGCTAGGTTGGGGAAGTTCTCCTGCATAATATCCTGAAGAGTGTTTTCCAACTTGGTTCCATTCTCCCCGTCACTTTCAGGTACACCAAACAGACATAGATTTGGTCTTTTCACATAGTCCCATAATTCTTGGAGGCTTTGTTCATTTCTTTTTACTCTTTTTTCTCTAAACTTCTCTTCTTGCTTCATTTCATTCATTTGATCTTCAATCACTGATACCCTTTCTTCCACTTGATCAAACTGGCTACTGAAGCTTTTGCATGCATTACATAGTTCTTGTGCCATGGTTTTCAGCTCCATCAGGTCATTTAAGGACTTCTCTGCATTGGTTATTCTAGTTAGCCATTCATCTAATCTTTTTTCAAGGTTTTTAGCTTCTTTGCAATGGGTTTGAACATCCTCCTTTAGCTTGGAGAAGTTTATTATTACTGATCATCTGAAGCCTTCTTCTCTCAACTCGTCAAAGTCTTTCTCCATCCAGCTTTGTTCCATTGCTGGCGAGGAGCTGCATTCCTCTGAAGGAGAAGAGGCACTCTGATTTTTAGAATTTTCAGCTTTTCTGCTCTGGTTTCTACCCATCTTTGTGATTTTATCTACCTTTGGTCTTTGATGATGGTGACATACAGATGGGATTTTGGTGTGGATGTCCTTTCTGTTTGTTAGTTTTCCTTCTAATAGTCAGGACCCTCAGCTGCAGGTCTGTTGGAGTTTGCTGGAGGTCCACTCCAGACCCTGTTTGCCTGGGTATCACCAGCGGAACTGCAGAATAGCAAATGTTGCAGAACAGCAGATGTTGCTGCCTGATCATTCCTCTGGAAGTTTTGTCTCAGAGGAGTACCTGGCTGTATGAGGTGTCAGTCAGCCCCTGCTGGGAGGTGTCTCCCAGTTAGGCTACTCAGGGGTCAGGGACCCACTTGAGGAGGCAGTCTGTCTGTTCTCAGATCTCAAACTCCATGCAGGGAGAACCACCACTCTCTTCAAAGCTGTCAGACCGGGACTTTTTCTGCTGATGTGTAACTTCTAAAGCTCCCCAAGTTAGGCAGTGCAGCTGAATCAGGATCTGACATTCATGCTCTGTTCTCAGGCAAGCTTACAAAACTACATTTTTGCCAGTGAGAGCCACAGATATGTGGTCTATTCCACAAATGTTCTTTGCCCAGTCTGAAGGAAAAGACTAGTATGAAGATGATAATTCCTCCCAGGGTTGATGATCATAGAACGAGATTCTGTCTACACTGGATCTGGTTGCACTGGCTGACTTGAAATCATCTTGTTCAAGAACAGAGTGAGGCCCAGTTAATGCTGCCGGGAGAAAGTGAGTAGTTTGGCTCCAGGTCAAGATGTACAGGAGGTGGTCATTGAGGAAAACAAGTGCCCAACTCATCCAACAGCTGACCATTGAGAAGACCAAACACCTGAACTGCTCCTGTGGAATTTGAGGAGTTGGCCAGGCTATTTCCAATGTGGTGAAAAATTTCCATTTGATTCTGAATAACTGCTTGTAAAACACAAATAAATGGAGCACAGTTTTGTAAGTTTTCTTCAATTCTGGCAATAAAGTAAGTGAATTCATTGGAACAATCCCTATGCTAAGCTGCTAACCAGCTGACAAACCAGATCAATAGGATGCTGTCTACTCCTCTGACAGCTACATTTGTGTCTTACCATCTCTAATTGGTATTTGATTTTAAATCTATTTCCAAAAAAAGTTTTTTAGAAGTTTAAGAAATTTACTATTAATATTAATTTGAAATAATTATAAAATTGTATTAATGTGGTATAAACATTTAAAAATGCAATTGAACACATTATAAAGTTGAGAAATAGATCCATACACATAAAGAAATTAAGTATAGGATAAGTTTAGCATTTCAATCAGTAGAAGAAAAATAGTTTATTCAACAAATGGTTAGGTGACAATTATCAAGAAAACAATCTGCAGCCTGGGCAACATAGGGAGACCTCATCTCTACAAAAAAAAATTTAAAAATTAGCCAGGCATGGTGGCACATGCCTATAGTTCCAGCTACTCAGGAGGCAGAGATGGGAAGATTGCTTGAGCCCGGGAGCTCGATGCTACAGTCAACTATGATAACACCACTGTATTCCAGCCTGTGCAACAGAGCGAGACACTGTCTCAAAAAAAAAAAAAAAAGGAAAGAAAGAAATAAAAAAAGAAAACTATTTGAATCTATATTCACACTTTTATGTTGGAAAAAAATGGAATCATTCAGGTACTAGAGGAAATCATGGGGTAATTTGTTTTTGTAATAATCTTAGAAAAGGAAGAGCTTTCTATGTATGAAACAAAATCCAGAATCTGTATCCTGAGTAATAAAGAATTTAGTGGCCTCTGTCGCTGGTTCCTGGTTCCTGTGAGTTAATCTCTAACTTCTTGGAATTTCCTGGGTGATAGGAATGTCTTTGTTATTCATGGTATGCCCTGATAGTTTATTCTAATAAGGTAACTCATAGGAGGCTCTTCAACAGTTTCTAAGAGATGACTCGAGACAGAGGCTGGCCACTGACAGAAAGACCAATTATGTGGTTAGAGGGTTGGAATTTGAGCCAAGTGATATCAGCCTGACCTCCAGGGAGGGGAGAGGGGTGACTGGAGACTGAGTTCAGAAGGTGGCTAGTGTTTCAATCAATCATGCACACATAATGAAACCCAACAAAAACTCTGAACTTGAGGCTCAAGTGTGTATCCTGATTGACAGTACTCTGCATATTGTACACACCAATGTGCTCGGAGGATGATGCATCTCAACTCTGCAGGGAGAGGACACCAGAAGCTTCCCATCTAGGACCCTCCCAGACCTCTCCCTATCTGTCTCTTCTTTTGATTGGTTCTTATTCATAATCTTTTTGTGATAGTAAAACTGTAATTTTTTAAATCATATAGCTCTTCCCTGAATTCTGTTAGTCATTCTAGTGAATTATCAAACTTGAGAGGATTGTGGGAACCCCAAACTTGTAACCAGTTGGTCAGGAGTGAAGGTGGCCTGGGGACCCCTGAACTTGCAGCTGATGTCTGAAGTGAGCCTCATTTCAGACATCAGCTGCAAGTTCAGGGGTCCCTAGGTCCCCAGGAAGTTTATCGTCACTTTGGGATAATATTAAACTCAAAATTTTCTACACAGCCTCCTCAGAAGTAATGTAAAAAGACCAGTACAAACTGGGAGAAATGTTTGCAACTCATATCACTGAAAATGACTAATTTTTCTAACAAATAAAGAACATCAGTACTTTGGGAGGCCAAGGGAGGAGGATCACTTGAGCCTAGGAGTTCAAAACTAATGTGGGCAATATTGTGAGACCTCATCCCTACAAAGAATTGTTTTAAAATTGGCCAGGCATAATGGTGTGCACCTGTAGTTCCAGCTACTCAGGAGGCTGAGGTGGGAGGATTGTTTGAGCCAGGGAGGTCAAGGCTGCAGTGAGCTATGATCACCTCACTGCACTCCAGCCTGGGTGACAGAGCAAGACCCTGTTTCAAAATAAAAATGAAATAAAAAGAAAAAAAAAGAACATCTACAATACAAAAAAAGATGAAAAGCCCAGTGGAAAAAGAAGTTTAATCAAAAAATGAGATATAAATGTCTTTTAAACTTATGAAAAGATGTTCAACATCACCACAATGAGAAAATTGCAAAATGATACTTCCTGAGATGCAAAATTTCCACTAGATTAGTAAAAATCAAAAAGTTCAATAACAAACTGTGTGTGGAAGAAGTAGGAAGTAGGCACTCTCATTCTTTCTGGTGGAAGTATAAGTCTGTATGTCCTCCAGGAAGGGCAATTTGGTAATAACTATCAAAATATTACTGCAAGCCGGACGCAGTGGTTCATGCCTGCAATCCCAGCACTTTGGGAGGCCGAGGTGGGCGGATCACCAGAGGTCAGGAGTTCAAGACCAACCTGTCTAACATAATGAAACCTCGTCTCTACTAAAAATACAAAAAAAAAAAAAAAAAATGGCCAAGCGTTGTTGCGGGCGCCTGTAATCCCAGCTGTTTGGGAGGCTGAGGCAGGAGAATCACTTGAACCTGGGAGACAGAGGTTGTGGTTAGCTGAGATTGCACCACTGCACTCCAGCCTGGGCAACAGAGTGAGATTCTGCCTCAAAAAATAAAAAATAAAATAAAAAAAAATTTTAAAACCCAAAATATTACTGCAGATGTCCTTATACGCAGTGGTGTTAGTTTTAGAAACTGATTCTATGGATATGCTTGCTCATGTGTAAAATTATTTATATACAAATTATTTATGACAGTATTGTTTCTAGTAGTAAAATATTGGAAATATTCTAAATGTTCATCAATAGGAGAGTGGTCAAATAGCTATGCTACAACCATATAATAAAAATAATTCATATATACATAACAATAAATGAAGAGGGAAGATTTTATGTACTTCATGAGAAATATAGTAAGTGAAAAAGAGGGGTCCAGCAAAGTGGGCATTGTATGCTACTAGTTTCTAAAAAATTAAAAAATAAAAAAAAATAGCAGAGGCATACTAGTCTGCTAGGGCTGCCATAATAAATATCACAGACTGGGTGGCTTAAACAACAGAAATTTTCTTTCAATTCTGAAAGCTAGAAATCCAAGATCAAGGTGTCAGCAAGTTTGGTTTTTCCTGGAGCCTCTCGTCTTGGCTTGCAGATGGCCATCTTCTCTTTATATCTTCACGTGGTTTCCCCCTGCCTGTGTTTGTCTTCATCTCCTCCTGTTACAAAGACACCATATTGGCCTAGGGCCCACCCAAATGACTTCACTTTACCTTATCTCTTTAAAGGCCCTATCTCCAAATGCAGGACATACTGGGGATTATGGCTTCAGCATAAGAATTTGAGGAATACAAATTCAGTCCATAACAGGGGGCAATAAGGAAGATAGATATACAGATCTATGTCTATATATGCGCAAGATATCTCGAATATACACAAGAAACCATTAACATCATTTGCCTTCAAGGTGGGGCCCTGTGTGGCTGGAGGAGAGGAGGGAAGGGGGACATTTCATTATATGCCTTTTTGAAGTGTCTGAATTTTGGATCATTGTTTATATTTTAAGATATACAAATTTAAAATTGTTTAAATGAAGAGGTTGGATTGGAGTCCAGGACTTCAGACCATATATGGCATCTAGTAGGAAGACTGTTTATCTGCTGATGAAATAACAAGTCCTCACACTCTTCCAGGATAATAATTGCCTGCCTGGCACTTATGTAATGGAGATAAAGCTACTGGAAGCCAATACTATCACAAGATGAATGCTTCCTACTTTAAAAATAAGCACCTGAGTATCTATTTTCACAATCCAATTTTCTGTGACAGCAGCATTTTTCCAACACTAACTTCAATGTGTAGGATAATGCATTTGTAGCTGACAACTATTTTACAAATAGTAAAGAATGTAGCATAATAATGTATGTTCACTCGGGCTAAGACATGAGTAATTGAACATTTTTATAAGTTATCTATAGCTGAAATAATATGTCCTTTATTGCCACAAGAAGGCGGAATAATAGCTGTGCCTTAATAATCTCAGTGTTAAGAATAAATTTCCCAACACCTCTTAGAAAGGTGAAAGAAGTATAGACAACAGGACTAGAAATACTACATATTTTGAGGAATAGTAATAACAGCTAGTGGTGCAGTCGTTTTGTGCTATGTATTTTCAAAGTGCTTTTCACTTGCTCATTTATTCCAACTATTATTTTAAGACAAATTTTAACTCATATTTTATAGATGAAAAAAATGTGGGGCAGTATAGCAGAAAAATGGCCAGCATCGATTCTGAGTGCTCATGGAATTCAAAGACTGTGTGGTATTTGTTATATCTAGAGATATTGCCAATTTAGAGAAATTGGACCATCCTTAAATTGGCTGATGGGTCCTCCTAAGTACCAAGAAAATGTGATTCAGGGATCAAACCTGAAGTTAAAAAACATGCAAGAGAAGACAAGAACTCCTACACGGTACATATTTATTTATTTTTTGAGTAATAATTGCAATACACTGAGAGTTTTTATCTCATTTTATCTTTACCATGGGAAATACACAGAAAAATTCTCATTTTTACAAACTCTCAAAGAAGCATGATATTAATAATATAATGTATTTAATAATATGAAGACTGTGTTACTTTCTGCCTATGCTATTGAATACTTCAATACATATCTGCAGATGACCCTAAAAACCCACAAAGCCCAAAACTGAAGTATGTGATAAAATTCCAATGACAGATAGTAACTGAACATGAAAGCGTTCTTCTTTCCACTCCAAAATTAGCAATTCAGCCATCGGCTTGTAGAGCTGAATGGGACAGCCACTCTCTAAGGTTCTGAGGACCTGCAAGGGTCCTGGTCTACCCTCCTCATCAGAGCATAACGAATGAGAATATTCACACCCTGATATGGTTTGGATTTGTCTCCCCACCCAAATCTCATGTTGAATTGTAATCCCCAGTGTTGGAGGAGGGGCCTGGTGGGAGGTGATTGGATCATGGAGGTACATTTCCCCCTTGCTGGTCTTGTAATAGCAAGTAAGTTCTCACAAGATCTGGTTGTTTAAAATTGTAAAGCACCTCCCCCCTTTTCTCTCTTCCTCCTCCAGCCATGTAAGATGCGCCTACTTCACCTTTGCCTTCCACCATGATTGTAAGTTTCCTGAGGCCTCTCCAGCCATGCTTCCTCTGCAGCCTGCAGAACCATGAGCCAATTAAACCTTTCTTTATAAATCATCCAGTTTCAGTTATTTATTTATAGCAGTGCAAGGACAGACTAATACACTCCCTCACTTTGGTTCCAAGTTAAAGATCTGTTTGCGATTATACCATCAGGAATTCACTTGAGTTGCCCATGGACTAGACAGAGATGAGGAGACTGTTCAGGGAATACTTAAACTAATCAAAGCAACTTTACTAACAGGCTTAGCTGAGACACAAGCTCTGAAATATTTGGTGATGGATTCAAAGAATGAGGAGGCCAGGTGCAGTGGCTCACTCCTGTAATCCCAGCAGTTTGGGAGGCCAAGGCAGGCAGATCATGAGGTCAAGAGACCGACGTCATCCTGGCCAACATGGTGAAACCCCATCTCTACTAAAAATACAAAAATTAGCTGGGCATGGTGGTGCACGCCTGTAGTCCCAGCTACTCAGGAGGCTGAGGCAGGAGAATTGCTTGAACCCTGGAGGCGGAGGTTGCAGTAAACTGAGATTGCCACTGCACTCCAGCCTGGTGACACAGCAAGACTCAGTCTCAAAAAAAAAAAAAAAAGAATGAGGAATACTATTTTCAAGTTTAGTTACATATAGCTACCCTACAAAGAGGACCTCCAGGGAACCACACTTTCTGATATTCATGTCTTGGAGAGTCCTCTCCCACACTGAATCTCAGCTGGCCTGTGACTCACATCAACCAAGATAATGTGGTGGAAATCTTACCATGCCAATTCCAGGCCCAGCCTTAGGTTTGGCAGCATCTGCTACTCATTTCTTGGATCACATGCCTTTAGGAGCTTTTAACTACCATGTGAAAAGTCATATGGAGAAGCCCCAAGACTGGAGGGAGGAATAAGTGGGGGGGGGGGGGAGAAGAGGCCTGGCAGAGCTCCAGCCATTCCCTCCAAGGCTGCATGTGGGTTAATCATCTTGGACCTCTTCAGCCCAAGCAAGCCTCTGGCCTCACGTGAAACAGAAGAACCACACAGCTGAGCTCATTCAGAATCATGAGAGATAATAAAACATTGTTTGCTTTAGGTCACTGAGTTGTGAGATGGTTTGTTACCCAGAAATAGACAACTGAGACACAGATCCAGACCAATTTCATCAGAAATGTACTAGGCATGTCTGTCTTGTTGCCCACTAGCATCACAAATTCTGCTTGCCCACAAGGGAACTAATCATTTCCCCCATGCCCTCTCCACTCCTGTGGTCCTCATAACAATGACTGTACCACCACCCACAGAGTTCCCCAGTGGCCCCCTGGAGGGAAAGAGAGAAACTCACTAAGTTTAAAGCTGAGATGACTGGGATAATCCATCCCCAGGCCTACCAATGATGGCTTTCTGGAAAAAAAACTTGTTGAATAAATGAATGAACAGATGCCTTTCCACAAATTGTCCTGTACTCTCATATTTCCATTTCTCATGCTGCCTCTTTTACTCCCAACACTATCCCACTCATAATTAATTAGCTTAACTCCTTACCTATAAGACCAAGCTAGGGCCGGGCGTGGTGGCTCAAACCTGTAATCCCAGCACTTTGGGAGGCTGAAGTGGAAAGATTGCTTCAGGCCAGGAGTTTAAGATCAGTCCAGGCAGCACAGTGAGACCCCCATCTCTACACACACACACACACACACACACACACACAAATCTTTTTTTTAATTAGCTGGGCATGGTGGCATACAACTTGCTTAGCTACTGGAGAGGCTGAGGTGGGATTATCGCTGTGCCCGGAGTTTGAGGTTACAGTGAGTTATGGCGGCAATGCTGCACTGCAGCCTGGGTGACAGAGCGAGAGCCTGTCTCAAGAAAAGAAAAAGTCAGAGTTAGAAGTTCCCTTTTCCTGGTGTCTCCCTGCTCGCCACCCCACATCTCCTCTATGTTCCCGGAACATACTGAGAGGGCTATGGCATGGTGAACAGCATATGCACACAAATGGCACAACAGCTTCTGCTGCATGCCATGGGATAGCCATGTCTTAGATGTGTCTCCTGATGTTTCTCTCCCTTATCACTCACCACTTTGCTTTACACCACTGAAGAAGCTCAGCCGTGAGGGATTTCACTCAAGTAAAAAGAATGAGCAGGTATTGCCTAGAACAGTCCTTGATCTGCTTTGAACCAGAAAGTCAAGACTGACTTTCTGGAGCCTGTCATGAGGCAGCAATCAAGCAATTCAGACTTTTGGAGATAAAAAGGGTTTTTTAAACTCCTCTTACAGGCTGACTTGAACTAGACAGTTTGGGGTCCAGATAGTCCTACTGACTTTATGGGGAGCCTCACAGAGAGCTGGGGAGCCTACCAGGGGGCTCATGCATAAGGGTGAGCTGACTAGGAGCAAGGCAGTCCCCACCACTAGGGTCAGATGGAGGTCAGGGCTGAGGCTAGGAAGACCTGCAGCTCCCCAAGAGCTGAGGTGGGGTAGAGTCAGGCAGGTGAGTTATAGAAGCCCCAGACTCTGTGCTAAGAAACCAGACCCCAAATTATTATAGATCAGCTTCAGAGATATCAGTGCCCAGGGCCTGCACAGCTACCAAAAGAATCACGTGAGGGCCAGGTGTGATGACTCACACCTGCAATCCCAGCACTTTGGTAGGCCAAGGCAGGAAGATTGCTTGAGTCCAGGAGTTCAAGAACAGCCTGAGCAGCATATCAAGACCTTGTCTCTACAAAAAATACTAAGAAATTAGCCAGATATGGTAGCGTGCACCTATAGTCCCAGCTACTTGGGAGGCCGAGGCAAGGGAATTGCTTAAGTCCTGAAATTCAAGGCTGCAGACAGCAATGATTGCACCACTGCATACCAACCTGGGTGACAGAGCAGGCCCTGTCTCAAAGCAACAACAAAAACAACAACAACAACAACACACAAAAAAAAATCAGGGGAGGCCACCCATACGAGAGCAGAGACCACAGACCATCACTTCAATACCAGGGTCAGTTGGAGCCAAAAGAGAAAAACATGCCAGGAGGAAGTGTAAGTTCTTCCTTAAACTCAGATGCATATTTGGAAGGAGGAGAAAGATGGAGGAAAGAGGCAGGTAGGGAGTTGCACTTCAAATTGACTGTTTTAAACTGCAAAGGGCTAGAAGAAGTAGAGATACATTTAAAGGACACATTTAAGTTTGTCCCATCAGCAAGAATCTCACGCAGATCCAGATGAGCTCTGACAGAAATAATAGAGGTGTGTTGGTGTTGCACATCTAAGTGTACTGCATAAATTTCAACTCCCACTACAATCATTCAGGCTGGGTGACCTTGATCAGGCCGTTAATCTCCCCAGATTGCAGCTTCCCCATCCATAAAGTGAGGATATTAGTACCTACATCAGAGCCATGTGGTGAGGACTCAATGACATAAGATCTCCCAAGAACAGTGCTGGAAGTAGAGTCAGCCCTAAATGTGGCAGGAGTGCCCATTCTGTCTATGATAATTCCACAAAATTTGTATCACTGACTGTCTTCGTCATCTTGCTGTCTAGGCATCGAGTTCACTGGATTGTGAGCAACTCAAAGACAGACTATTGTTTTGGTTTTGTGTCTTCAGCGCTGAGCATAGGGCTGGGCATGTGGTAGGTGCTCAAATATGTTTGTTGAATCAATTTCTCTTGACAGGTAAAGATGAGACAGGCTCAAGGCTGGGAGGCCTCCAGAAGGAAAGCTGGCAGCATGGAGAACAAGACTCTCAGAAACTCGACTTGGCCCTGCCACTGGGAGCCCTCTCCCTCCCCAGCAGGACCCATCCATCATGCAGGAGCTGCCATGGGGCCCTGGGTTTGATGCTTTGGGCCTTACTGGTCAAGGCAGGCCTAGGCCACTTCTGTTCACAAAGGCTGTCAGATGCTAATGACATGAGGACGCTGGCCATCTGCCACCAGAACCTGAACAGCTGCTTGGCAGGGAGAGGCATGCCATCTCTCCACCAAGAGTCTGAAGGGGAAGCCTCAGGTCTAAGAAATGATGAGCAAAAGCCAGGCAGGAAGGAGTGATGAGGAATTTGCTTGATTAATGGGAATAACTAATCTACTGCATACTTACTCCATGCCAAGCAGTGTGCCCAGACTTTCTGTGTCACCTCATCGAATCTCCAAAACTACTCTCCAGAGAAGATTCAGGATTATGAATCCCAATTTACAAGTGAGAAAATGTCAAATAACTTTCCCAGGGACACAGAGCTAGCGAGAGATGCAATGGAGACTTGGACCTAGGCAGTCTGACCCCACAATGGGGCAGACCAGAACATGCCGCCCCAAAGTATGAAGGATTGCTGAGCTGAAGGCAGTTAGGAAGAAGCAGATACAGGAAAGCTTTCTGCTCTCCCTGTATTTGCCTAAAATCAAAACATAGATTTACAAAGACAAAAGGTATCCTGGCCACCAACCACTTCTACTACAGAGAACAAAATTTAACCACTGAAGACAATTTTGGACTCTTATTGGCCTGGAGATGATACTTGAAGAATGCTTTACTAACCAACCTTTGGCTGCCATTTATTTGTCTTCTTCCAAGCTCCTACCCCCAGAAAATCAAAGTCTTTTTCCTTGCCTGTAACTTCTCTAAAAGTTTACTGTTCTTATGTTGGTTAAAGTTAAATGGGTATTACTTAGTTTTTACATGAATTGAACATTGAAATAAAAGCACAACAGGGTTATCATAAAACACTAATCTGCTCTTTCACAGAAAACTGTAAAGGGTTATAAAAGGTTTATGAGAATCTTGCCTTATGGTCAAACTGATTAAAATTAGACAGATTTGTGGAACAGACAAAACAGCGTGTGGAGACTCACACTGTGGACTTTTGCTGCAAGAATCACTGCAAGAACATACTAGGAAAACTGAAAGAATTCACAGATCCTTTGAAATAAATAGCACGCTGCTGCAAATTCTGAAAGACACGTAAAAAACTGTGAGTCCTCAAAGCGTGAGAGGGGGAAAACCTGCCTCTGAACACACATCCCCACTGGGGAATCCGAAAATCCAGATTACAGGAGAAAGATCTAACCTTATCTAGAGCTGAAAGAGATTTAGTGTGAAACGTAAATGTAGAAGCAGTCGCCGGAAGAGCCTTCTAGGCACTCCCACTCTCCAGCTCTATCCCAGTGAAGCCATCCCTAACTCTATCTCACAGGGGCCCTCGGGGAAGGCAGCCAGCAGAATTTGGGAGGGGTCCCAGGATGAAAAAAGCTCCCAACTGAACTTTGTAATAATTTTGACTGGTGCAAACTCGCTTGAGCACAATCTGGGGGGTGAACAGGAACTACTACAGAAAGGAGCGCAGGAACCACAGCTGACAGTATGGGTAGACAGGGAGGAAGGAACCCTGAAAGCGATGCTTGCTTTCTCAGCAGGGAAGCTTATAACCTGGAGCAAGGTCTGAGTCCCCCACGCAGGCTGCCTGGAGGTAAACTTGGTGCTGTTAGTGGGGCATAGCAGGAGCAAGACTGACCTTGCCAGCTGTGTAAGAGCTGGGTGAGGCCTATTGCTACCAGCTTTCCCCCATTCCCTGGTGAGAGAGGCAGCCATAATCCCCCCTGGGAACATAACTCCATTGGCTTGAGAACCACCCCCCATCCACCACAGTGGCCATGGCAAGCCCTGCCCAAGGAGAGTCTGAGCTCAGATCCCCCCAACCCTTCCCCATCTGATGGCATTTCTCTACCTGCCCCCATAGCCCAATCATAAAAAAAATAAACTCTTGGGAGATTTATGGCCCCACCCATCACCTGGGAAACCAGAGTACTTCCTGTGGTCAATTCAGGGCAAGCTTATATCCCCTACTATTACTGCAGCTCGTGCTCTCTTAAAAGTGCCACCTCCTGACTGGAGGCCAACCAACTCCGACCATTAAGGCAACTCATGACAGAATAACCCTGTTCCAAGGAAGGAGAAAACAACAGCTAATACTACTGCCTGCAACATCTTGGCTAACCAGGGGTCCTGAGTCCACATGACAACTTCACTGCTAGCATACATTCAAGAAAGCTAGCACACTAAGCATATCTACAACTAAGGACTTTCACAGAGTCTACTTCACTCCCCTGCCACCTCCACCAGAGCAGATGCTGGTACCCACGGCAGGAAGACCTGAAGATGGATCACATCACAGGACTCTTTTCAGACATTTCCCAGCACCAGCCCAGAGCCTGGAGCCCCACTGGGCGGCTAGATACAGAAGAGCAATAACAATCATTGCAGTCTGGCTCTCAGGAAGCCCCATCCCTAGGGGAAGGTGGTGTGGAATACCCTGTGGACAAACAAATCTGAACAGCAGGCCTTGGGTTCCAGATTTTCCCACTGAAATAGTCTACGAAAATGAGAAGAAATTAGAAAATTCGTTTTGGTAATGTGACAAAACAAGATTCTACAACATCCCCTAAAGACCACACTGGCTCCCCAGCAAGGGATCCAAACCAAGAAGTTTCTGAATTGCCAGATAAAGAATTCAGAAAGTTGATCATTAAGCTACTGAAGGAGAGGCCAGAGAAAGGTGAAAACCAACTTAAGGAAATTTAAAAACATACAGTATAATGGATTAAAAATTCTCCAGAGAAACAGATATCATAAAGAAAAAACAATTACAACTTCTGGAAATGAAAGACACACTTAAAGAAATACAAAATTCACTGTAAAGTGTCAATAATAGACTGGAACAAGTAAAAGAAAGAGCTTCAGAATTTGAAGACAAGACTTTTGAATTAACCCAATTAGATGAAGACAAAGAAAAAAAATTTTAGTAAACAAAGCCTCCAAGAAATTTGGGATTATTTTAAGTGGCCAAACCTAAGAATAATTGGTAATCCTGAGGCATAAAAGAAATCTAAAAGTTTGGAAAATTTATTTGAGGAAATAATTGAGAAAAACTTCCCTGGTCTCACTAGAGATCTAGACATCCAAATACAAGAAGCTCAAAGAACAACTGGGAAATTCATTGCAAAAAGATCGTCACCTAGGCACATAGTCATCAGGTTATCTAAAGTCAAGACAAAGAAAACAATCTTAAGAGCCGTGAGGCAAAAGCATCAGGTAAACTATAAAGGAAAACTTATCAGATTAACAGCAGATTTCTCAGCAGAAACCCTACAAGCCAGAAGGGATGGGGTCCTATCTTTAGCCTCCTCAAACAAAACAATTGCCAGCCAGAATTTTGTATCCAGCAAAACTAAACTTCAAAATGGAAGGAGAGATAAAGTCTTTTTCAGACAAACAAATGCTAAGAGAATTTGCCACTACCAAGCCAGCACTACAAGAAATACTAAAGGAGTTCTAAATCTTGAAACAAAACCTCAAAATAGAATCTCCTTAAAGCATAAATCTCACAGGGCCTGTAAAACAATAACACAATGGGAAAAAAAAAAAAAGGTATTCAGGCAACAACTAGCATCTTGGATAAAACAGTACATCATATCTCAATACTAACATTGAATGTAAATGACCTAAATGCTCCACTTAAAAGATACAGAATGGCAGAATGGATAGAAATCCACCAACCAAGTATCTACTGTTTTCAAGAGACTTTTCTTGAAGGAGACACATAAACTTAAGGGAAAGTGGTGGAAAAAGATATTCCATGCAAATGGAAGCCAAAAGCGGGCAGTAGTAGCTATTCTTATATCAGACAAAACAGACTTTAAAGCAACAACAGTTAAAAAGACAAAGAGGGACATTAAGTAATGACAAAAGAATCAGACCAACAGGAAAATATCACAATCCTAAATACATATGCCCCTAACACGGAAGCTCCCAAATTTATAAAACAATTATTACTAAACCTAAGAAATAAGATAGATGACAACACAATAAGAGTGGGGGACTTCAATATTCCACTAAGAGCACTAGACAGGTTGTCAAGACATAAAGTCAACAGAGAGCAAATGGATTTAAGCTACACCCTAGAACATATGGGCTTAACAGATATTTACAGAACATTCTACCCAACAACTACAGAATATACATTCCTTTCATCAGCACATGGAACATTCTCCAAGATAGACCATATGATAAGCCACAAAACAAGTCTCAATAAATTTAAGAAAACTGAAATTATATCAAGTACCCTCTTAGACCCCTGTGGAATAAAACTTGAAATTAACTCCAAAGGAACCCTCAAAACCATACTAATACATGGAAATTAGATAATCTGCTTCTGAATAATCTTTGGGTCAACAATAAAATCAAGATGGGAATTTTAAAATTCTTTGAAGTGAACAATAATAGTAACAGAACTTATCAAAACCTCTGGGATACAGCAAAAGTGGTGCTAAGAGGAAAGTTCTCAGCATTAAATGCCTACATCAAAAAGTCTGAAAGTGCACAAATAGATAACCTAATGTCACATCTCAAGGAACTAGAGAAACAAGAACAAACCAAACCCAAACCCAACAAAAGGGAAGAAACAGCAAAAATCAGAGCAGAACTAAATAAAATTGAAACAAAAATATAAAACAAAAAGATAAATGAAACAAAAGCAAGTTATTTGAAAAGATAAACAAAATTGATAGGCAATTAGTGAGATTAACCAAGAAAAGAAAAGAGAAGATCCAAATAAACTCAATTAGAAACAAAATGGGAGATATTACAACAAATACCACAGAAATACAAAAGATCATTCAAAGCTATGAACACCTTTATATACACAAACTAGAAAATCTAGAGGAGATGGATAAATTCTTGGAAATATACAACCCTCCTAGATTAAATCAGGAAGAAATAGAAACTCTGAACAGACCAATAACAAGTAACAAGATTGAAACAGTAATTTAAAAATTGCCAACAAAAAATGAATTCACAGCTCAACTCTATCAGGCATTCAAAGAAGAATTCATACCAATCTTACTGAAACTACTCCAAAAGGTACAGAAAGAAGGAATCCTCCCTAAATCATTCTATGAAGCCAGTATCACCCTAATACCAAAACCTGGAAAGGACATAACAAAAAAAGAAAACTACAGACCAGTACTCTTGGTGAACATAGATGCTAAAATCCTCAACAAAATACTAGCTAACCAAATGCAATGGCATCTCAAAAAGATAATACATTGTGATCAACTGGGTTTCACACCAGACATGCAGGGATGGTTTAACATATGCAAGTCAATAAATGAGATACATCACATAAACAGAATTAAAAACAAAAATCATATAAACGTCTCAATAGATGCACAAAAAGCATTTGACAAAATTCTAGTATCCCTTTATGATTAAAACCTTCAGCAAAATCAGCATAGAGGGACATACCTCAAGGTAATTAAAGCCATCTATGACAAACCCACAACCAATATGATACTGAACAGGGAAAAGTTGAAAGCATTTCCCATGAGAACTGGAACAAGACAAAGATGCCTACTTTCACCCCTGTTATTCAACATTGTACTGAAAGTCCTAGCCAGAGAAATCCAACAAGAGAAAAAAATAAAGGGCCTCCAAATCAGTAAAAAGGCAGTCAAACTGTCACTCTTTGCTGATGATATGATTGTATACCTAGAAAACCCTAAAGACTCATACAAACTGATAAGTGAAGTCAGCAAAGTCTCATGATACAAAATCAATGTATACAAATCAGTAACACCATTATACACTAACAATGACCAAGCTGAGAATCAAATCCATAACTCAACCCGTTTTACAGGTGCAAAAAAAAAAAATACTTAAGAATATACATAATCAAGGAGGTGAAAGATCTTTACAAGGAAAACTACAAAACACTGCTGGAAGAGGTCATAGATGACACAAACAAATGGAAACACATCCCATGCTCATGGGATGGGTAGAATCAATATTATGAAAATGATCATACTGACAAAAGTAATCTACAAATTCAATGCAATTCCCATCAAAATACCATAATCAGAACTGGAAAAAACAATCCTAAAATTCACAGGGAATCAAAAAAGAGCCCACATAGCCAAAGCAAGACTAAGCAAAAAGAACAAATCGAGGCATCACATTACCTGACTTCAAACAATAAAAGCTTACAGCAACTAAAACACCATGGTACTGGTATAAAAATAGAGACATCGACCTATGGAAGAGAATAGAGAACCCAGAAATAAAGCCAAATATTTGCAGCCAACTGATGTTCAACAAAGCAAACAAAAACCTAAAGTAGGGAAAGGAGCCCTATTCATCAAATGGTGCTGGAGTAATTGGCAAGCCACATGTAGAAGAATGAAGCTGGATTCTCATCTCTCACCTTACACAAAAATCAATGCAACATGGATCAAAGACTAAAATCTAAGACCTGAAACCATAAAAATTCTAGACGATAACACTGGAAAAACTCTTCTAGACATTGGCTTAGGCAAAGAGCTAATGACCAAGAACTCAAAAACAAATGCAACAAAAACAAAGATAAATAGTTCAGACCTAATTAAACTGAAAAGCTTCCTTACAGCGAAAGAAATAATCAGTAAACAGATAACCCACAGAGTGGGAGAAAATATTCACAAACTATGCATCTAACAAAGGACAAGTATTCAGAATCTACAGGGAACTCAAACAAATCAAAAAGAAAAAGCAAATAATCCATCAAAAAGTGAGCAAAGGACATGAATAGACAGTTCTCAAAAGAAGATACACAAATGGCCAACAAACACATGAAAAAGTGTGAGGCTGGGTGTGGTGACTCATGCCTGTAATCCCAGCACTTTGGGAGGCCGAGGCGGGCAGATCGCCTGAGGACAGGAGTTTGAGACCAGCCTGACCAATATGGTGAAACCCCATCTCTACTAAAAATACAAAAATTAGCTGGGCATGGTGGTGTGCACCTGTAATCCCAGCTACTCAGGAGGCTGAGGCAGGAGAATTGCTTGAACCCAGGAGGAGGCAGAAGTTGCAGTGAGTGGAGGTCACACCATTGCACTCCAGCCTGGGAGAAAGAAGGAGACTCTGTCTAAAAAAAAAAAGAAAAAGAAAAAATGCTCAGTATCACTAATTATCAGGAAAATGTAAATCAAAACAACAGTGAGATACCACCTTACCCTGGCAAGAATGGCCATAATTTAAAAATAAAAAAATAACAGATGTTAGCATGGATGTGGTGAAAAGGGAACACTTTTACACTGCTGGTGGGAATGTAATCTAGTACAACCACTATGGAAAACAGTATGGAAATTCCTTAAAGAACTAAAACTAGAACTACCATTTGATCCAGCATCCCCACAACTTGGTATCTACTGAGAGTAAAAGAAGTCATTATATGAAAAAGACACTTGCACATGCATGTTTATAGCAGCACAATTCACAATTGCAAAAGTATGGAACCAGCCTAAATGCCCATCAACCAACAAGAGGATAAAGAAATGAGTGGTATATGTATGAATACTACTCAGCCATATACCACATTATATATATATGGTGTGTATACACACACACACACACACATTATACATATATAATGATATATATATTATTTTATATATATGGTGTATATATATATTCCATACATATGGTATATATATATATATTCCACATATATAATATATATGTAATGGAATACTACTCAGCCATAAAAAGAAGTGAAATAATGCTATTTTCAGTAACCTGGATGGAGTTGGAGAAGATTATTCCAAGTGAACTCAGGAATAGAAAACCAAACATCGTATGTTCTTACTTATAAGTGAGAGCTAAGCTGTGAGGACACAAAGGCATAAGAATGATATAATGGACTTCGGGGACTCAAGGGTAAGGGTGGGAGTGGGGGAGGGATAAAAGACTACACACATTGGGTACAGTGTACACTTCTCAGGTGACAAGTGCACCAGAATCTCAGAAATCACCACTAAATAATTTTTCCATGCAACCAAACCCCACCAGTTCCCAAAAACTTTTGAAATAAATTTTTAAAGTAATTTTTTCAAAAAAAATTAGATAGACTTTTCTATAAGATTTTATTAAGAACTAGGTTTGACATCAATAGTACACTAATGCAAAGGTGAATTTTGGCTTTCTCTGTTGAATAAGATTCTTTGTAATATGAGGAAAATAATGAAAGATTTTTGTTTCCTCTTTGAATAAACTACAGGAAAAAGAGTGGAAAGCAAAGAGACAGATTGTTTGGAAAGCTCAGTCTTCCTTCTATCAATGAGTAAATGTTTTTGCCTTTTTAAACTCTTTAAATTATCATTTCAGCAAAATAAATGACTTAAGGTGACCTGGGATTCTATTTTGTAATATCAAGCGTTTTGAACCTTTGATATTTGACAAACTTCCCAAAATCAAATTATAAACTACGTCTTTCTCTGATCTAATTGATCTTTTAGATATTGGGTTGCCTAAAGTCCAAAGATGACATATTTGGCTTATTTGGCATATTAAAATCATACAGGAAGCATTGTTGGGTGTGAAATGGTGTTTGGCTTTTTTTGGGCTGTATTTGTATAGATGTGTTATTGGTATGTGTTCCAAAATTATGGGAAGCTCCTATAATTCTGATATGACTTAGTGTATATTGTCAGGAATAATTATGATTGTTTTGTTGATTATTGTGTGCCACAGAGGTAACCAAATTTCCTTGTCAATTGTGTCTTTGAGTATGGCTATCCTAAGTCTTTTTGTCATCCACAGACAATTTTTGTCTTGTTTTGATCCTCTTTAAAAGGAGGTGTAGGCCGGGCTTGGTGGCTCATGCCTGTAATCCCAGCACTTTGGAAGCCTGAGGTGGGCTGATCACAAACTCAGGAGATTAAGACCATCCTGGCTAACATGGTGAAACCCTGTCTCTACTAAAAATACAAAAAAATTAGCCAGGCATGGTGGCGGGTGCCTGTAGTCCCAGCTACTTGGGAGGTTGAGGCAGGAACATGGCATGGACTCGGGAGGTGGAGCTTGCAGTGAGCCAAGATCATGACGCTGCACTCCAGCCTGGGTGACAGAGCGAGACTCTATCTCAAAAAAAAAAAAAAAAGTGGTGTATAATCAATTATAGGACTCTGATAAGTGCCTTTGAATGTAGATCTCTGATGACTTTGGAAAGTGTGTCATTAAAATAGAGAGGAAATAACTTCCAAGACTCTCTTGGAAAACTACTGTGTTCATGAATGTCAAGCAGAGTAGGAACTAATTGCATAGACTGAACTAGTAAAAGATTGAAATAGTTTTTTCATGACTTCCTGCTTGAAATATTGTTGATCCTTTCTGTTTTGTTTTTCAGAGTCAAGAAAACTTTTTGGGGGTTACTATTTACAGCTTTTGGCAATTGAGTGGAGTATATGCCTATGAGCAAAATTTGGAGCATATCTCCTTCTACCTGATTTCTCCAGAATTTGAAAACTATTCATGAGTATTCTTAACTTATAGCAATATAGTTATTTACATAAGCGCAATAATAATCTGTTTTCTTTGTAACAGGGCACAATTGGAGAAACTGGTTATTTTACCAGGGCCTTGGCTGGAATGGTATTCTTTTAAATATAAACAGACTGCTTTAAGGAATCGAAGTTGACTTATAGAGCCAATAAAAGCCACTAGGGAAAGCTAGCCTCATTCCTTGTCTACACAGTCTCTGTCCAAGGTTCCTGACCTGTGGTAGGTAAAGAATAAAGAATGTCACTTTCTGACAGGCCCAGGAGCTGCAAGTTATCTTGGGACCTCAAGAGGTGAGGAATTTACCCCTCAGGCAGTTATTTGCAAGTAAAAACCCATGGCTGGTCTCAAGGCTTTGAGAGGTCTAATCTGAGATTCCTTGTAGAACAAAGTTCCATCAAAGCCAATTTTAAAAGAGCCTGTATGGTGAATAATTATTCTTGATGCACTTTATACAAATAATCAGGCCAAATGTAGTCAGGTTAAAACTTACCTTGCAAACAAATCAGTCTACCATGATTTGTTTTTAATAAAAGTGGGGATTGGAGAGAGAAAATTTGTTTAAAAAGACTGTGGTACACCTGTTGTTAGATTCTGGTCTTGTCCATTGTTTTTTATTTTTTTCCTGCAATTTAGGCTGACCCTCTTTGTTTCTGTGAACCAACCAGTGATCTCCAGCTGTTGTTCAAAAGAAATAAGGGAGATGGGTAACACAAAAATCTGGATCAGTATTCTAATTCTGGCCAAGTATTGGATTCAGCTAGCAACCTCATATCACCTTGGTTCCAACAACTACCCAGTTAATGGAAAGCCTTCTTATTTAGTTCACTTGGCATCATCTTACTTATTTTGCTTTACTGTTGTGGACTATATTGCTGTTGTACTCTTTGTGTAGAAATGCAGGATAAGCTTACTCAATGTTTTCTTAAATTGAACACATTGATGTTCCAGATATCACCTTTTGTCAGAACTCAGAGTTATGAATGGCCTTTAGCATACCAACACTTTCTGACTGAGCTCCTCTCTACCCTGGATATGAGACCCCAAATAGGCAGGAATATCATTGCCCCATTCAGCCTGAAGAAATTTCAGAAGATGGATCTTCATCCCTCTGCAACCCTTAGGATTGAGAGTCCTCTTGTAAAAGGGAGGGGGGAAATATGTTAGAGGTGTTCAGACCAGAGGAACTCCATCTTGAGTAGAAGCTGGTTAAAATAAAGCTAAGACTCATTGCACTGTATTCACAGGAGGTTAAGCATTCTTAGTCACAGGATGAGATAGGAGGTTGGCAGGACTAGTATCACAAGATACAGGTCATACAGATCCTGCTGACAAAACAGAATGCAGTAAAGAAGCAGGCCAAATTGCACCAAAATGAAGAGGGTGACAAAAGTGACCTCTGGTCATCCTCACTGCTCATTATACACTAACTATAATACATTAGCATGCTAAAAGCACCATGATAGTTTACAGATGCCATGGCAATGTTCAGAAGTTGCCCTATATAGTCTAAAAGGGGGAGGAACACTCAGCTCTGGGAACTCCCTACTCCTTTCCTGGAAAACCCATGAATTGTCCACCCCTTGTTTAGCATATAATTTAAAAAAAACCATAAGTATATTCAGTCAGGCAGTTCATACTGCTGTTCTATTGAGGAGCCATTCTTCTGTTTCTTTACTTCTCTAATAAACTTGCTTTCACTTTTAAATGAATTTAGTGTTCTTTCTTGAGGATGCTATATAAGCTGAAATCAAAGCCACTTCTTTGAGAACTACTCAATTTCTGAGTGACTCCATGTGTATCTGAAACAAACATGTGAATAAACTTTTGGGTTTTTTTCTTGTTAATCTGTCTTTTGTAATTGAAGTCTGCTCCAACTGAGAACCTATGGTCATCACTATCTTTCTTCAGCACCATATAGGGGACCCACCAAGGAGAGGGCCACATGACACCACATGTGCTTCTTATCAGCCTTAGAATACTCTCCAGCTGGGACATATTCCTGTGTCTCATCTTTCCTACTAGACCAGAATTTGCCACATCTATTCTCTCTTTAGTCCACCCGACACACCTACCCTCCACCCCGCCACACACACACTATACATGTGCAAACATCTCTAATTAAATTAGACTATAGAGGGCTTTGGGATGGATGGAGGTGCTGGGACCCCAAGCCCTGCTCTGCCTGTAAGCAGCAGTTCACTGACCCATTTGCTTTTCTGACAAATGTGACTTGATAACCCCTGAGAGCTTCCAGCCCTAACAGCCTATGATCCAGTAAATTGCTACCCAAAATGATTCTATTTCACAGGACTGTATCCAGCCTATGTGCAGATTATCAACCCCCAGGTAGGCTGTGGGAAAGAAAAAATGACTGCCATCTACTTTGCAAACCCTGAGGCTCTGGTTTATATAAATAGGGACTGGTGTGACTTGAAAGCCTGTATTCCTGAGGCCAGGCACAATGGCTCATGCTTGTAATCCCAGCAGTTTTGGAGGCCAAGGTGGGAGGATTGTTTGAGGCCAGGAGTTTGAGACCAGCCTGGGCAACATAGCCAGACCCCATCTCTACAAAAATTAATTAAAATAAAGCATTAGCCAGGTGTGATGGTGTACACCTGTAATCCCAGCTACTTAGGAGGCTAAGGTAGGAGGATCACTTAGGCCCTTCAGTTTGAGGCTGCAGTAGGCTGTGATTGTATGACTACACTTCAGGCTAGGTGACAGGATGAGGCCTTGTACCTAGGAAAAAAAAAAAAAGAAAGAAAATGTGTGTTTCCTATCAGCAGCCTTTACCCAGAAATGTCATGATATCACCTTACCGGGCAGCAGACAAATTATATCAACTCTATCCATTACACAAATACTCCAGACCACAGGGCAGCAAAATATCAGAAAGATTTATTAAGGGAATAAAACATCCAAAAACTTAGACTTATGCCATGGCAAATCAAACCCTTTTCCTAAGTGCAGCTCACGTTTTTTCCTAAGCACTTTTTTGTGCCACCTCCATACTTCCTGGTGCCTTGATGGAGAAGCTACATCCTAAACAGTTTCCTCAATTTGCAGCCCCTGGGGACTCCAGAGAGACGGCATTGACAACAACATGTAATATTGATGCTGAAATCAATGTTTTAAACATTGAGCTCCAAAATGAATAAGACTATGGAAAATAAGCAGCCC
The DNA here is from genome assembly GCF_009828535.3 of Hylobates moloch. NCBI lineage: Eukaryota > Metazoa > Chordata > Mammalia > Primates > Hylobatidae > Hylobates > Hylobates moloch. The sequence continues at coordinate 67,706,791 of NW_026652280.1, forward strand.
AATTTCTATTTCTTCAATCTTTGAGCAGGAGCAAACCAGACTTTTTGGCCAAATTCTTAGATTTTTAGCAGAGCAACAAGAATGTTGACACTTAACAACTTCTGAAGGACCTACAGAAATTGTTCAAGAGGGGGCAAATGCGTGGGCCGTTCAGGTAACTTGAAGCCCTAGGGAGCACTTCCCCCTGCCACACCGGCAGGTGAAGAGCCTGTTTGTCACAGGCTAGGCTTCATTCATCATCACCCGGGTGCCGTCTCCTGACATCAGTGAGTTTTCGGCCCCTTGACAGCACCTGTCTGGTGGCCTGGGCTATCAGCTGCTCTCCTGTGGCTCTGGCTGAGCACAGGGGACAGCATTGGCCCAGCCCTGTGGAATCTTCCAGTCCACGCCCTCCTCCTCCTGGCAGCCCAGCACACACACACAACCCCGAGGGGACAAATGAGCAGTCAGTTTAGTTTCCCTGCATTCAATGGGAGGGCACCAGATGGAAGGCCACAGAATGCACCAAGCCACGGCCTTTGCGGGGAGGTAGGCTGTTGGGGGGGCTGTCACCATAACAACAGGAAAAGCACTGCTGAAGTTTCTATTTTGGTGCTACCACTAATTACTATGAATGTTTCATTCGGCCCTGTGATCAGCCATCCCCAGAGCCTCCTGTTACCGGCAGATGGCTTGTTTTCTTCTCTCTAGAAAGTTAGCCAAAGACCACAGTTGTGTTTGGTCGTTTCATTCTTTTTTAAAACACTGAGTGGCTTAAGAATGCTTTGTTTTTGCATCTTATTGTAAAAGTCAGATGCCTCTAGATTTTCTCCAAACAAACACTATTCTGGGAGGCAGGCCTAGTAGCATTGATTAATTTAGTATTTAAATATATATATGAGTGAGAAAAAGGATACTTATACCCTTATGAGTAGAAATACTTAGCAGATCTGACAAGTATATCCATATGAAGTTATTTTTAGAAGTTCAACTTTCCCCATTTATTTTTTTTATTTTTTAAGAGTTAAGGTCTCATTCTGTTTCCCAGACTAGAGTGCAGTGCCACAATCATAGCTCATTGCAGCCTTGAACTCCTGGGCTCAAGTGATCTTCCTTCCTTAACCTCCCTAGTAGCTGGGACTACAGGTGTGAGACACTACATCCAGCTAAATTTTTTTATTGAGATGAGTTCCAGCTATTTTGCCTAGGGGTGGTCTCGAACTCCTGGTTTCAAGAGATCCTCCAGCCTTGGTCTCCCCAAATGCTAGGATTACAGGCATGAGCCACCAGACTCAGCCTTCCTATTTATACACTAAAAATTTTAAGTGAAACCCCATCTCTACTAGAAATGCAAGAATTAGCTGGGCATGGTGGTGCATGCTGTAATCCCAGCTACTCAGAATAAGGGAGGAGATCACCCCTCATATTGTCTTATGCCCAATTTCTGCCTCCAAAGAAAGAAGAAGTAAAGACTAAAAGGCAGAAATGGAATCCATACCTGGCGCCACACCCTGGGCCTGGTAGTTAAAGATAGACCCCTGACCTAATTGGTTATATTATCTATAGATTACAGACATTGTATAGAAAAGCACTGTGAAAATCCCTGTCCTGTTCTATTCCGTTCTAATTAGTGGTGCATGCAGGCCCCAGTCACGTACCCCTTGCTTGCTCAATCGATCACAACCCTCTCACAGGGACCCCCTTAGAGTTGTGAGCCCTTAAAAGGGACAGGAATTGCTCACTCAGGGAGCTCAGTTGTTGGAGACATGAGTCTTGCCAAAGCTCTCAGCTGAATAAAGCCCTTCCTTCTTTAACTCGGTGTCTGACGGATTTTGTCTGCGGCTTGTCCTGCTACATTTCTTGGTTCCCTGACCGGGAACTGAGGTGATTAACAGATGGTCAAGGCAGCCCCTTAGGTGGCTTAGGCCTGCCCTGTGGAGCATCCCTGAGGGGGACTCTGGCCAGCTCGAGCGACGTGGATCCTGAGAGTGCTCCTGGGTTGGCAATTGCCCCAGTGGAACGCCTCTCCAGAGGAGCACGTGGCAGGCCCCTGTGGAGGATCAATTCAGTGGCTGAACACTGGGAAGGAACTGGCACTTGGAGTCCAGACATCTGAAACTTGGTAAGACTAGTCTTTGGAACTTGCCCACTCCATTTGAGTGGAAGGGTGGCCTGATCACCCACGGCATGCCTGTACTGGCACTTAGTTTTTGTTTTTGACTTGACTTGGATTGCTTGATACTTTGGTTTTGGTTTTGACCTGGCTTGGATTTCTTGATACTCTGATTTTGGTTTTGATTCTGGTTTGGTGTAAACTGTAAAAGTGTGTGTGTGCCCTTTTCACCCGTTCTTTGTTTTGTGGTGTGCGTGTGGTGTGAGCGTGGTGTTTTGTCTCAAAGAAGCATAGGTCAGACACAAAGTCAGCCCACCCCAACTATGTTGAAAAATTTCAAGAAAAGATTTAAGGGAGACTATGGAGTACTATGACACCAGGAAAACTTAAAACTTTGTGTAAGATAGACTGGCCAGCATTAGAGGTGGGTTTGCCATCAGAAGGAAGCCTGGACAGATCCCTTGTTTCAAAGGTGTGGCACAAGGTAACCTGTAAGCCAGGGCACCCAGACCAGTTCCCATACATAGACACTTGGTTACAGCTGGTTTTAGCCCCCCAACAACAGTGGTTGAGAGAACAGCAGCATAAGCAGCTGGCAGAGGCAAGGAAAGACCAGCAGAGAGAGAAAGAGGAAGAAACAGGGAGACAAAGAGGAAGTCAAGGAAAGAGAGAGAGAAAGAGAGAGGCAGAGAGAGAGAAAGGGACAGAGGCAAAAGCAAAGTCAAAGAGAAAAAGAGAGAGAAAATCAAAGAGAGAAAGAAAGAGAGAGATATACAAGTAGTTAAGAAAAAGAAGCAGCGTACCCTATTCCTTTAAAAGCCAAGGTAAATTTAAAACCTATAATTGATAATGGAAGGTATTCTCCGTAACCCTATAACACTCCAATATCACTTTGTTGTCAGTGTAAACAAGGGCATATCCTAAAAGCACTGAGGCCTTCCTATCAAAAATCCTTAACCCAGTAACCCATGGCTGGCCCAAATGCATTCAATCTGTAGCAGCAACTGCTTTGCTAACAGAAAAAGATAAAAAAATAACTTTTACAGGAAACCTCATTGTGAGCACACCTCACCAGTTCAGAAGTATCCAAAGGGGGGAAAAAAAGGATGATTTAACATTAACCACTGAAAATTCCCTTAACCCAGCAGCTTTCCTAACAGGGGATCCAAATCATAATTACCATACAAAGGTCTGATCAGACCTAGGAGGAACTCCCTTCAGGACAGGATGATTGATGGTTCCTCCCAGGTAATTGAAAGAAAAAAAAATGCCATCTGTACCAATTCTAAGTTAATTTGGACAAAACAAGGTCTTATTAATAGCAAAGGGATAATTAAAATCCCAAACTTACAAGGTGTTCAACAAAAGTAAATTTGCTAAAAGTTAACAGTGTAACATGTACTATAGTAACTTCTAATCTTGTGGTCTTAGACACAGTCCTTAGTCCACAGGCATAAAAGAAGTTCACTTCGGAAAAGAATGGTTATCATCTTCGAAAAAAAAAAGAGAAAAAAAGGCTGGGGAAGAATTTATGTAAAAAGAGTTTTATATGGTAAATTCTTGTCCTGAAATAAATTAACTGGTTGTTTAAAGAAAGAAATATTTGTAGTAAGTCAGAAAGTTGAGATGTCGAAGAATTGTCTGTGAAAGTCGTGAAAGAGAAAAATGTTATAAAAAAAGAATTTATGCAAGAAATGTTGTATAATTCAAAAGTAAGTAGGCCTCCTGAATGTAAAACTATTGAAAAAAACAGTTTATGTGCAAGGTGTATAAGAAAAGTAAAATATACCTTTGGTAAAAGGATTATAAGGAGGCATAAGAATGTAAATTTTTACCTACATTAAAAGGTTAAAAAAAATTTTTTGTTTTGAAAGCTTAAGCAAGTTTTAAAATGTTAATTATAAAAAAATTCTGTGTGTAAACATATTAGCTAAAGTTAAAGAGGTATCATCCAGTTTTTCTGTGAACTGGACATTAAAGTAAAAACACAATGGGTTTTTCTTAAAGCACTAACCTGCTCTTTAACAAAGATTATAAAAGGTTAAAAAGAGTCTATAAAAATCTTACCTTATGGTTTGACATTAAATATTGAATAAATATGTATACAAAGTTTTATTAAAACTAAGTTTAACATTAATAGCACACTAATATAAAGGTGAAATTTAGCTTATCTGGTATAAAAATCATACAAGAAGCATTATTAAATATAAAATGGTGTTTGGCTTTCTTTGGTCTAAAAACTAATAAAAATAGGTGCTAAAGGAAATTTCTCAGTAAGAAGGCACCAAAGACTATAAAGTCCACTGTTGATGTCCCTACATTTAAAACAAAAAGTCAATTTCTTAGAAACTATATTCTTGGTGTATCTTCCACTTTCCTTTCCCTCAAAACTGAAAGTCTTTTAGCACAGGTACCACCCCTAGAATTTCCAGTAAACCAGCACCAGCCTGAAGATCACCTACTAATCAGACGGTGGAAAGAAGAAAAACTCGAGCCAGCCTAGGAAGGACCCTACCTTGTACTGCTAACCACTGAGACTGCTGTTCATACAGCAGAAAAAGGATGGACTAACCACACCCGAGTCAAAGTGCCACCCTTTCCAGAGTTGTGGGCCACAGTCCCAGGGGAAAACCCTACAAACTAAAGCTAAGAAAAATCTAACTCTCTTTCATCTATTCTATTACTCTTTCTTCTTTCCTCGCTCTATTGCTGACCATCTGGTTATTAACATAACCAAGTCAATTTCGCCTCAAACTATTGCATTTAATGCTTGCCTTGTTATACCCTGTGGGGACTTGCCAAGTCAAAGACAGCTCTCTACTTCAGAAAAGTACCTCTGTCCCTCCTGACTCTCCTCAGACTGGGCATTAGTAAATTAGGACCGTTTAATTCGGGGAAATTTTGATAAAGACTCCAGTGTCAACCAGGAGTCTTGTTCCCCAATGTAGAGCTTTTATGCCGTAGTTGGTCCAACATTCTATGGACTGCTAAAGAGCAAGGATGGACTGCCCCAACCAGTTTTTGTAATTTCCCAAACATACATTCATTTTACTAGAGGATCATAGAAGTTAAAGACTTAAAACAAACTTTGGCAATTAAGACAGCATACCAAGATGCAAATGCCTGGTTGGAATGGGTCAAATATTCCATCCGCACGTTAAACAAAAGCAGTTGTTATGCTTGTGCATATGGCAGGCCAGAGGCCCAGATTGTCTTGCTTCCACTAAGGTGGTCCTCCAGTCGACCAGGCATGGGCCGCATGGTAGCTCTTTTCCAAGATTCTACAGCCTGGAGTAATAAGTCGTGTCAAGCTCTCTCTGCTATATCCCAAAGTCAGGCACCCTGCGGGTCATGACAGGGAGGAAACAGCATTCCTCGGAGACCCGAAAGGATGCAGTGAGCTTAACAATTTTCAAGAGATTATCAGTCAGTCAGCCCTTGTGCATCCCTGTGCAGATGTGAGGTGGTATTTTGGTGAACTTTTACTGGGCACTCTGCTGAATAACTGGAGTGGCACTTGTACTTTAGTCCAATTGGCTATCCCTTTCACCCTGGCATTTCATCAACCAGAGGGAGGGAAAATAAGACATTGTAAAGCGAGAGAAGCCTCTTATGGGTCTTTTGACTATACGTCCATTTAGACGTAATTGGAGTCCCACGGGGAATATCAGATCAATTTAAAGCTTGAAATCAAATAGCTGCAGGATTTGAGTCAATATTTTGGTGGGTGACAGTTAATAAAAATGTAAACTAGATAAACTACATCTGTTACAACCAACAACAATGAGTTTTCATGAGTTAAAAGAAAAACTCATCTCGGCCCCAGCCCTGGGGATACCTGACCTGACAAAACCCTTTATACCCCATGTGTCAGAAAGAGAAAAAATGGCAGTTGGAGTTTTAACCCAGACTGTAGGTCCCTGGCCAAGGCCAGTGGCCTATCTCTCAAAACAACTAGACAGGGTTTCCCAAGGCTGGCCCCCATGTCTAAGGGCCCTGGCAGCAATGGCCCTGTTAGCACAAGAAGCAGATAAACTAACCCTTGGGCAAAACCTGAATATAAAGGCCCCCCATGCTGTGGTAACTTTAATGACTACCAAAGGGCGTCATTGGTTAACAAATGCTAAATTAATCAAGTACCAAAGCTTGCTCTGTGAAAAATCCCCGCATAACCACTGAAGTTTGCAACACCCTAAACCCTGCCACCTTGCTCCAGGTATCAGAGAGCCCAGCTGAACATAACTGTGTAGAAGTGTTGGACTCAGTTTATTCTAGCAGGCCCAAGCTCTGAAACCATCCTTGAACATCAGTAGACTGTGAGCGGTACGTGGATGGGAGCAGCTTCGCCAGCCCCTGCAAAGTGACTCTGAAGAAGACAACAAGCCCTGCTCCAGTCACACTCGGAAGCTGACTGGTCCACGCACAGCTGAAACATGAGAAACTTCATCGCAGGACTCATCTTCCTTAAAATTTGGACTTGTACAGTAAGGACTTTAACTGACTTTCCTAAGACTGAGGACTGTTCCCAGTGTATACATCAAGTCACGGAGGTAGGACAAACAGTTGCTACAGTCCTATTATTTTATGATTATTGTAAGTGTACTGGGACTCTAAAAAAAACTTCTTTGTATAATGCTATTCTATGCAAGGTATGTAGCCCAGGAAATGACCAACCTGATGTGTGTTATGACCCATCTGAGCCTCCCATGACCACGGTTTTTGAAATAAGATTAGGGACTGAGGACTGGTGGGGGCTCATAAATGATATGAGTAAAGTGTTAGCCAAAACAAAAGAAAAAAGGGTGCCCAAACAAGTCACCTTGAAGTTTGATGCCTGTGCTGTCATTAATAGTAATAAGTTAGGAATAAAATGTGGTTCTCTTAATTAGGAAAGAGGCCATATGGCAGAAAATAAGTACATTTGTCATGAATTAGCACTGTGTGGAAATGAGTGTGGATACCGGTCTTGTGTCATTTAGGCTACTTGGAAAAAAAATAAAAAGATCCTGTCCACCTTCAGAAAAGGAGAAGTGGCCCTTCCTGTACCAGTGGTCAGTGTAACCCCTTAGAACTAGTAATAACCAACCCCCTTGATCCTTGCTGGAAAAAAGGGGAGCAGGTAACTCTAGGAATCAAAAGGGCTAGACTAGATCCTCGAGCAAATATTGTAGTTTGAGGAGAAGTTTATAAATGCTCTCCTGAGCCAGTATTTCAAAGCTTCTACGATAAACTGAATGTGCCAGTACCAGACATTCCAGGAAAAACAAGACATTTGTTTTTGCAATTAGCTCTGCATGTAACCCAGTCTTTCAATGTCACTTCATGTTATGTGTATAGAAGAACTGTAATAAGAGATCAATGGCCATGGGAAGCCTGAGAATTAGTACCTACAGACCCAGTTCCTGATGAATTCCTGGCTCAAAAGAATCACCCTGATAACTTCTAGGTCCTAAAAGCCTCAATCATTAGACAATACTGTATAGCAAGAGTAGGGAAGGACTTCACCCTTCCTGTGGGAAGACTCAGCTGCCTTGGGCAAAACTGTATAATAATACTACAAAAACAGCCACCTAGTGGAGTTCAAACCACACTAAGAAAAATCCATTTAGTAAATTCCTGAAGTTGCAAACTGTGTGAACCCACCTGGAGTCCCACTGGGACTGGACAGCCCCCACTGGATTATACTGGATATGTGGGCGTAGAGCTTACACCAAATTGCCTGACCAGTGGGCAGATAATTGTGTTATTGGCATTATTAAACCATCTTTCTTCCTACTGCCCACAAAGACAGGAGAACTCCTGGGCTTCTGTGTCTGTGCTTCCCACAAAATGAGAAGCGTAGCTATAAAAAATTAAAAAGATGATGAATGGCCCCCCCAGAGAATCATACAATATTATAGGCCTGGTACTTGGGCACAAGGTGGCTCATGGGGATACCAGACCCCCATTTATGTGCTCAACCGAATCATATGGTTACAAGCTGTCTTAGAAATAATCACTAATAAGACCAGCAGAGCCTTGACTATTCTGGCCTAGCAAGAAACTCAGATGAGAAATGCTGTCTATCAAAATAGATTGGCTCTCGACTACTTGCTAGCAGCTGAAGGAGAGGTCTGTAGAAAATTTAACCTTACTAATTGCTGTCTACACATAGATGATCAAGGGCAAGTAGTTGATGACATAGTTAGAAATATGACAAAACTGGCACATGTGCCCATGCAAGTGTGGCATGGATTTGATCCTGGGGCCATGTTTGGAAAATGGTTCCCAGTGCTAAAAAGATTTAAAACTCTTATAATAGAAGTTATAATAGTAATAGGAACCTGCTAACTGCTCCCTTGTTTGCTACCTGTACTTCTTCAAATGTTAAGAAGCTTCATCGCTACCTTAGTTCACCAAAATGCTTCAGCACAAGTTTGCTATATGAATCATTATAGATCTGTCTTGCAAGAAGACATAGGTAGTGAGAATGAAAGTGAGAACTCCCACTACTGAGAGTCTCAAAGAGGGGGAATAAGGGAGGAGATCACCCCTCATATTGTCTTATGCCCAATTTCTGCCTCCAAAAAAAGAAGAAGTAAAGACTAAAAGGCAGAAATGAAATCCACAAGCAGACAGCCCGGTGCCACACCCTGGGCCTGGTAGTTAAAGATAGACCCCTGACCTAATCGGTTATGTTATCTATAGATTACAGACATTGTACAGAAAAGCACTGCGAAAATCCCTATCCTGTTCTGTTCCGTTCTAATTACTGGTGCATGCAGGCCTCAGTCACGCACCCTCTGCTTGCTCAATCGACCACGACCCTCTCATGCGGACCCCCTTAGAGTTGTGAGCCCTTAAAAGGGACAGGAATTGTTCACTCAGGGAGCTCGGTTGTTGGAGACGTGAGTCTTGCCGACGCTCCCAGCTGAATAAAGCCCTTCGTTCTTTAACTCAGTGTCCGAGGGGTTTTGTCTGTGGCTTGTCCTGCTACAGGGAGACTGAGGCAGGATAATTGCTTGAACTTGAGAGGTAAAGGTTGCAGTGAGCCAAGATCATGCCATTGTATCCCAGCCTGGGCAATGGAGTGAGACTCAGACTCAAAAATAATAATAAAAATTTTTTTTTTACTCACCAAGAATCACCCAGGAAAAGCTTAGGGTTAACATGTAGCCAGCTTTCAAATCAACACAGGATCGAACAGGTTTGATGTGGCCCTAGTGGGCAGAAGTGAGACCAAGTTTCAACAGTGATGACAACTCAATGTATGTTTTATAATCTATTCATATAAACTGTTTTAACAGCAAAGGAAAAACTTCGTTTCCACTCTCTGAAGGTTTGGTGCTGAAATGAACTGACAGTAGACTGATTAACACGAGAAAAGGCATATAAATTTATTCATGTGAATAAGCACAGAATCATAAAAAATATGAGACTCAAAGAAGGCCCAGGTGACTGAGGCTTAAGTGGCACCTCTTCATAGGGAAGAGAGAGACAGTGGTGTAGGCAATTTAGAGGGGTAGTAAATGATTTTTAGGGGAAATAAATGAGCCCTAATAATAGACAATTGGCCTGGGACAAAGTTTTTCTGAGCTTTGGGGGAGGTGGTGGTGAATTACAGGAAGGTATGAGGCAGAACTGCAATGGAACAAAGGTTGTCTCATTATGCAGCTAAAGTCTCCAGGTAACCTCTCAAAGCTGTCCTCAGAAGAATAGATGAAAAGTCTGTCTGGGCGTGGTTATGACTTTAAGTCTTCTCTCTGGTGGTTAATTGTTTCTGGATATTTGATTCGATTTCTACAGAGGGAGTTTTAAGATGCCTTTCTTCTGGAAGAACTTCCCTTAATCTGAAGTTCTTTGAAGGGAACTTCAGAGAAAGCCTCTCCTAGTGCTTTGGTAAAGAAAGATCAGGAGACAGGTGGGCAGAGGAAGCTCAGAGAGAGACCTTGGTTCACCATGCCAAAGCACCATATTTTAGGGTATTGTTTTCTGAGCCCCAACACTGTGGCCCATAAAGGTTTGAGTCAGCTTACTAAAAAAAATGTAATATTTAAAGATAAATAAATATTTGAGGGAGTTGATGTCAGAAAAGCAGCACATAAGAAAAGAATAGAACTACAGTGAGGGCTGGGTATGGTGGTTCACATCTGTAATCCTACCACTTTGGGAGGCCACGGTGGGGGCATCATTTGAGGCCAGAAATTCAAGACAAGCCTGGGCAACATAGTAAGACCCTGTCTCTAAACAAACAAACAAACAAACAAAAAACTTAGCTGGATGTGGTGGCATGAGCCTGTAGTCCCAGGTGATGGGGAGGCTAAGGTGGGAAAATCACTTGAGCTCATGAATTTGAGGCTACAGTGAGCAAAGATTATGCTATAGCACTCCAGCCTGGATAACAGTGAAACTGTCTCAAAAAGAAAAAAAAAAAGCTGTGTTGAAAATAACACAAGTAAATGCATGTCAGATAGTTCTGCACACTTGGTACAGGGGGAAAAAAAATGCCATACTGCAAGATAGTCATTTCTTCTAGAAGCTAAAGCAAACCAGCTATTCACAAGAAGCACAAACTTCCCTGTTGCTGGGACCCGAGGGAAAGCCCTCAAGGTGGCCTTCCTTTTGGTACAGTCTCTGGCCAGCCTACATCTGGGCAGAGAATCACTCTATCACTGAGTCAGAACGAAAGAGGAATCATTTTAAAAGCCTATGCATGATTATAATATAGTTTTCTATTTAAAAATCAGAAAAATATTTTCAAAATAGGATTTTTTAAAAATCCACAAAACCCTTCTAGGCACTGGAGATACAGAGAAGACAATGACTCTTTATCAGGAGGGTATACTATAATCTTTGGGGTATATAAAATTTCTTTGTTAATCAAAAGGATGAGAAATCAAAGCAAAGAAGTCTACTTCTAGTTAGACAATGTAGAGGAGGAGAAAAACTAAGATCTGTTCCTCATCCATTGCAAGGATCATGGCGGACACCCCTATAGCAAAATATAGATTAATAAGAGAAAAGGTAACAAATTTATTTAACAGAGTTTTACATGACATGGGAGCCTTCAGAAAGGAAGACCCAAAGAATGAGGGAAAAGTGTATTTTTATGCTTGGATGTTATGAAGGATGGACAGTCATATAGAAATGTGATTGTACAAAAAGCGGGTATGACGTAATGGTACTAAACTGGAGGGAACTCAGCAAGGCCTGTCTGTTCAGGTGCTTCTTGACCTCATTGTCTTTTCCTCCAGGTATAGGGCAGGCCACCTGCACATGAGGGTCTTATGACCTCCTTCCAGAGAAGGTAGATCAGAGAATTCCTTTATGTCCAGCTGTCACACAGAAAGGTTGGGGAAGGTCAGAGTAACCTTCTTGCTTCTGAGACCCACCCCATCATCTTCAGTTCAAAGAAGTTTGGGGTTGCATTTTTTGAGCCCTGACAATGATTTAGTAGAGAGAATTCAAAGCATCAAATGAGAGCTGAACTTTTGAATACTAGAAAGTACCCTAGGAATTACATCATTAAAACCAGCAGTGGCACTCATCCCCAAATTCATATGGAATCTCAGAGACCCCGAGTAGCCAAAACAATCTTGAAAAAGCAGAACAAAATTAGAGAAGTCACACTTCCTAATTTCGAAACTTACTACAAAGCTACAATAATCAAAACAGTATGTTACTGGCAAGAAGACAGATACATAGACCAACAGAATAGAATAGATAGCCCAGAAATAAACCCATGCATATATGATCAATTGATTTTTGACAAGGGTGCCAGGATCATTAAATGGGCAAAGGACAGTGTTTTCAACAAATGGTGCTGGAAAAGCTGGGCACTAAAGGGCACTAGGTTTTAGTGTGGCACTATGCCACCACAAATACACCTTTTTGGCATATGGATTGTCTCAAGCTAAGGCCAGTGAGAACACACAGACACAAGAAAAGCTCCAACAACAGTGTGCAAGCTTTTCTTTTATTTTTTAAAGGAAACTTCCACTTGCAGAGATGATTTCTGAGCTTCTGTACCCAGAAGAAAAGGACATTTACTCTAATCAATGGAGATGGCACCAACTTAATTAAATCTGTATAACATACCTTACTAAACAACGATAATTTCACTGGTCTTGTTTCTATAACTAGCCTCCCCCACTCAGAAGCCAAAAGCCCCTTTTGTTTTAGCCTAAGAAGATACGTGAACCCATGACCTAACCTCTCTTTTGAGTGATTAATCTCTGGGCACTTCCATGTGTACATGTGCAATGCACATGTTAATGAACTTCTGTTTGGTCCTCTGTCAATCTGCCATTGTCCAGTCTTATTTGCAGGACCCCAGCTGGAGAACCTAAGATGGGTAGAGAAAAATACTTTTTTCCTCCCCTACAATATCCATATGCAAAAGAATGAGCTTGGACCTTACAACATAAACAAAAATTAACTAAAAATGGATTAAAGTTCTAAATGTAAGACCTAAAACTATAAAAGACTGGAGAAAAGCTTCATGACATTAGATTTGGCAATGATTTCATGGGTATGACACCAAAAATACAATCTATGAAAAATAAACAGGCCGGGTGCAGTGGTTCACACCTGTAATCCCAGCATTTTGGGAGGCTGAGGCAGGTGAATCACTTGAGGTCAGGAGTTCAAGACCAGCCTGGCCAACATGGTGAAACCCTGTCTCCACTAAAAATACAAAAAATAAAAATAAAAAATTAGTGGGCATGGTGGCAGCCATCTGTAATCCCAGCTACTCAGGAGGCTGAGGCAGGAGAATTACTTGAACCTGGGAGGCAGAGGTTGCAGTGAGCCAAGATCGCACTACTGCACTCCAGTGTGGGCAACAAGAGTGAAACTCCTTCTCAATAAATAAATAAATAAATAAATAAATAAATAGGACTACATCAAAATTTAAAACTTTTGTGGTTCAAAGGATACTATTGAAAGAGTAAAAACAAACCCCACAGAATGAGGAAAAATATTTGCAAATCATCTGTCTGATAAGGGATTAATATCCAGAAAATATAAAGCCCTCCTATAACTCAACAACAACAAAAAATAAGCAACCCAACTAAAAAATAGGCAAAGGACATGAATAGACATCATAAGCACATGAAAAGATGTTCAACATCACTAGTCATTAGGGAAATGCAAATTAAAACTACGATGAGATATCAGTTCATACCCATAAGATTGGCTATTATTTTTAAAAATAGAAAATAAATATTGGACAGGATGTAAAGAAATTGGAATGCAAGTGCATTACTGGTGGGAATACAAAACAATGCACCTGCTGAGGAAAGCAGTTTGGTGGTTACTAAAAAAAAGATAAACATAGAATTAATATATAACCTAAAAATTCAACTCTTGGATATACACCCAAAGAACTGAAAGCAGGGATTTACACAGAGACTTATGCATCAATGTTTACTGCAGCATTATTCACAATAGCACCCCATCCCACCACCACCAGCTTTGAGTTACACAACTTACACATAAAATGGAAGAGGATAGGAAATAGACTCTTAAGTGGCAAAAATCTGAAAAAGCTAAAGCCTAGTTTTATTTTTTTTTTTATTCTTTGTTTTTTTCTTTTTTGAGACAGAGTCTCATTCTGTTTCCCAGGCTGGGTACAGTGGCGCCATCTCAGCTCACTGCAACTTCCGCCTCCCAGGTTCAAGCAACTCTCCTGCCTCAGCCTCCTGAGTAGCTGGGATTACAGACACGTGCCACCACACCCAGCTAATTTTTGTATTTTTAGTAGAGATGGGGTTTCACCATTTTGGCCAGGCTGGTCTCAAACTCCTGACCTCAGGTGATCTGCCTGCATTGGCTTCCCAAAGTGCTGGGATTACAGGCATGAGCCACCATACCCAGCCTAAACCCTAGTTTTAAATTCACAGTGCAGGGTCCTTGAGCCCATGAAGATGCCCCATAAATGTCTGATGAATGAGCACTCATGTTTCAAGGCCCAATTCAAATGTCATCTCCTTCAAGAAGCTCTCCTCTCTTAGCCTGTATGCTCTGTGCTCTGGTGGAATGATTGTGTGTCTATTACAGCACTTAGCACAGGGTGGAGTGGGAGGGAGTGTGATTTAGCAGAGTGGACCAAGCACAGCTTGCATTCCAGTCCCCGCTCTGTCCTAAGCTGTGTGATTTTGGACAAGTTACTTAGCCCTCCTGAATTTCCTCATGTGGAAAGCAGAGCAATCATTCCTACCTCTTAGAATTATGCTGAGCATTATTAAAGGGCCATACACAATGAGCACAGAGCACTCAATAAATGCTACAATCATTGCTGTGATGACCACATCCCTATTCTTCTAGCAGTAGACTGAATCCTCCCTAGAGGGAACATATATCTGCCTCTCTACCCCTTTTGTAATCATGTGATGGTTCTTCCTGACTGCTGCACAGACGAAACCAATTCACTGAGACTGTGGTATTGCAATAAAGAAATAGTTTAATTAACATGAGGCTGGCTACATGACAGAACTGGAGTTATCACTCAAATGAGTCTCCCAGAAGGCTGAAAGGGAAAAGTTTTTCAAGGATAGTTGGTGGGCAGGTGACTAGGGAATGGGTGCTGCTGATTGGTTAGGGGTGTAATCATAAGGGTGTGGAAAACAGCCCTCATGTGCTGAGTCCACTTCTGAATGAGGCCACAGGACCAGTTGAGTCATGAGTCATGGGTCTCAGTGAAGTCAGTCTGAAAAACATCTCAAAAAACCAATCTTAGGTTTTACAATAGTGATGTTACCTACAGGAGCAATTGGGGAAGTCACAAATCTTGTGACCCTGGCCACATGAGTCTTGAGCAGTAAGGGATTAGGATTATAGAAACTATGCCTACAAGCCAGGTGTGGTGGCTCACCCCTGTAATCCCAAGCAATTTGAGAGGCCAAAGTGGGCAGATTGCTTGAGCCCAGGAGTTCAAGACCAGCCTGGACAACATGGCGAAAACCCATCTCTACTGAAAATAGAAAAATTAACCAGGCATGGTGGCTCATGTGTGTAGTCCCAGCTACTCTGAAGGCAGAGGTGGGAGGATCACCTCAACCCAGGAGGCAGAGGTTTCAGCGAGCTAAGATCACACCACTGCACTCCAGCCTGAGCCACAGTGTGGCCCAGGTGTCGTGGCACATGCCTGTAATCCCCGCTACTCTGGTGGCTGAGGCCCAAGAATCACTTGAACCTGGGAAGCAAAGGTTGCAGTGAGTAGAGATAGTGCCACTGCACTCCAGCCTGGGTGATAGATCGAGACTGGAAAAAAATAAAATAAAAAGAAAAAAGGAAAGAAAGAAAAAAGAGAGAGAGAGAAGGAAGGGGGAAGGGAGGGAGGGAGGAAGAAACTATGCCTACATTTTAGCAGATTCAGGCCCCTCCCATAATCCTAATCTTGTGGCCTTTCGCTGGTTTTACAAAGATGGTTTCAGTCCCTGAACAAGGAGGGAGTTTTAGAGAGGAGCTATTATCATCCCCACTTCAAAGTTAAAATATAAACTAAATTTCTCCCATGGTTAGCTGACCCACACCCAGGAATGAGCAAGGATAGACTGTGAGGCCAGCAGCAAGATGGAGTCAGCCATGCTAGACTTCTGTCACTGTCATAACATTCGCAAAGGCGATTTCACTTTTCCCCTCACTCAGACACACAGCTCCTGGCCCCTGGTCAAGAGTCAGTTAATGAATGAGTGAGCAAATGAGTGAATGAATGAATGTATGTTAAATCAACCTATTGTCGGGGGGGTCTCCTGGTGTAAGAACGGCTGGAGACAGGGAAGCTCAGATATATCACCCACAGCACCTACCTCAGGCATACAGCCTCTTTCATTCCATTTAAGCCCAAAGCAAACACTTACCTTCATGTGGCAACCAATGGCCTCCCCCAGCCAGTTCCTCAGGACCTGAGGGTGCTACAATCTCCCAAACTGCCCTTATGCCAAGGACTTCTGCCAAAAGGTGGCATCACTTGGCTTGTGTTTTAGATTTCAGTATTATTTGTTTTTACTCCTGCTCATGACCTTTCATAATGTCTGAAACATGATATTTTCAGGAGATTTGCTCATTCCTCTATTTTTAGGAAAATATTATAGGGGCAGAAGGAAAACTTCTGAAGGTTCACTGAAAAATCAACTTACAAAAGTCAGATGAATTGGAGGATCTGTATCAATGCGTATATGGGGAGCATCACTGAGTGATTACCCAACCCACCAATGGGGTGCAGAAGCTTCTATGTGAGCTCAGAGCATGGTCAAAATAAGGCTATGGTGATGAATCCGGTTATGGGAGAGAGGGAAATGAGAGCTGGCTAGCAGAGAGAGTCTCGTTATGTAAATAAAACCTCATAGGTAGAAACCCTCAGAAAGAATAGATGTTAAATGTTTCTTTAGACCTTTAAAAGTGACAAATTCTAAGTTCATCTTTCCTAGATTCTGACAAGGGAGAGCCTGGCTTCCTCTATGCAGATTCTCTGTAGATGCAAATTTTCCCCACAAAAGACAGCTTTGCAGGGCTACTTCTGTAGGCTAGCTCTCTGGCAGCCATCTCAAAATACATCAAACAAATGTATTTTAGGGTACAATATTTTTATTTCCTTCAATATCAAAAAATAATGTGCTATTTCTGTAACTGCATTTTCTCCGTTAGTTCAATAGTGATGTCACGTGTTGTCTTGTTTATTAACTATAAACCAGTGGTTCTAACCTGGGGAGTGGGTGGGTAATTTTGCCCTTGAGGGGATATTTAACAATGTCTGAAGACATTTGGTGGGAGGCAGTGTTAGGAGCATCTAGTGGGTAAAGGCCAGGGAGGCTGCTAACATCCTGCAATGCAGAGGATGGCCCTCACCATAAAGAATTACCTGTCTCAAAATATCAGTGGCATTGAGGTAGAGGCACCGCTCTATAACCTAAGAGAAGAAAGGTAGTCATCACTGTTAAATGGTAATTTTCAAAAAAGGCAAAGTCATGACTCTCATACAGATATAAAAATGAACTCATGATAAAGATTTTATTTTACTCATGAGGGAAGCAGACAAATACTATAGCCAGTTTAAAAGAAACTCCAAAGAGCAAATTTATGGATCAGTTGTATGAAAATTGATATGCAAACTGAGGCAAACTGGTTTTCCCACAGTGGGAGGGAAGTTAATTGAACCTCCAGCAGACGGGACATAATTTGCATCCTACACTGCGGAGTGGGTGGGTGATTTACAGTGATTTACAGAACTGTAAAATAGATCCCATAGAACCGGAATCATACAGAAGGGTGTTCTGTGAACTACATCAGGGCAAAACACTGATGCTTGTCAGAATTAAATGTTTGCTCCATCAAGGTCAGTTTAAAGTCACTTGAGGATGAAGGACTAACTCAAAGAAAAGTTTCAACATCAGAATATTATTTTTATTTTTATTTTCTTAGTAGAGTCTCATTCTTTCGCCCAGGCTGGAGTACAGTGGCATGATCTTGGCTCACTGCAACCTCCAGCTCCCACATTAAAGAGATTCTCCTGCTCAGCCTCCCAAGTAGCTGGGATTACAGGCACCTGCCACCATGCCCAGCTAACTTTTATGTTTTTTTGTGGCAATAGGGTTTCACCACGCTGGTCAGGGTGGTCTCAAACTCCTGACCTTGGGTGATCTGCTCGCCTCGGCCTCCCAAAGTGCTGTAATTACAGGCATGAACCACCATCCCCGGCCTCATCTGGTTGTTCAGAGCAGACTTTCTGAAGCTTCAATGAGCATATAATCACCTGGGATCTTCATGTCTAGGATGAAGTTTGAGTCTTGGTGTTTGTAACAAGCTCCCAGGTGAGGCCAGCCAATACTACCAGTTGATGGACACACTTTGAGTAGCTAAGGTTGGAGAAAAGAAATTTCTTTGTTACAAAGTAAGGAAACCAAAGACACAAACACTACAAATAGGTGTGGCTATAGATCTCATCAGTCTCTTGAGCTAAGAAATAAGCCTTTGAAATCCTTAAAACACCCAAAGCATCAGAATTTGCAGGACATGGACCAGATCAGAATACTGGGACTTCTCTTTGGTGTAGAAGACTAGTACATCCAAAAAAGATGTAGTCATCCAACAGGTTCTTCCTGCTACTGCACAGACAAAACCAGTTCACTGAGTCCATGGTACTGCAGTAAAGAAAGAGTTTAACTTGAGGCCAGCCACATGGGAGAACTCAAGTCAGTCTCCCCACAGGCTCAGAAGCTAGAGTTTTTCAAGGATAGTTTGGTGGGCATTGGACTAGGGAATGGGTGCTGCAGATTGGTTGGGGATGCAATCATTGTGAGGCAGGAGAATAGGGTCTGGAGGCAGGGAACATAAGGCTGATTCATGCTGACTTCCTAGAACTAAATCAAATGGAAACACTTCAGCTATGACAGGAAATATCCTCTCCATTTACATAGGGCATACACCAAGTAACCAAAAGGAACCTCTAGAAGGTATTTAAACCCAAGAAAATTCTGTAACCAGGCTCTTGAGCTCCTATGCTCAGGCCCACTCCCACCCTGTGGAGTGTATTTTTCATTTTCAATAAATTTCTGCTTTTGTTCCTTCATTCTTTCCTTGCTTTGTTTGTGTGTTTTGTCCAATTCTTTGTTCAAGATGCCAAGAACCTGGACACCCTCCACCAGTAATAATAGAGATGTGGAAAACAGTCTTTGTATGCCGAGTCCACCTCTGGGCAGGGGGCCACAGGACCGGTTGAATCATGAGTCCTGGGTCCAGGTGGGGTCAATCTGAAAAACACCTCAAAAGACCATTCTTAGTTTCTACGATAGTGATGTTATCTATAGGAGCAATTGGGGAAGTCACAAATCTTATGACCTCTGGCCACATGACTCCTGAACAGTAAGGGATTATAGAAACTATGCTTACATTTCAGCAGAATTCAGGCTGCTCCCGTAATCTTAATCCTGTGGCCTTTCGTTAGTTTTACAAAAGTGGTTTCAGTCCCTGAACAAGGAGGAAGTTAGTTTTAGGGAGAAGCTATTATCATCCTTTCTTCAAAGTTAGACTAGAAACTAAATTACTCTCATGATTAGTTTGGCCTATGTCCAGGAATGAGCGAAGACAGCCAGCCTGTGAGGCTAGCAGCAAGATGGAGTCAGCCATGCCAGGCTTCTGTCAGTCATGATCTTTGCAAAGGTGGCTTCGAAGATGGGAGGGGTTGCCTTTGGAGTCCAGGATGAGGTAAAAATAATAAACAAAATAAAAAAGAAAACAAAGATGGGAGGGGTGAATGTTGGATGAAAGATAAGGCTTTAAAGTGTCAACTTTAAATAATGAGGTTCAGAAAATGTGATTAAGTATGGTGTTTATTCAAGTCCAAAAGTTGAAGATGGCCACCTAGGAGACACCAACTCCGAATGAGGGGTGTTAGTGTTTCCAAAATGGAGAAGTTCAGGTTTCACTTAGGGGGACAGAGACAGAGAAGTTTTAGCAGGATTACAACATTTTCCGTAGGAGACCAGTGCACATGTTGAAGCGGCCGCATTTCTGGGGTAAATACCCCAGTTCGTCATCTCGTGCCAAGAAAATTTAGAACATGAACACAGATGAGGAGTTTAGGAGCAGAGGTTTAATAGGCAAAAGAAAGAGAAAGGAAAACAGATCTCTCTAGTGAGAGAGAGCGGTTCCTGAGAGGAAAAAGGCTGGCTGGTGGCGGAGTCCGTTAGATTTTATAGGCAGGCTTGAGAAGGCAGTGTCTGATTTACGTAGAGCCCACAGATTGGTTCCATCAGATGTGATGTATAAATAGTGCATGGGGAAGGCTGGCCACTCCACCCTTATCTTACTGTGCAAATGGGCTTTCCAGTTGACCAGTACCATCTTGTCTGCTTCTTACTGTACAAGTGGCTGGTAAAGGGCGAAGGGAAGATGGAGCCGCCATTTTAAACATGCCTAATCCCAAGTAGCTTTTTCTGCCAGCATTCACCCATGCAAGCTTCCAGCTTGGTTGTCTGTGTCTGCAGCTCAATTTTACCAGCTGCTCTTTGTTAGAAAAGGATTTGGGGGCTACTTTTCATTAAAAAGGAAAACCTTACTGAGGACTCCAGTAATCTCACTATCTGTCTAGGTAATTTCCTCTTAACTCCTATATCAATGGTACAGCAATTTGGTTGCAGATTGCTACTATTAACAGAAAAGTCAAACTCTGTAAATTATTTTAAAGAGTGTCATTCTGAGCCTATATGAATGACTGAGGCCTACAGAAACACAATCTCATGAGGTCCTGAGAAAGTGTGCCCAAAGAAGTCCAGTTACAGTTTTGTTTTGTACACTTTAGGGAGGCCGGAATTACAGGCAAACACATAAATCAGTGAAGGTACACATTGGTTTGGCCTGAAAAGGTGGGATATCTTGAAGTGGAGGCTTCCAGGTTATAGGTAGATTCAGAGATTCTTTATTTTGTAATTGCTTAAAGGAGTAAGGCTCTGTCTAAAACTTGGAGTCAGCAGAAAGTAATGTTTTAAGATAAGAATGCTATGTAGCAAGATTCATGGCTTGCAGATAATGATTTAATCCTTGCCTTGCATGACCTTAGTCTTGTTTATGATTTGGTATCTTATTGCCACAAGGAGTCTGTTCTGTCAGTTGTATGGTCTCTATTTTAACACTAATACTGGTCAGTTATTGTGCCTAAACTCCAGAAGGAGGGGGTATAAGAAAAGGTGTCCAACCTCCCTTCCCACTGTGGCTGGGAATTCAGTTTTTAAGGTTTTTCTGGGGTCCCCTTTGTCAAGAGGGCATCTGTTCAATTGATGGGGGACTTAGGATTTTATTTTTAGTTTACACTACATTCCAGGGAGATTAATTTATTACTCCATGAGGAGGGGCAGTGATCTAAGGGAGTCTTGTGTTTTATAGGAAAGAAAAAGGCAGATGTTGCAGCTGCATGCCACGTGACTCGGGCCACATAGCCACACGCCTCTCAAGGCTCAGAAGAATCTAAAGTTCCAACAGCTCTAAGTTTGAATTATTTCATTTCACAAAGGGCAAGGACTTCAGAGAGTAAGACCGGGAAGGAGGACAAAGTGTTCTCCTGGAGAGAGGTGAGGTCTGCAGGCGCAGCCTGGGAGCATGGGGACGTGGAGGCAGACTGGAGCAGGGTGTGGTTTGGGACAATCACCTAGTGAAGGAAACCAAACTATGTCACCCCAAAATATATTTCCTTGGCATATTTCAATATAGCTATTCAGAAGGGCTAGAAATACAAGAATAGCTGAAAAGCTGTTTTTCGTGGGTGAGGTTTGCATCTGGAGAGAAAATCTGCATTTATGCAGCCAGGCTCTCTCTTTTTCTTCCTTCTCCAGATCCAGGAAAGATTAACTGAGAGTCTGACACCTTTGAAAACCTGGGAGAAACGTTTACCATCTATTCTCTCTGGGGTCTGCTACCTGTGAGGTTTCATCTACAAAGCAAGACCCCCTTTACTAGCCAGGCCTCCTTTTCTCTCCCTCCCATAAACTTGTTTTACCACCATAACCTGTTTTGCCACAATCCAAGCCACTGTTCTTTCTGTAACCTCAAGATGGTGAGAAAAGAAAAGAACTCATCTGAGGAATGCAAGTCCTTTTAATTATCACACCCAGAGAGACATTAAAATGAGACCTCAGGCACACCCTACTCCCTGCCCGAGCTATGTAATCATCTCTTGAAACTGCTTGCTACTGCCATAAGTAGCTATAAATTAACCTAATAACATCGTACCAGACACTAAAACCCACACCCTATAGCTTAACCATGTATAGCCAATCACTAATCAGTGTTACTTCTGTAAATCAGTGAGAATTCCTGACAACAACTTTGCATCTGCCCACTGCCTGTTCCCCTTTTTTTACCCATAAAAATCCACTTGTGGCCAGGCGTGGTGGCTCACACCTGTAATCCCAGCACTTTGGGAGGTCAAGGCAGGCAGATCTCCTGAGGTCAGGAGTTCCAGACCAGCCTGGCCAACATGGTAAAACCTTGTCTGTACTAAAAAATACAAAAATTAGCCAGGAGTGGTAGTGCATGCCTGTAATCCCAGCTATTCAGGAGGCCGAGGCAGGAGAATCATTTGAACCTGGGAGATGGAGTTTGCAGTGAGCTGAGATCGCACCACTGCACTCCAGCCTGGGCAACAGAGTGAGACTTCATCTCAAAAATAAATAAATAAAATAAAATAAAAATTCACTTGTAACTGCTGCTCATCAGAGAATATATTCAGATCAACTTGAATCTATGCTTCCAGGTTGGAATCCTCAAGCCTGGCTCCAATAAACTCTCTACTTATATTAATTTTGCCTCAGCTTCTTCCATTTAGGTCGACAATAGTGTGAAAGCATCAACAATTTGGCCATTGCTTTGAGATCTTTGTAAGACTAAATCTGCCTTTTGTCATTTGATTTTTCAGTGCCCCTTCAGAGGGTGATACAGTTTAGATCTGTGTCCCACCAAATCTCATGTCGAATTATAATCCCCAGTTTTGGACGTGGGGCCTGGTGGGAGGTGATTGGATCCTGGGGTTGGAGTTCTCAGGAATGGGTTAGCATCATCCCCTTGGTGCTGTTCTCATGATAGTAAGAGAGTGAGTTATCGTGAGATCTGGTTGTTTAAAAGTGTGTGTCATCTCCCCAATCTCTCTTTGTCCTGCTCTGACCATATAAGACACCTGCTTCCTCTTGGCCTTCCCCCAGGATTGTAAGCATCCTGAGGTCCCCCCAGAAGCAGAAGCTGCTATATTCCCTATGCAGCCTGCAGAACTGTGAGCCATTGAACTTCTTATAATTTATAAACTACCCAGTCTCAGGTATTTCCTTATAGCAGTGCAAGAATGGACTAATATAGAGGGTGAAGGAATAGTTTTCCCGTGGCCCCCACACTAGCCTCCTCAAGAAACAAGGGTGTGGAACTTCTTTGGGGGAACTGTGCTGTAAGAGTATAAAGATGTTGACGAAAATAGCTAAACTTTAAAATATTTTGAAGAGATTTATTCTGAGCCAAATATGAGTTGCCGATGGCCTGTGACACAGCCCTCAGGAGATCCTGAGAATATATGCCCAACACGGCCTGGCTACAGCTTACTTTCATACATTTTAGGGAGACATACCACATCAATCAACACATGTGAGATATACATTTGTTTGGTCTGAAAAGGCGGGACAACTTGAAGCAGAGGCTTCCAGGTCATAGGTAGATTCAGAGATCTTCTGATTGGTAATTTGTTGAAAGAATTAAGTTATTGTCTAAAGACCTAGAATCAATAGAAAGGAATGTCTGGGCTGGGTGCAGTGGCTCATGCCTGTAATCCCAGCACTTTGGGAGGCTGAGGTGGGCAGATCGCTTGAAGTCAGGAGTTCAAGACCAGCCTGGGCAACATGGTGAAACCCTGTCTCTGGAAAAAATGGCTGGGCGTGGTGGCGTGCACCTGTAAGCCCAGCTACTTGGGAGGCTGAGGCAGGAGACTCGCTTGAACCTGAGAGGCGGAGGTTGCAGTGAGACAAGATCACACCACTGCACTCCAGCCTGGGTGTCAGGGCAAGACTCCATCTCAAGAAAAAAAAAAAACAAGGAATGTTTGGATTAAGGTAAGAGATTGGGAAGATCAAGGTTCCCATTATACAGAGGAAGTCTCCAAGTAGCAGGCTTCAGAGGGAATAGCTTGTAAATGTTTCTTATCAGAGTTGATTCTCTCCTGGATTAGGAAAAAGGCCTGGAAAAGAAAGGGGATTCTCTTCAGAATGTAGATTTTCCCCACAAGAGTCAACTTTGCACGACTACTTCAAGATATGCAAAGTCGGTGAAACCCCATCTCTACTAAAAATACAAAAAATTAAACAGGCATGGTGGTGGGCACCTGTAGTCCCAGATACTTGGGAGGCTGAGGCAGGAGAATGGCGTGAACCCGGGAGGCGGAGCTTGCAGTGAGCCAAGATCATGCCACTGCACTCCAGCCTGGGCAACAGAGCAAGACTCTGTCTCAAAAAAAAGAAAGATATGGCAAAAAAAACATTGGGGGTTAAAATACTTCAGTTTCCTTCTTTATCTGTCATGTGATGTTACACCAGAGTCAGGTTGGAAAACGGGCCACATGATATAGGGTGAAAAAAAAAAAACCCTCCAATGACACTTCATGGTTTACAGAGTGTGACTCTCCAGGCGCCTTGGATAAAAATTTGGGAAAGAAAAGAAAAAGGTCAGAGCTTAGCCCTCAAAGAGAAAGAAACCTTTTTTTTCTTCTTTGGATGTAATCATAATTTTAAGCAATTAACCTGTTGCCACAGAATTTCCACAGAAGCAGGAAGGCCACTCTGACTTTCTTCTCCCTCCTGTCTCCCCTGAATCAGGTCATAAAGGAATTCTCGGCCCTACCTCCACATGAAAACAGGTCTTGAGACCCTCATTCCAGAGGGGGCCTCCCCTGTGCTCTGAGGCCAAGAAGAGTCAGAACAAACTTGCCTTGCTGGTCTCCCTCCAGTTTGTTACCATCAGACCCTGCCCTCCTGTCCTCCAATCACACTTTTGCATGATTGTCCATAGAAACACTTTTCCCTGGGTCTTTGGGTCTTCGTTTCAGAAGCCTCCTGTGTCATGTAAAACTTATATTAAAACATTTGTTATGCCTTTCTCTTGTTAATCTGTCTTTCATGATAGGAGTCACAGCCATGAGCCTTGCAATGAGTAAGGAAAAGATATTACTTTTTCCCCACTACAGGGATTTCTGCTGGAAAAATCCACTTTGCTAGAGGAGGCACGGGGACCACTGATCGGAGACATTGCTGGAAGATGCCAAGTAGGCGTTTCCAGATCACTTTTCATTTTAATCAGTTGTCAGAGTTTATACTCAGGAGCTCTCCCCTCAATATCTGGATTTTCAGCTTCTCTGGAAGACCGAGAAGACCTGGGCACATGGGGCCAGCGTTTCTGAAGGCTGTGGTAGTAGACATGGACGTGGGCACAGATATTTCCAAGAGGATGCCTCTGCTCCACCACAGCAGGGACGGTCCACCCACCCAAGTGATCAATTCTCATCTTCGTGCTTCTTAACTATCAGCAGCATTATCAGGAAAATGAGATAATTCTTGCATCCTCATCTTACTCAAAACCAAAAATTGCCTATAATCCAGATTTTGGAGGTCAGGTTGGGGATCACCTGAGGAGGATTCAGACTACTTGGCCAGATGGTACACCCTCTTAAAACCCCCTCAAAAAAAAAAAAAAAAAAAAAAAGAATAGACGAAGACATGAAATGGGGAGTTTGGAAGTGAAGTGTATTCCTAGATGTTTAATATGCAAAGCATGCCTATAATTAGACTTTTTTTTATAACTCACTTCACTCATTTACAGTTACTGTCTGACTCTCAGAGATATTTGAGTTTCCATCCTTGGTATCAACCTAATATAAGAAAATGTTTTCCTTAGATTTCTTTGGAAGTGAAGTGTATTCCTAGGTGTTTAATATGCAAAGGTGTTTAATATGTAATTAAAGACTATTTTTTATTTTTTATTTTTATTTATTTATTTATTTTTATTTTATTTTTTATTTTATTTTATTTTTTTTGAGACGGAGTCTTGCCGTTGCCCAGGCTGGAGTGCAGTGGCGCAATCTCGGCTCACTGCAGGCTCCGCCCCCCGGGGTTCATGCCATTCTCCTGCCTCAGCCTCCCGAGTAGCTGGGACTACAGGCGCCCACCACCTCGCCTGGCTAATTTTTTGTATTTTTAGTAGAGACGGGGTTTCACCATGTTAGCCAGGATGGTCTCGATCTCCTGACCTCGTGATCTGCCCGCCTTGGCCTCCCAAAGTGCTGGGATTACAGGCGTGAGCCCGGCCGAGACTATTTTGTAAAAACTAACTTCACTCGTTTACAGTTACTGCCTGACTCTCAGAGGTATTTGAGTTTCATCCTCAGTGTCAATCTAATGTAAGAAAATGTTTTCCTTGGCTCAAAAGGGCCTACTGACACATTAACTAAATGCAACACATGGATCTTGTTTGGTGCATGATTCAAACAAACTAACCCTGATAAAACAGTTTTGAGACAATCTGTAGGGTATAAACATTGCCTGAGGTTTAGATGGTATTAAGAAATTATTGTTGATTTTTTTTTAGTGTGACAATGGTATTTTTGTTACCTTTTAGAAGTATTCATGTGTTAAAAAGATATGCAGTGAAATATTTATAGGTGAAGAGACATGACTTATGGGATTTGCTCTAAAACATTCTGAAGAATGTGCACTTTTGAAAATTTTCCATAATAGATGGTTTAAGAAAAACAGTGTCTACCCCCACGTGTCTAAGCGTCTGGCCCATTATCATGCAAAGCAGCATTTGGCTTCTTTTATCTTTTGTTCTCCATGTTACTCAGGCTAAAACTACACATCAATGCTCTTGCAATATTGCTAACTTCTTTCCTTATGCTGGAAAACTTCCTTTTGATACCATAATTCATTTAAATATGTTTAGATTCGCTGACAGTATTTTTATTTAAAATATCTACTTTAAAATTTTATATTTGTATATGTGTTTGTATTTATATATTTATATATAATAAATTAAATTATAATTTAAAATAAAATTTAAAAGAATATTTACTTTAAAATGAGAATACTAATAGTTCTGGAGGTGTTTTGTCTCCACTGGGCCTTAGTGTGAGCCAGACCAGGTTGATGTTGCCATGTTGCCAGCAGAGGCCTGGCTGTGTCCTGGGCACACCCTTGAGGGTCCTGCAAGGCCTCTTCCCTGGACGCCTTCACTCCTCCCCACTGAGCTCCATAACACAGCCCAAGGATGGGCCAGTGATGTGGTTCACACAGGGGGCGCCTACGCCACAGGGGCTACTGAGGAGACACTCGTACTCTGATGATAATCACAGGGACTCAGATTTCCAATACACTCAACTTTCGGTCAGCCTACATTCCAGACAAGAGCTTCCTTGAGAAATTCCCTGAAGCTAAAAATGATCCTTCCGAGGTCTAAAAATTATAGTTCTCTATTCCCCTGTCTGGCACAATTACCTTCCAAAGGGGCGTATGCACCCAACAGGCCCTGCGCGTCAGCTAGCTTGAGTCTCACATGCTTAAAGAAAGGGAAGCAGGGCACTGAAATGTCCGCGCCCTCTCACCACACCAGGGAAAGGGGAAAGCTAATTCACTTGTCAAGGGAACATGTGGAGCTTTTCGTAACAGTAGGACCATATTATCAGCCTTTAAGGTTCTTAGTTTATGGTTTATCCACAATTTTTTTTTTTTTGAGATGGAGTTTCACTCTTGTTATCCGGGCTGGAGTGCAATGGTACAAACTCGGCTCACTGCAACCTACGCCCCCAGGGTTCAAGGGATTCTCCTGTCTCAGCCTCCCAAGTAGCTGGGATTACAATCGCCCACCACCACGCCTGGCTAATTTTTGTATTTTTAGTAGAGACAAAATCTGCACCATGTTGGTTAGTCTGGTCTCAAACTCATGACCTCAAGGGATCTGCCAGCCTCGGCCTCTCAAAGTTAATTACAGGGGTGAGTCAAGGTGCCCAGCCAATTTTAAGGGTACTGTAAAAGACTCTCGGTCCTTGGTTAAGAGGTTACAGGACACAACTTGGTCATTTGCATCCTAGGCACAGATTGCCTTCAGGTGAGTGGGAAGAGGTGGCAGGATAAGGTGTACATTACTAGACAGAGGTCCCAGACTCATTCTTAGCAAGCTGTGTGAACTTAGACAAGTCTGTTAACATCCTGGCTGTATCCTCTTTCCTGTATATATGAGCGAGAGACTGAATAGAAAAATGGACAACAGCCAGACCATATATAAAAATAGAACTCTGACCCACAATCTGCAGTGACCAGCCCAGGAAGCCAGCCTACTATCTACGAGTCACCCTTAGAGGAAGTCAGATCACTCTCTCTAGCAAACAATCCAAGCTGGACAATCACCCCTGTAACAATCGGCCCCAAGTGTTCAAGACTTAATAATTAACTGGCAGCTTCCCTACTTTTTGTCCCTGCTTCCAACTTAGGAACAATCAGAGAAAGTAAAATGTGCACCCTAACCAATCGCATGGGATGGCCTACTCCCACTTAGCCACTTATAGCTTCCCCGCGGTGACAGCTTCCAACCTGAAGCCATCCGTTTTCATGTTGCCTAGGCTGGAGTGCAATGCTCAGTCTTGGCTCATTGCAACCTCCACCTCCCAGGCTCAAGCAATTCTTGTGTCTCAGCCTCCCAAGTAGCTGGGATTACAGGCACACTCCACCACACTTAGCTAAATTTTATGCTTTTAGTAGAGACAGGGTTTTGCCATGTTGGCCAGGCTGGTTTCAAACTCCTGGCCTCAAGTGATCCACCTGTATCAGCTTCCCAAAGTGTTGGAATTACAGGCGGGAGCCACTGCGCCCGGCTGAGCCTTCCTTTTTCTACTAGAAAGCTTTTCCACCTCTCTGCCTGCCTTTGAATCTCTGCCAAAATGCAAGTGATGGTGGCCGACTCCCTTGCAAGCTCTGACTGAACAGCCTTTGCTCATTCTCATTTGGGTGGTCTTCATTCATTTCCACATGAGACAGGGGTAGACTAAATGATTGATCTAGTGTCCGAATGCTTTTGGATTCTACAAGAATTTACATTTGGTCAACAAGTATTTACTGTGAATCTAGTTAAATGCCAGTCACTGTGCTAGAGGCTAGAGGTATTTGGTGAGTTTCCAGCCTAGTGAGGGAGACACTGGTACATTAAATAATTACACAAACGAATGTAAAATTGCAGCTGTGATGAGGCACCGCACACCGTGCATGAGTGCCTAAAGCAGTTGGCCTAGTCAGGGAGCCCAGAGAGGATTTCCTGAGGAAGTGGCATTTACACTGAGATTTGAAGAGTGTTGAGAGTTTACCAGGTGAAGAAGAGGAAAGAGAAGGAACATCCAGGCCAAGGTCATGGGGTGTATGAGGGCGTGGAAGAAGGTGAGCCCAGATTGGGCACACAGAGCATGGGGGACAATGACAGGTGAAGTCTGAGGGAGAGGAAGGGACCAGGCCACACAGCGTCTCATAGGCACCCTTAAGGAATTTCGTCTCTATCCAGACACTAGCAACAACTGCAACATAATGACGCTGTCCTCACAGGTTCACAAGAATTGCACGCTGGGTTCTAGACAGAAATATAATTGTAATTAAACATTAATCAGGCTGCACTCTGGCCCACTTCTTTGCTGCTGAAAGTCACTCAGCACTAGGTACTGACCACTGGCATCCCCACCGCTCCCATAGACAGGATTGCTGACATTAAGGTCCTAAGACTGCCTAAGAATTGATTTGCATCCCCATTGCTCCTATAGACAGGATCGCTGACATTAGAATCATAAAGTCTTTGTTTAAGGATTGCTTAAGTGTTTCTCAGACCCCAAATTCCAGTGAAACAGCTGACACCAACCAGTGTGAAGACCCCACGGAGGAATGGGATCAGCAAGAGAACACAGCTTCTTCTTCTCCTTGTCGCATGACTTCACCCTGCACTCTTCAGCCAATCAATAATCTCCACATTTTGTCCCACTCCAAACCCTTAAAAACCCTAGTCCAAAACTCTTCATGGAGATGGATTTAAGGTTCCTTCCCATCTCCTTAGTAGGTGGCTCTGTAATTAAACCTCTTCCTCTGCTACAAACTGATGTCTTGGCATATTGACTTGCTGTGTGCATCAGGCAACAAACCTATTGTTGTTACAATAATAGCTCATTATTGAATTATTGAACACTTACTGGAAACTATGTATCCTGAATATACAAAGAACTTTTGCAACTCAGAAATAAAAAGACAAAAATCCGATCAAAAATAGGGTGAAAGACTTGAATAGACATTTCTCCAAAGAAGCTATACAAATGGTCAGCAAGCACACGAAAAGATGTTTCTGTTATTACTCACTAGAGAAATGCACATAAAACCACAGTGAGATACCACTTCACTAACACAGTGAAATGCCACTAGGATGACTGTAATTTTTTTAAAGGAAAATAACAAATGTTGGCAAGAATGTAGAGAAGTGGAACCCTCATACATTGCTGGGAAGAATGTAAAATGATGCAACCACTGTTAAAAACAGTTTAAACAGTTTGGCAGTTCCTCAAAAAGTTGAACATGAAGTTACCATAGCACCCAGCAATTCAATTCCTACATATATACTGAAAAGAACTGAAAACGTATGTTCACACTAAAATCTGCACATGAATGTTCATAGCCACATTGTTCACAATAGCCAAAAATATAAACAACCCAAATAACCATCAACTGATGAATGAATAAACAAACTGTGGTACATCCATACAATGGAATATTATTCAGTTATAAAAAAGAAGGGAGTGCTGATTCATGCTACAACAGGGATGAACCTTAAAAACATTATGCTAAGTGAAAGAGGCCAGACAGTAAAGGTCACATAGCGAATGATTCCATTCATGTGAAATGTCCAAAATAGGCAAACTCGAAGAGATGGAAAATAGATTAGTGGTTGCCAGGGAATAGGCAGAGGGGAAAAGTGACTGCTTACGATTTCCATGGTTTCCTCTTGCAGCGATGGAAATGACCATCCAGGCCAACATGGTGAAACCCTGTCTCTATTAAAAATACAAAAAATTAGCCAAGGGTGGTGGCAGGCACCTGTAGTTCCAGCTACCTGGGAGGCTGAAGCAGGAGAATGGTGTGAACCCAGGAGGCAGAGCTTGCTGTGAGCTGAGATCCTGCCACTGCACTCCAGCCTGGGAAGACTCCGTTTCAAAAAAAAAAAGGCAGAAGGAGAAGCCAGAGAGATTCACAGCATGAGAAAGACTCAATACACCATTGGTGGTTTGAAGAAGGAAAGGGCAAGGTGACATGGAATGCAGATGGCCTTAAGGAGCTGTGAAAGGCCCTGGCTGACAGCCAGCACAGAAACAGGGACCTCAGTCCTTCAGCCACAAGGAAGCAAATTCTACCAACAACCTGAGTGAGCTTGGCAGAGATTCACTGGCAGAGCCTTGAGTGGAATGCTCCCCTGCTGACAGCTTGATTTCAGCTTTGTGAGACTCTAGGCAGAGGACCAGCTGAGCCGCACTGCACCCACCCTTTGAACCTACAAAACTGTGAGATAATAATGGATATCGTTTTAAGCTACTAAATTAGTGGCAATTTGTTAGGGCAGCAATAGAAAACTAATACATTGGTTTCTTAGAAACTTAGTTTCTACCAATGTATTAGTTTTCTATTGCTGCCCTAACAAATTGCCACAAATTGAGTGGCTTACAGAAAGGTGGTTTGGCTGGATGTAGCATCCCTGCATCATTTTATCTAGGTGCTGACTGCAGCATGAACGTGGATAGGAATGTCGAGCGTAGGAGAAAAGACAAGAAGACAAGGAAGGAGGTGAGGACGGGGCCACGAGGACTGCTTCAATACATGGCCAGACGGAAAGCCACCAACAGGAGGAGGAGCCATGAGACTCAAGAAGCAGAAGGTAGTGCTGTGTTACGGTCATTGCTTTGATTAATGCTGTCTCAGACAACAGAATGCATTCTAGCTAATTTAAATAAAAGACATGTATTTAAAGTCACTAGCAATTCATAGAATTGTTGGGAAAAGCAAGGACACAGAGGCTAGGCTGAGCTTCCAGGAATGCGTGTCAGAGGAGCTGTTACCTCTGCCATCATCTGGGAGTCATCGATCTGGAAGCTACGTCCCTGCTCTTGGCTGGAGAACCTTCCTGCCCTGCTGCGATGCACGGCAGCAAAAAGTGATGCCTCCAGCCCTGCCTCCCTGCCCAGCATCTCAGTTTCAAATGACAGTCCCAGAGAGGGCGCCTGATGGGTGGAATTGAAACCTCAGCTGGAAACAGTGGAGAGGGAATATGGAAAATGTCATTTTTAGCTTTCTCTCCACTGCCAGGAAGGTATGCAAAGCAGGAATAGAATGAATGCTGAATGAGTCAGCCCACAGTATCTTCCTCAGAAGGCAAGGAAGGCCAGTGTTTGAAGGAGGGAGTGGTTAGGCTGGCAGTGTCGGACGAGGCTGAAAGAGACAACGAGCCTTTCCGGAATTTAGTAATGGCAGGACACCTAAACAAAGCTGAACCAATGCATCACTGAAGTGGAGTCCTTGAAGAATGAATATAAAATGAGAAAACGAAGACAGCGCCTATCATCAAGTATTTCCAGAAACTTGGCTGTGTAGAGGTGGAAAGAGATGGGGCGGAGCTGCAGGGGTGAGGGGTGTGGAGCGACAACTCAGAGTCAGTTTCCCTTCCTCTCTTTTGACTCGGATTGGTTTGGTTTCCAGATGTCTAAAAACCAAAAAGAAAGTCCTTTGCGGGGGGAGGGGGTGGATATAAAGATAAAATAGATCATTCAAAGGGGAAAAGGGCTAATCCACACAGTTAGGTTTCTGAGAAGGCAGCAGGGGTGGGGGCAGGGAGGCCCAGAGCGCAGGTGGAGAGTGAGCCTGGTGTGGAGTTAGCCGCCTCTCCCCAGAGGAAGGCGAGGATGCGGAGGGAGAAAACAGGCTCGCAGACACGGTAGGAGAAAGACAGGCACAGCCATCTGGTAGCTTCTATTTTCTCTGTGAAGTGGGATGCTCAGTCATCAGCTGAGAGGGAGAAGGAGGAGCAGGCAGCTGAGAGCCAGGAGAGGGACAGCAGGATGGGTCCTCTGGACACAGACCACAGGGGGGAGATCACACCCCTGAGATGGCAGGACCTGGTGTGGGGTGTGGTCCGATAGCGGGAAACATCACACACACACACACACACAGAAACAGACACACACACAGACACACACACACAGATACATGCACAGACACACACCCAGACATACACAGACACACACACAAACACACATACACACAGAAACACAGACACAGACCCCCACACCGGACACACAGACACACATACATATGATACTTCTTGTCTCATCTGGGATGGGGTTTTTGCCAGATGCGTACAACACTAAGAAAAAATGAGCTAGGGAGTTGGTTCTGTGAACACCTAGCTGGTTTGAGAAGAAAACAGAAAGGTGAGGGCTGAGGGAGTGGGAGAAACAGAGGCCGCAGCACCACTTCCACCCAGGTGGCACCAAGAGCCAGCGTGGCGGAGGAGGGGGGAGGTGGGAGAATCAAACTAGGGGGGAAAGATGTTGCACTGAGAGAGTGCCTCTGCTGACTTAGGGATGTGCAATCTTTTGAATGATTGCTATTTTCCAGATCCTATAATAGACTAAATGATATCCCAGGGAAATTCGAATAATGGTGATGACACGTCCACAGAGGGCAGATTTACCAAGAAACCTAAGCTGTAAGGCCTGTCACCTGTAAGCCCTGGGAGGGGCACTAGCAGTTTTTATGTTTGTTATTTTGCATATATGCACAAGCTTCAGGGACAAAACTTAGGTCCACCCACAGGCCCCTCCCCAGGCCTTGGAAGGGGACATGCACATAAGAAACACCAAGTCAAAGGTTCCTCAGCGTCACGCCATCTCCATCCTGTCATGACATCTAACTACACTGAAAGAAATGAGCATCTAGCTGAGGTTAAGTTTCTGTACATGTGCGTATGTGTACTGCATAGACTTTAAGGTGGCCCCATGATCCCTGCGACTTGCTCCTAACCAACAGAATATGACCAACGTGATGCAGTGTGACTCTCAGGATTATGGAGTTATATAAGACTTGGTCTGTTTGAAAGATTTGAAGAAGCCAGCTACCATGAGGTCTACATCTTTCCACAGCATTGGTGAGTTTGGATGGAGACCTTTACCCGTGGGAGTCTCGAGATGAGAACACAGCCCTGGTCAGGACCCTGATTGCACTTTTGCTGAGGACCCAACTAGCCTGTGCCCAGACACCTGCCCCACAGAAACATAATGAATGTGTGTTGTTTTAAGCTATTGAGTTTATGGTAATTTGTTATGCAGCCTAAAAAAATGGATACAATAAGTAAACATAAGGATAATAGCCCTTGCTTTCCTGGGTTGATGTGAGGATTGTATGGGATATGTGAAGGTGGTGCTATCGTGTGAATGGCTGTGTCCCTCCCTTCTAAATGCAGGTGTTGGAACCTAATCCTCAACATGGTGGTAGGTTTACCACCTGAAGCAGAGAACAGCCCTCGCCAGATACTGAACCAGCTGGTGATTTAACCTTGGACTTCCAGCCTCCAGAACTGTGAGATGTAAGTTTCTGTTCTTTATAAATGACCCAGCCTCAGGTATTTTGTTACAGCAGCAGGAACAGACTAAGATAGTGGCCAACATAATTCCAGGTGCCTGGTAATGCTTCCCTTCTGCCCCCCTCAGGGACAGAAGTTCTAGAAAGAAGCAATAGTTCCAGTGAGAAGCAACTCATCCCAACTCTATTAGAGTTGACTCAGAGGCCCAGGCCAATTCAGTTGGTGGGACAGTAAGTGTTTTAGAAGTAAACGTGGGTTCAGATCATGGCTCCATTACACCCCAGCTGTATGATTCTGGGGAAGTGTTGTGCTGGACCCCTGTTGATTCCAATAGAGATGATGCCCCGTCCGAGAGGCTGAAGAAGAGACCCAGAGCTAGTAGACAAGACTATTGATTGAGGACCCACATACAGGGCAGTCCAGGAACGGGGGGCTAGACATGAGAACTGCTATTGTTTGAAAAAGCATGCAGCTTATATGGCAATTTTCACTTCCCACCCTCCATCTATCAACCTCTGTTTAAACCAAAACAAAGGCTTCAATCCCCTGTATGCCTGTGTTCCAAGGAATGGAACAGGGGTTTGGATGTCCCTCATAGATAAGGAGTGAGTCTCTGGGTTGGCCACTCCCAGACACACATTCTTCTTAGACCACAGGGTCATTCTCAGGGTGTGCTTTAGTTACTGCTGTCAGTTGCATCTGCCATACAGGAAGTCACTTAACCACCTTGACTGGTGCTGTCCTCACCTGTAAAGGAAACATGTACTTTACTTCCCAGGGATCAGAGGAAACTAAAGCAGATAAAAATACATAGAAACCATTTTGTGTAGTCGCTGGCATGGAATAAGAGCTCAACAAAAGTCCTTTCCCTTAGTCTCTTGCATTTCATGACCACAAACTCTCCACCTGGAAGCCCCGTCCTATCCTGCTGCACCCCTGCACCGCCCTGCTCATCTGCCCTTCTCCACTCTTCTCTGGAAAACCCTCCTGCCTTTGCCCAGCTCCATTCTTTCCAGGGCTCCTTCTTAGAGGATGTGCTTTGGGAAGGAGCTCGTTAGTGCACTCAAACCAAGGGGATCACAGTCCATGATTTAATATGAGGGGTTCCCTGGGGCACTTGGCTTTTCACAGGGCTTAAGCTTTCAACCTGAGGATGAATCTTTAATGACAGTACTTCAGACACTTGGGACAGAACCCTAGGGGACGGTGATGAGCAGTTGGTCTTCACTATGCACTTTGGACCCTGCACTGAGCCCCACAGCCTACTCTTCCTGGGCTAAGCATTGTGCTGGAGCAGACGGGACCATCGGCCTGAAACACTGAACACACCCAGTCACTGGGCAGAAATGAGAGGCGGCACACACTTCCAACCCAGCTGCTCAGAGGCAAAGTGATATTTCACTCCTGAAATGTTCATCTCATAAAACTCTTAAAATATGCTAATTAATGGTAAACTGGGCAGATACTTTTCTGGTAAAGAATAGATTACACCACTAAGTGACCCAGGGAGATCACGTTCTAAAATGGATGCTCCAGACTAAGGTAACTTGATACGCTGCCCTTTTGACCAGAATTTGCTGGGAAAGAAATAAACCATATCATCATATAGTTTGTGGTATGTGAAGGTGAAGTGCATTAGTTTCAACAAAACACTGAGGCACGGGCTCTCAAAATGAATTTTTATATTGCTTCCTAGAGTGAAAAGTTGTCGGACAGATGTAGTTTGTATACTAAAATATTGAAATTTCTAGGGCATTTTGCTGTATTACAGAGACAAGTAAAATATTAAAAACTGGAATGGTTTCAGAAACACTAGAACATATGGTACCCATCCTAGCAAAATTCATTGCCAATGCAGAAACCAAAAATAATTGCAATTTTTGGTGAGGTGAATGTGGAGACACTGCCAGAAAATGGACTCTTCCCATCTCTATCCCTTCTGCTTGAGGTCTCTGGCCAAATGCTGTCCATGGATGAAAAACAAGGTTTCCCAGGAGGTTGCTAAAGTAGATGGCATCATGCAGTAGGACAGCCTTGCCCTGCTGAGGAGAAATGACAAGGCACATATGGTGCTCATTCCTGCAAATGTCAACTTCTTATTTCAAAACAAAAAAATGAAATAAAATGCATTTCAAACATTTGTGCACAGATCAATTGAGAATGTGGTTCCAAGGATGTGAGTAGGATGCCATGAAGCAGTTGTGAGAGTGTCCTGCATATTCCCTTGATATCTGGCCTTCTTCTAGCCGGTGGTAGAGTCAGGGAACTGATTCACGATCACTTACAGGGCAGCATGCCTTTCAGCTCACACCAGGAAGACTCTGCAGATTGAGTAAACTTCTTCCAAGGGGCCGTTAAACTTTAGATCCTTCGTAACTCACAGAGTGAAGCCTCACAATAACCAAAGTTTAGACAATGAAATATCCTCAAGAGAACTTATGATTTTTACAAAATATGCAGCCTCTTTGCCTTTACCTTTAAGTGGCCATTGGCTGTATTAGTCAGGACAGGCTAGGTTATGCTGCAGAACAAACAGGCCCTGGAATCCTTCAACAAAGGTATAATTTTTGTTCATGATATTTATCCAGCACAAGTGAGCAGGTATCGGGGAGTAGTCTGCTCCACATAGCCACTCAGGAACTCAGGCTAAACGAGGCTTTGTTTTCTGTAATGTGGCCAGTGGCCTAGGCAAGAGAAGAGCCTGCACAGACAGCTCACATCTATAGTTCAGACCAACAGGGCCACATATTACTTCTTGTAGTCCATTGGCCAGGACTACTCAAATGACCCCATTTAATGGCAGGGAGGTTTCACATGTAGTTTCTTATGTGCCTGGTGGAGAGGAGTACAAGTAATATCTATCAGATTTTAGTATTTCATCCACTTACTTGAGGCTGTACTAAATTCTAGACTTTGTGGTGGATATAGATGCATATAAAGTACATTAATTGCCCTCAAAATCTGAAGACACCATATCTCAGGATGGAAAAGGTGAAGTTTAAGACTTTGACAACTCATACTCAAGCAATTACATCATTTGGAATATCTCTCTCCTAAAAGATGGAGAATGATTGGCCAGAGAAAAACAGACTGGACAGTCCCTGACATGCAAATCCAGGAATTACATATGACCCCTACCATCAAAGTGCTCAGCAAGCACCCTCTTACTCTACCTGCCAGAGCCCAACTACTGTGCCCTGGCAATCAAAGCAGGGTGGGTGATGCAGTGTTCAGAGAAGGATGAGAAAAAGAGGACTATGTGAAAAGCAAGAATATTCTGATTGATGACATACTGTAGGCTCTGAGGCAGGACTGGATCTGCTGTCTGTCAGGCCTCTGAGCCCAGGCTAAGCCATCATATCCTATCCCCGTGACCTGCACGATGGCCTGCAGTAACTGAAGAATCACAAAAGAAGTGAAAATCGCCTGTTCCTGCCTTAACTGATGACACTACCTTGCGAAATTCCTTCTCCTGGCTCATCCTGGCTCAAAAGCTCCCCTACTGAGCTTGTGACCCCCGCCTCTGCCAGCCAGAGAACAACCCCCTTTGACTGTAATTTTCCTTTACCTATCCAAATCCTATAAAACGGCCCCACCCGTCTCCCTTTGCTGACTCTCTTTTCAGACTCAGCCCATCTGCACCCAGGTGAAATAAACAGCCTTGTTGCTCACACAAAGCCTGTTTGGTGGTCTCTTCACATGGACACAAGTGAAACTCTCATGATGGTTCCTCTGTTTTTGTAGGTTTGTTTGTTTGTTTGTTTGTTTGTTTGTTTGTTTGTTTTGAAATAGGGTCTGGCTCTGTTGCCCAGGCTGGAGTGATCATAGCTCTAGCCATGGCATGATCACAGCTCACTGCAGCCTCGAACTCTTGGACTCAAGTGATCTTCCTGACTCAGTCTCCTGGACAGCTAGGATCACAGGTGTGCACCATCATGCCTGGATTGTTTTTAAATTTTTAAATTTTTGTTTTGTTTCGAGACAGAGTCTCTCTCTGTCGCCCAGGCTGGAGTGCAGTGGCACGATCTCCGCTCACTGCAAGCTCTGCCTCCCGGGTTCGGGCCATTCTCCCAACTCAGCCTCCCGAGTAGCTGGGACTACAGGTGCCCACCACCACGCCCAGCTAATTTTTTTGTATTTTTAGTACAGACGGGGTTTCACCGTGTTAGCCAGGATGGTCTCCATATCCTGACCTCGTGATCCACCCGCCTCGGCCTCCCAAAGTGCTGGGATTACAGGCGTGAGCCACTGTGCCCAAATTTTTAAATTTTTATAGAGATGGGGTCTCGTTACGTTGCCCAGGCTGGTCTTGAACTCCTGGCCTCAAGTAGACCTCCCACGTTGGCCTCCCAAAGTCCTAGAATTATAAGCGTGAACCATCACTCCTGGCCCATGATGGCTTCTCTGAACGCTGCCTTTTGAACTTTTTATCTTATCTGAAATTCACCTGATTTGAGATTCATCTTGGTCATTGAGCACTTTTTTTCAAAACATGCATATTTCCCAGAGGACTCTGAAGCTAATAGCTATTAAGTGTGGACCCATTCAATCAGACATCTTTCCTTTCTAACACCTAACTTTTGGGGATTGGGGTTTTACTGAGGACCAGGTGATGGCAAGGCTACTTGGGGTGCCCGAGTGAAGGGCTTAGGGTACCACTAGTAGACTAGGGTCCTAAGGAAATAACATCCGCGGATGACCAGGAAGCAGCCCTCACCAGATCCCAGATATTCCAACATCTTGATCTTGGGCTTTCCAGGCCACTTTTGGGTTTGCAGGTGATGCCTTCTCATTGCATTTTTACAAAGTGAGAGCTGAGAGTGAGCAAGCTCTCACGTCTCTTCTTACAAGGGTGTTAATCTCATTTGTGAGGGCTCCACCTTCATGACCTACTTACCCCCAAATGCTCCTCCTAAGACCATCATGTTGGGGGTTAGAATTTCAACATATGAATTTTCAGAGGACACAAGCATCCAGTTCATAACAAGGCTAGTAAAGGTTATAGTTGGAATTGAGGGTTACTGTTGGAATTTAGGGTTCCATGCTCTTTCCCTAGTGACACCTTCCTTCTAGTCACTGACCTCACCCTCACTCTTGCAGTTGTGGCCTCCAGGTGTCCAGAGCAGACTCAGGACAAGCCTATGAGGACCAGCATTCTCTCTCTGACCTTGTAGTCAAATGGGTCTTGAGAGGCCCAGCTCAGAAATCTCGCTTCTACAGTTGTTACATTTCCTATGGCGTCTGAAAGGAAAATAAAATCTCGGGACCCCAAACTGGCTAAGCCAAAGGGAAACGTTAAGCTGGGAACTGGGTCAGGCAAACCTGCCTTCTACTTTGTTCCTAAATAGATAGCTACAAGATAAAAGGCTACATTCTTCCCTCACAAGGAAATCTCTTGTGAGCCCCTAGATCTTTACCCTAAGACAGTTCTGTTGAATTTCACCCTACAGTGTATTAATAAATTAACAGCTAATCTTCTACAGAGAGGGAACAAAAACCAAGAACTAAAAGTCATCATCCCTCTGTTCAACTGAAAGGAATCCATATCTAACTGCTTCCTCTACTTCCTATGTTTATTTTACCTTATGTAAAAATGGAGACTCGCTGAACACAGGATGAACGCATAATTGACTATTCCTCTCCTCCCTCCTTTCACATGAAAAAAGTGCCTTCACTGATCAAAAGACTCAAAGGAATGCAACTGTTTGCCTCTTTTATCTACCCTTTCCCTTTCTTTTCTTCATTCCTCTTTCCCCTACTGCTTGCTCTTTTTCCCTTTGAATATTGAAGTCCCCAGATCCTCTTTGGGAAAAAATCAAGGAGCACAGATGTTTCCTGTGGTTTTCTGTATCTTTTTTTTTCTCTCGGGCATGTCTTCAACTTTGGCAAAATAAATCTCTAAAAATGATTGAGACTTGCCTCAGTTATTTTTTTTTTTGGTTTACAGTCAAAAGGCTCACCAAACTCCAAGGAGCTTGCTCACAATGCATCCAGAGAAAAAATTCAACTGCTCATGAAAGCCTGCTCATGTAGTTAATCTCTTAAAGATAGGCAAGGAGCGTTTTTTGTTGTTGTTTTTTTGGAGACAGGGTATTACTCTGTTGCCCAGGCTGGAGTGCAGCGGTGTGATCACTCCTCACTGCACCCTCGACCTCCCAGGCTCAAGTGATCCTCCCACCTCACCATCTTGGGTAGCTGAGACTACATGTGAACACCACCATGCTTGGCTAATTTTTAAATTTTTTGTAGAGATGGAGTCTTGCTATGTTACCCAGGTTGGTCTCAAACTCCTAGGCTCAAGCAATCTTCCTGTCTCAGCCTCCCAAAGTGCTGGGATTACAGGCATGAGCCTCCACACCTGGCCTGTGAGGAACTAAAGGTGTTGCTGTAACAGACAGTTCTGGGATACATGACTATAAAACATGTGACTGTTCTCAACCAACTGTTTGGGGTGAAAAATTTGGAGTCTGACTTAATGCATATTCAACACCCCCCTTTCTGTGTTTGACAAATACTATCTATTTTTCTGCAACAGATTTAGCTTGTTCAAGTCTCCATGTTATCTGCTGAAATTGGCTAGGAGTGGGTCATCGCTTCTGAAATAAAATGCCTCCATCCTAGGCTCTGAAATAACACAAAGTATATTACGAGTAGAGGTCACTTTTTTGGTCACAGTTTGCAGGTAGAACACCTGGATTCCCCTAGGTTTCTTCTAGAACTGGATCTGCCACTGGGTATTAATTGCTGGAGACATCATTTAACCTGTTTGGATTTCTGAAAGATGAATGCAGTGAGCTGCAGGATATCTGTTTGCTCAGCACTCTAGGATGCTATGATCTCTGAAGAGTCGGCATAAGAAGACCATTCAGGATAAGTGTGAAGTTTTGGACCATTTAAATTCAGAGATATAGTGTCCTGGCCAACTTTCTGCTGCCTGGGTTGACATCTGGCATGCTATTTTCCATTTGGCACCTGTTTGGGTGTGTGATCAAGTATTCTAGACAGAATAATTTCTCAGAGCAGCAGAAAGGCAGCCTAGGTTTTCCAGTGCCTTGGAAGGCAACACACACAGGTTCAGGGGAGCAAATAAACCATTTAATGTTGTCGTGACCTGTTCTTCAGGAGGACCAGATCATCATGACATGGCCTCCTAAAACATCCTTTCGAGGGCAAAGGAGACAGAAGAAGGTGACCTCCTAGCAACTGCCTGTGCAAAGAAGAGACTCAACGAAAGAAAAGACTCCTCTCATGAAGACCCAAGAGCTTCAGGGTCAGAATGAGGATAAGAATTTGGTGCTGCTGACATTTCTACACCTACTCTTCTGTGCTTTTGCCTTGAAATCTTGAGAACTTCCCTGCTCAAAGATAAAACCTCATACACTACATGAAATTTCTTGGTTTTTTGGTGACTCTTTCTCTTTGGTCAGATTCAAGCTGCTTTGAGATACCCAAACTACTGTTTGCTGAAGTCAACTCAATAATTAAAAACAACAACAACAACAAGTGATATCAATTATTTGGCACCATACAGACAAAACAACCTACTGCATGAATTATAGGCCACTTCTACCACTGCCTAGATGAAATGGGACCAAAGTGGACACTTGCATTCTTCCAAACTTAGGTAAAAACGGAGGGAGACAGGGTGAACAAACAGGAAAGCATTTCGACCATCCATACATGTGGCTCTGTTTCAACCGTGTTTGCCATATACCACAGGCAGCTACAAGTGATGTTCCTCATTGTAAATATATTCTTCAGATTGCAAGAATATTTTGCTCTTTGGTTGCTTTTATTTGATGGATTCAGTGCCATGTACAATAGGCAAAGCCCTGTGCTAGGAGATGAAGAGGCACAGATGATTATAAAGCAGAATCCCAGCTCCCAAAGAACAGATGAGGGAGGAACCGAAATATTTAGAGAATATTTGTATGTGTGAAGGACCTCATTACCATACCACTGGTTACAAAAGAAGTCCATGGGAATCCAGTGGGGGCAGGAGCTGGGACTGAGAAGCGTGGGCCATCCATGAGCAGAAACAGAGCAGGCTGAACACAGCAGGTGGTGCTGCAGGGAGGGAGGTGAGAGGAGCAGGCAATCTCCCTGAGCTCACCCCATCAGTTTTGAAGGTATGCTTACACGACCCTTGTGAAAATCATGATAAAAAGATGTTAACCAGGCTGGGCATGATGGCTCACACCTGTAATCCTAGCACTTTGGGAGGCCGAGGTGGGTGGATGGTTTGAGGCCAGGAGTTCAAGATTACCCTGGCCAACATGGACAAACCCCATCTCTACTTAAAATATAAAAATTAGTCTGGCGGGGTGGCTCGTGCCTGTAATCCCAGCTACTCAGGAGGCTGAGGCACAAGAATAGCTTGAACCTGGGAGGTGGAGGTTGAGTTGAGA
Source organism: Hylobates moloch (assembly GCF_009828535.3). NCBI lineage: Eukaryota > Metazoa > Chordata > Mammalia > Primates > Hylobatidae > Hylobates > Hylobates moloch. The sequence goes on from NW_026652280.1 coordinate 67,749,433, forward strand.
TTGTGCCACTGCACTCCAGCCTGGGTGACAGAGTGAAACTGTCTCAATCTCAAAAAAAAGAAAAAGAAAAGATGTTAACTGACAGTAAGAAAACAGGAGCATGAGACAAGTGGAGAAAGATCTTCAAGAGTGATGCATTTTCTATGTTAATTATCCCATCCCAACTGAAGCGCAGGATCCACCCCCTTCCCTGCCCTCACCTTACTGCAGGCTGGTTCTTCCTAAACATTTCACCCGACTGGGCCTCTCAGGGGAGGGAGGATGGTGCTGAAATATTGAAAGAGATAAGCAAGGGCTAGGCAGAGCAATGCCAGCACTGCAGGGAGTATTGAGTAGCTCTTTTTGATTGGAATTGCTGGAGTGCACAGGAGTATAGCAGAAGATAAGGTTGGAAAGGTAAATAGAGATCTGACTTTAGAAAGCTGGAAATTTCAGCTTAAGTGCTTTGGACTTTTCTCAGTAGTCAATGGAAAATTTTGATCAGGGAATCAAAAGCACAATCAAAATAGCGCTTTAATAATAGGAACGCCTTGAGTATATTTAAGCACATGTCTACAGATTAGCTACTTGGCAGAAAGCCTTGGGTCAGCAGGAAAGAGACAAATATTCAAAGCTCAAGGGTTAGCAATTAGCATTAAGACCCTTATTGACCAGCTGCTCAGCTGGCACTGGTCACATACTCTTTTGAACTACAGTTACCATCTCATGTGCAATGAGGGCTAGGACCAGGTAACTACATTACAGACTCTCTGGGATGGAGTCAGCAGATAATGAATGGCAAATGCTTAGGACACGTTTCCTATTAGAAATGATGACAAGACTAGACATTTTTTTCTTTTTTTGAGACAGAGTCTCGCTCTGTCGCCCAAGCTGGAGTGCAATGGCATGACCTTGGCTCACTTCAACCTCTGCCTCCCGGGCTCAAGCAATTCTCATGCCTCAGCCACCCAAGTAGCTGGGATGACAGGTGCACACCACCACACCACTCTAATTTTTGTATTTTTGGTAGAGACGGGGTTTCATCATGTTGCCCAGGCTGGTCTTGAACTCCTAGCCTAAAGTGATCCTCTTGCCTCGGCCTCCCAAAGTGCTGGGATTACAGGCGTGAGCCACCATGCCTGGCCTGAAACTAGAAATTATAAAGGAAACTAAGGGGAACAAAAACCAGATTTGTGAACCCTTGATTTGTACTCAATTTTTAGGGAGTATCTACAGAGCAGGGAGTAGGATTTGTGCATAATTTGCATACGTTTGTGCAGAATTTGTATTTGAGACAGGAGCAGTATGTGGGAAAAGTTATTATGTCTGTTTTAACACCTATTCTAGCATGAACATATTTTAAAACCCATAGAAATACATTTTAAAATCATAAATAACAGCAACAAATAAATAAAGTCTTTTGATAGGTTTATTTCCTTCATTTGCCAGAGTAATTACAATAATTCCCAAATGACCAATTTGAACAATGAAGCCTCTTGTTAGTGGGGCCAAAGTCTGGATCCATTAACAGGGGCATTCCTGTCAAAATCTGATCTTTCCTCTAAGTGCTCAAATAGCCTGCGTGTACTAGATACTGTTCTTCATATCTCTAATGCGTGCAAACAGACCTGACAACTATTTCAGAACCTAGAAAGGCCAGCCAACAGTTAGTCATTAACTAAGCAAGATAAATCTTTATCAACTGAATAAATGAAAAATATGTAACATTTTAAGTAAAACAAACAGGGTAGAGTTAACCAAGAACCCTTACAGGAGAAAAAAAATCATTATTTCCTCCTTCGGGTGAGGCAAAAACTGTTTCTTTAAACTTGAAATGCAAAGAACATTCATTTGTATATTTCAGGATTAGATTGCGGTCTCAGACTGATATGCATTTCTTAAATGTGTCTTACCTTTTCCATGTTAAGAAAGTGGGTGGATCAGAACTGACTCAGGCCAGACACACCACAGGTAGAACAGGTCAGCACTATAGTGAGAATGCCTAGTATGCTAAATTTATTCTGTATTACTATGATCCATGTCTATTTTGTGTTAATTATTGTTTGTCCAAAGGGACCACCAGAAAAATCTGTTGATCAAGCAAATCTAAGTATATTAGACCTACAGCAGTAAGGGAGAATACTACAGTGTCAGAGTCTTAGAAGTGTCTCAAAACAGAGAAATTAGGAAAGGGTGTTGGAGGGTGTTATGGCCCAGATTATATGATCTTAAGGCATGTCTTGCAAGGCAAGAAATGAGATGAGATTGGGCAAAATTAAGATATAATAGGCTTGAAGAGGTGAACACAAGGGGGTGAGGAAAAGACTGTTTTGGTTTGTTTTGAAACAGAGTCTCACTCTCTCACCTAGGCTGGAATACAGTGGTGCCATCATAGCCCACTGCAGCCTCAAACTCCTGGGCTCATGCTATCTTTCTGCCTCTGTCCACTGAGTAGCTAGGATTACATGCGTGGCACCACATCCAGCTAACTTTTTAGTTTTTATTTTTCTAGAGATGGGGTCTCACTATGTTACCCAGGCTGCTCTTGAACTCCTGGCCTCAAATAGTCCTCCCGTCCCGGCCTCCCAAAGTGCTGATACTACAGGTGGGAGTCACTGTGCCCTGCTGAGATGAGGGTCTTGAAGTGAGCCTTTATGAGCAAGCTGTTTGTTAGTTTTCATAAGAAGCTACTTTAATTGGTTCAGTGTTATCTTCCAAGAGCAAGAATTTAATGGAGCAGGTAGCGAAGTATTGCTCCCAGCATTGGTTAACGCAGGAGCAGGTCTCACAATCAGACTCCATTCCTTCACCTTCTCTTCTAACACTGAACGTCTTTGCTAATACACATCCCTGAAGTCAGGAGGAGAGGAAGCATGGCTCCTCAGGGGGCACTTGCTGCCTTGGTGGGTGTGGGGAATCTGCAAGCATCTGCCAGCTTAGTGGGAACACTAGGCCTTCCTAGGGAGGGGTGGGCCAGCTCCACAAGCCCAGGGGGTTGAGCAGGGTGTACAGTCCAGATCTTCAAGGGCAATCTGGTAGCCAGGACCTACACAGCCATGTCCCATATTTAGGAACCTAGGTTTTCCCCACAAGGGCCCTGACCTTTGCATAACAGACCTGCCTTGGCCGAGCATTTAAACCTCTCTGGAGCTCCATGATTCTAACAATCAGGTCCTCAGCCCGCCTCTCAGCTGTGTGTCTGCTCTTCCTCTGCTGGAGATGGAGGCCTCTTTGTCAGCTGTCACAGGGCCCTGCATGAACAGGCCTTTATCTCTCCTTCCTCTGTGTGCATCAAAACAGCTTAGTGAGATCCAGCCCACTCTGCCTTTTCTTGTAGGCATTTTTCCACCCGTATTCTTAAAATGCCTGCATCATGGCACACACCACATTATCTGCTCCCAGAACATTTGCCAGGCCACTACTGGTCAAATCTCTAGCCTTGGGCCGGCGACTCGAAATGACCCAGCTCCCAGCCAGGACACAACCTCTCCACCTGCTAGAGTGGGTGGGCCAGTTCCACATCCCAGCTCCGTGTCTGCTTTCTCAACCCATTCCTGTCCCCACTGTGTTATTCTGGGTCCTCCCAGAAGCAGATGCCACGACAGGATTGATTGTGCCAGAAATTCATTAGGGGAAAGGCCCGTGAGAGGCAGCTCACTGCCTCAGAGGGAGCTGAGGAGACAGGAAGAGCCATCAGGCTGCAACGCAAGCCTGGGCCATGAGTGAAAGAGAAGGGAGGGAGGAAGTTTAGACGGAAGCTCCAGGCTGCTCTGCAGTGCTCAGGAGCTCAACAAGGCTGTTGCCCAATCCTTGAGCCAAGGTTGCCCATCAGACTGCAAGGGAAGGCTGCCTTAGTGTCCTGCAGCCCTCCGTCCAGGAAGCAGGGTCTTGGTGCGTTCGCACCAAGACCCTGCTTCCTGGACGGAGGGCTGCAGGACACTAAGGCAGCCTTCCCTTGCAGTCTGATGGCCAAGCCTTGAGCCAAGGTTGTCCATCAGACTGCATGGGATTGGAGATCTGAGAGACACCTTCCCACAGCTGCCACACGCACGCATAAGCACTCACACACACACAATACCCCCAAACACATGCACACCGCATGTCCCCCACAGATAGACACACACAGACACTGCACACACATACCACATACATGCACACACGCACACACACACACACATACACACACACTCACACACACACAATACACCACACACACACACAAACACTCACACACACACACAATACACCACACACAGGAATGTACAGACACCAAACCCACACACAGCACACACACATCACATACACACACCCTTCACAGAGACACACACATAAATACCAGACACATACCCCACACCATACCACACACAGACACCACACACACAGCACACACAGACACCACACACACCACACAAACAGACACCACACACACACCACACACAGGCACCATACACACACCACACACACAGACACTGCACACATGTCCCCTCCCCACACACACGCACAGGAATTGCACATACGTCCACCACACACACACACACCAAACACATACCCCACACCATACCACACACAGACACCACACACATCACACACACAGACATTGCATACATGCCCACCACACACACACAGACACCAAACACGTACCCCACACCATACCACACACAGACACCACACACACACAGACATTGCACACCCACCCACCACACACACACAGACACACACATTATACCATACACATACACACAAACTACACACACATATACCACACCACACATGCAGACATGGACACCATACACATGCACACCGCATGTCCCCCACAGATAGACACTCACAGACACTGCACACACATACCACATACATGCACACACGCACACACACACACACATACACACAGACTCACAATGGATAGATGACTATGTAAGAAAGGTTTTTAAAAATTTCTTACTGTCATTTAAATATCATTTTTACCCGAGTAAAAAGCATCAGGCTTAAACTTTTATGACAATGTACTCTACAATTGCTAAATTGTGTTTAAATATAAGTAAATCCCCTACTTTCCTATATAATTTGGAAATAAAAGATGCAGGTTACTCATTTAAAATATTAAGATTTCCTTAGCTTCATGTTCAAAACTTCCCATGACCTAGTCCCAAACCACCTTGTTGGTTTTCTCATGACATCCAGTGAAACCTACACTGGCCACACCATCTTACTTGTGCTTACTGGCAACGCTATTCACTTTTATGACTCTTTCACTTTGCTTTGCTATTTCTTCTATGTGGAGTTCCTTTTTCCCTTATTCTCCACAAATCAACATCCCGCTCATTACTCAAAATCTGCTTCTGTGATTCCTGAGTTGGGATGAGCCTGGGAGACAGAGCAAGACTCCATTTCAAAAAAAAAAGAAGAAGAAGAATTGAAAGCAGGAGCCTGGCATGGTGGCATGCACCAGTAGTCCCCGCTACTTGAGAGGCTGAGGCAGGGGAGGGTCATTTGAGCCCAGGAGTTCAAGGCTACAGTGAGCTATGATCCCACCACTGCACTCCAGCCTGAGCAACAGAGTGAGACCCTATCTCAAAAATAATAATAAACATAAAAAAGTAATTTTTAAAAAAAGAAAGAGAGCAAAAACTCAAACAGATACTTGCAAACCCATGTTCATAGCAGCATTATTCACAATAACCAAAAGGTAGGAACAACCCAAATGCCCATTGATGGATACATGAATAAACAAAATGTGATTTAGCCATACAACAGAATATTGTTCAGCCTCAGGAAGGAATGAAATTGTGATACATGCTATGACATAGATGAACTTTGAAGACTTTATATTAAATGAATTAAGCCAGACACCAAAGGACAACTATTATTTGATTTCACTTAGAGGAGGTCCATTGAGTAGTCAGATACATAGAAACAGCCAGTAGAATTGTGGTTACCAGTGGGTAGGGGGAGAAAGGAATAGGAACTATTTGTTTAATGAGCACAAAGTTTCAGTTTGGGATGATGAAGAAATTCTAGAAATGGCTACTGGTGATGGTCACGTGACAATGTAAATGTTCTTAATGCCGTTGAACTGTGCACCTAAAAATGGTCAAAATGGCAAATTTTATGTTATATATGTTTTATCACAATAAAAAGTACTTTAAGAATTAGGATCCCAACTTCCTGTTAATGAATATGATTGATATTCCAGCTCCCTCTGGCACCATCATCAATTCCAGACCCGTTTTCAGACCCAATCATGGAACTGCATGCAGCACTCAGGGGCTACACCTAGTACATGAATGTGGGTTGCTAGGCAGGGGATTGCCCAGCCTATTTGGGTCTAACCTTTCCCAGAAACCTAGAAAAACCTGCCTGAGCAGCAGGGCATGTGCACACTACAAGTATCCTGAGTGTTATGTATTAGGGAGGCATCGAATTAAGAAAACAAATCTGCAAACATTCACCCAGGAAGGGTAAGTTACAACCTGTGGAAGAGAAGCTTTCTCTCCAGAGGGACCTGTACAGGCTGGGACACCACGGTCCTCTGACAGTGCAACGAGACTGCCTACTTGAACTCTCACCCCAAGACCCTCCCAAGCTCCACCCATCAGTGCTCTTCTGTGAAACTTCATGGCTGCAACAGCAGTTACAATGTCCCCACCACCATCAGATTGCCTGGCTCTGATCCCAGCCCCCTCGCCATGCAGTATTCTCTGTGGCAGCACCTCAGCGGTGTCCTCTCTTGCCCTTGCAGAGTGACTGCTTTTCTAAGCATCTGTCAACAACCCCTTATGCCATCAAGCGCTGCTAGCAGCACCCCACATCAGGGGAAGAGGCTCAGGAAAGGACCGGGGCTTCAGTCCAGCCCCCACTTACCAGTTGAGCCATAGTTTTCACACTTCCAAGTGCACAAGAGTTACTGGGGCACCTGTGAAAATCTGAGGGGGTCCTGGTGCCCAATTTGTAATACACACTTCCCAAAGAATTCTGATGTAGGCGATCATATTCTGAGAAACAACAAACTTGAGTCTCATTCTCCTCTCTTATAGATGAGAATAACTACCCTTTAATGAGAGAATTCCTTGAGATAATATATACAGCAGCATCTAGCATAGTGCTTGGCTCAAAGTAGGCATTCGGCGTATTCATTTACATTTGAAATGAATGTAGAAAGAAATGGGTTGTGCAAATCATATACCTTGCAGGAGGATTAAGGCCAGCATGAGCCTCCGAAACAGAGGGGTTGATCCATTGGTTCTACTGAAACATGAATATAAATGAATTTGATTTGCAAATTCATTTTCTGAGAATAGAGCATCTATCTTTTATCCGGAATCTGCTGCATGAACGGCTGCCATGGCTCACACAATGACTAAGAAGGTTGTTCTAGCAAAGATGAAAACTGGAAGCTACAACCAGTCTAAAGTCGAAAGTGGATGCAAGGCGAGCCTCTCTAATGGGCAGCTGGGACTCCTCACAGCCATGGCTTTCCTGACCTTAACTTCCCAGCTTTGCTCACGTCTCTAGAAATGTAGAAATATCACAGAATTTAAAAAGAAAAAACTCACTTCATATCCATTGGGATGTCTGTCCATAATCAAAAAAACAGAGGCTGGATGCAGTGGCTCACAGTTGTAATCCCAGCACTTTGGGAAGCTAAAGCAAGAGGATGGCTTGTGGCCAGGAGTTCGAGACCAGCCTGAGCCACATAGCAAGGCCCTGTCTCTACAAAAAAATTAAAAATCAGCTGAGCATGGTGGTGTGTGCCTATAGTTCCACCTACTTGGGAGGCTGAAGTAGGAGGATTACTTAAGCCCAGGAGTTCGAAGCTGTGGTGAGCTATGATCACACCACTGTACTCCAGCCTGGGTGACAGAGGGAGATGCTGTCTCTAAAAATCAAGCAAACAGAAAATAACAAGTTTTGGTGAGAATATTAAGAAATGGGAGCCCTCATATTTCGCTGATAGGAATGTAAACTGGTCTAGCTGCTGTGGGAAACGGTATGGCAGTTCCTTAAAAAATTAAACATAGAATTACCATATGATCCAGTAATCTAACTTTTGAGTACTTACCCAAGAGAACTGAAAGCAGGAACTCAAACAGATATTTGCACACTCATGTTCATAGCAGCTTTGTTTACAGTAGCCAGAAGGCGGATGGAGCTCAGGGGTCTATCCATGGGTGAATGGATGAATAAACAGAACATGATGTGTCCACAAAAGAGAATATGATTTGGCCTCAAAAAGGAAGGAAATTCAGACACAGGTTACAACATAGTTGAACCTTGAAGACGTTATGCTAAGAGCAATAAGCCAGTTATAAAAAGAAAAATACTGTATTATTCCATTTATATGAGATCCTGAGAGTGTCGAATTCATAAGAATGGGAAATAGAATTATGGTGTTAGAACTGGGGGAGGGGGAATGGGGAGTTAGTGTTTAATGGGTGCAGAGTTTGTGTTTGGGATGATGAAAAATTTCTGGAGATGGATGATAGTGTTGGTTGTATGAGAATCTGGATATACTTAATGCCACTGAACTGTGTACTTAAAATGATTAAAATGATAACTTTTATGGTATGTATATTTTACTGCAATTAAAAAAAGAAAACTCACAAGGGCAGAAATTTAGATTTTTCCCTTAAATATCGTCTTTTATTTGTGAACACAAAGTATTTTTCCCACATGATGTTATTCTGCTAGGTGGTCATGAGATGATCTTCTGCAAGGCCGGCAGGTAGAAGAAGCCAGCCTGGAGAAATAAATAGAAACTTTCTGAGGGCAGAACCTCAGAAGCTAGATTAGAAATCTACTAGTTCTACCTGATAATTTTGTGGAGGTAGAAAGTGAGAGAAAGTGAGAGCTCAAGTAGCCCGAGTGAGGCCACACAGTGGGGGAAGTCAGGCTTCAGTGGCTCATGATACCTAAACTTTGACTTGCCTACCTAGACTCATCCTCTACAATACACTTAAGAAACAGAATGAGCAGGATGAGGCTAGACTCATCCTCTATAACACACTTAAGAAACGGAGCGAGCAGGCCGGGTGCAGTGGCTCACACTGTAATCTCAACACTTTGGGAGGCCGAGGTGGGCAGATCATTTGAGCCCAGGAATTGAAGACCAGCCTGGACAATATAGTGAGACCCCATCTCTACAAAAAAAAAAGAAAGAAAGAAAAGGAAAAAGAAAGAGACAATTAGCCAGGCGTAGTGGTGCACAACTCTAGTCCCAGCTACTCAGGAGGCTGAGGTGACAGGATTGCTGGAGCCAAGGAGTACAAGGCTACGGTAAGCTGTGATCGCACCACTGCACTCAAGCCTGGGCAACAGAGCAAGACCCTGTTGGAAAAAGAAAATGGAGACAGCAAAATGGACAGAACAGTATGTGCACAGGTGCACTTAACCAAAGGTAAAAGCATGGGAATCATTTATGCATGTGATTCCAGCACAATAAAATGATTTAAACCATTTTAGTTTGCCAGAAGATTCCAGAACCAAATGCTTACTTCTGACTTACTGCTGCACATTGACCTTTTTTACCCTGTGTGTGCACAAGAAATGGGCCTATTTTCCAGATCCTATTAAAACAAATTCCTACCAAACGGGGAAAAAGCATTCAACAGAAACAAAACTTATTCAATGTTTCATGCATCAAATATTTATTGAGTGTCTGTTATATGCCAGGGACTGGGACTACGTTAGCCCAGGGACTACGCTGAGAACAAGCCAAGGATAGTTCCTGCCTTCATGAAGTGCTGCCCTCAGACAAGTATGCAGAATGTCACACTAAGGGAAGGCTGAAGAGCTTGGGGAACATTTGGGAATTACAGGAAATCAAAGCCTGGTGTTGTAAAGGTTAAAATGAGGAAAGCTTGGAGAGCTCAGGCGGCAATTAGGATGGTTCATTCAGGGAAGGAGAACTCCTGGGAGATAAGGAGATAGGTAGGTGGGGTAGGTGGGTGGGTTGGTGGGTGGGTGAATGGATAGAGAAAGGGAAAGACAGACAAAGAGGTTTCAATAGAACTGTGACGGGGATTGGCCTTATGCGATCACTGTAAGGCTGTTATCTTTACGTCTGAGGCTGCAGCCTAATGTCCATGGGGCAGGCAGTCGGGGAAGGAAAGACAGCTGCAGACTGGGGAGATGTAGAACATGCTGGAACCCACAGCGCGAACTGGAGCCCACAAAGAGGGACTGGCGTCCACGTCCACCTTACTGCTTCTGTCCTTGATGTGGGTGTCAGGCATGAGCCAGCGTTCTTTGTCATGGACCAAAACACACACACCTGGCCCCAGAGTCAGAGATGCTGAAGGAGGCCCCCGGCAGGGTGGAGTGGCAGGCCCAGCCCGGGCCTCACGCCCAGGAGGAGAGCCTGCGGGTGCGAGACTGCCTGTGGCAGTCCCGGGAATGGCTGCTGCTCTGTCTCCCCTGCCTCCCTTTTGCAAGAATCTCTTCAGTGCTGATGCTGACTGGAAACATCGAGGGAAGGGAATTCTGGAAAATGCAGTTCTGCCTTGCCGCACTGACACGTTGTAGAGCCACCACAGATGGCAAGCTAGCCAAGACTTGGAGTTGGGGCAGGTCTCCAAAGAGAAGGTGACATCTAAGCCAAGGCCCAAAGAAGGGCAGGAGGCAGCTGGATGGAGGAAAGGGAGAGACTCCCAGAGTGCTGGGATCCCATGCAAACAAATGTTGTCTGGAAAAACCTTGTGTTTTGAAAAGGAAATGGAATTTTAAAAGGGAAAAATGTGTCCCCAAAGAATAAACTTGTCCAAAAACAAAAACATAACACTTTTGTTTAGCATCTAAGTGAATTGAAATCAATAAACTGGTTGAGAAACCACTTTCCAAACTCACCTGATGGGTCACAGCTTCCTCCCCCTTCCCTCCCTTCCACTTTTCTTTCTTCATTTTTTTTGAGACAGGGGTCTTGCTACATTGCCCAGGCTGGCCTCCAATTCTTAGGCTCAAACAAACCTTCTTCCTCAGCCTCCCAAGTAGCTGGGACTACAGATCCCACCACTCCTGGCCCTGTCATCTTTCTTACTTCCCTGCCATCCCCTTCCAACCCCTGCCCAATCCTCATTCTCCTCTACCCATCAACCTCCTTCCCCTCATTTCTCATTTCCCTCCTTGTTCCAGCCAAGGAAATTGCTGGGTGAGGTTCAGATCACACAGATATCTTAGCTTGTGTTTTTAGATGTTACCCAGGAGTAATATCAGTCATGCCATATAAATATCACAGCTTGGGGTTGCAGGTTAGTACTCACATCGTCTTGGTATGGATTGCCAAAATGCCAGTGGTGTAAGAGCCTCTGAATCCTCTCTATGCCTGTACAGTCAGAGCCAGTGCTCCCCCGGCACCCTCTAACAAAGAGCAGGGAGATAAATACCATGTTTGCAATAAATACCTGGGTCAGAGTTTGACTCAACAATCAAATATATGTCCTCTAAATTCAATTTAGTCCATTTCCTGAGTGAAACCAAATATGCTGCAAGAAAGTCAGGCTTCCTGTCTTTCCTAGCCCCTTTGAAAAATGATTATTCTTAGGAAAACCACCCTAGAGGGCTGCTTCTGGCCTGACACTGGGACAACCTAGGCACGACAGGGAGGGGGAAGGGAGGGAGGAAGGGAGGAGCCCACTGCTGACAGAGGAGGCAGGTGGTCCCAAACCGAAATGCAGCATCCAGATTCCAGAGCTTTCGTCCGCATCCTGAGGGGGCAGATCCTTGCTTCCCCACTTAGCCAGGTGTCCCCAAGACAAAGCTCAAATTCTGTGATCCACTGGAAGGACTCCTGGAACTCAGAAGAGCCACTGTGCTCGTGGTTATGGTTTGTTGCAGTAAAAGGATACAGACTATTGTCAAAGGAAAAAGATACACAGGCCAGAGCCCAGAGAATGGCTGAGCTTCCTGTTTTTACTCTCAGTGGAGTCATGCAGACAGTGCTCAATTCCCCAGGAATCTTGTGGACAAGATGTACAAAATATTGCCGACCAGGGAGGTTTCCATAAGCCTCCGTGTCCAGGGATTTTGCTGGGGTTAGGCTTTAGGGCATGAGTGCCCTGTTACTGACCTTAGCTATTTGAATTTCAGCCTCTCCAGAGGCTGAACAGTGTGGCCCAAGGTCCCACCATAGATAACACTGTTATGCTAGACTAGCTAGTGTGGCCCAAGGCTTGAGATGAGCAAAGACACTCCAATCAGGCAGAATATTCCAAGGGCTTAGAGGTTATCTCCCAGGAACCAGGCAAAGGCCAGACCTTTCTCTTAGATGTGCAGGGTTTGAATGGCCCAAGCCAGCAGAGTCAACTCTACTGCCCGTCCACACTTGTCTGCTTCTGTTCCTCACTTCTCCAGTGAGCGTGGAGTTCCATGGTCTCAGGTGGGTGACGCTAGGTAAGAGTTTTCCTGCGACTAGCTAGCTGTGTGCCCTCTGGTGAAGACCTGTGAGTTCTCATTGCTTGGGTCTCCTCATTGGCAGGTGACAGTCGTCACACCCACTCTGAATTTCCTGACAGGCATTAGGAGAATTGAAGACACAGTGGATAACGACAGAGCCTAGTGTACTGCTAACAGGTGTGAAAGCCAAACAGCCACTCTAGGGAGTTCTGGTTGTTTTTGTGGTTTGGTTTGGTTTCTAAGAGATGAGGTCTCACTCTGTGGCCCAGGCTGGAGTGCAATGGCACAGTCAACCTGGAACAACGACAACCTGGAACTTCAGGCTCAAGCGATCCTCCCACCTCAGCTTCCTGAGTAGCTGGGACTACAGGTGTGTGCCACCATACTTGGCTAATTTTATTTATTTATTTTTGTAGAGACAGGGGTCTTGCTATGTTGCCCAGGCTGATCTCAAACTCCTGGCCTCAAGAGATCCTGCCCCAGCTTCCCAAGTGGATTTCTGTTTTTTAATGGCTATTTCCTTTTCCCCCTGACATTTACAAAATGCTTACATATGCCAGGCACTGTGTTTAGTGCTTATGTGGATCCTCTCATTTAATCCTCAAGTAATTCTCTAAGGAAAGTACTATCATGTCACTCCCATCTGAGAGGACTGAGGCTCAGTGAGGTCCCATGAGGTCACAGAGACAGCTTTTAAACTGTGTCAAGATAGCCAGAGCTGGAAAGCAGAGCTACGCTGATTGCTCGCTGGACATGGAAAAGCAGCTTCTCTCACGCAAAGGTGTGTTCAGCAGGTTTCCCTAGGTTAAAGGAGAAAGGCTGGATGCAGGATAAAAAGAAAAATGCTTTGTTCCATGAACGTGAATTCTGAAGGGTGTATTTGACTGAGGAGACAACTGTAAATTCCCTTGGGAATTGGTCCTTGCTCTGATTATTGCCACAAAAGTCCTGCTGTCAAACAGATTCAAACACATTTCACAATTAATGTGAAGAGGCTCCAGTTACACCGCAAACGAGTGTGATTGCTCCTCAGGATTAAGGATGTTTTTCTGTGGCTGAACTGAAGCATCTGTCCCCAGGGCTGGAGGCTGGGTATCGCCACAGCTGACCTTCTCTCCATGGTAAGTGTCTCCCACCTGCCCCTCATGGCCAAACAACTCGTCAGGGGCTCAGGGAATGTGGACTGGCCTTAGAATGAGAATGTGCATGCTGCCGGTTCTCAACATCATTGTTTTCAAGGAAAACCTCATTTGTGTGTGTGTGTGTGTGTGTGTGTGTGTGTTTTATTTAATTTTTAAAATTTTTGTGGGTACATAGTAGGTGTATATATTTATGGGTTACCTGAGATGTTTTGATACAGGCATGTGAGGTGAAATAAGCACATCATGGAGAATGGGGTATCCATCCACTCAAGCATTTATCCTTTGAGTTACAAATAATCCAATTACACTCTTTAAGTTATTTTAAAATGTACAATTAAGTAATTATTGACTATAGTCACCCTATTTTTGCTATCAAATAGTAGGTCTTATTCATTCTTTGTATTTTTTTTTGTACCCATTAACCATCCCCACCTCCCCTTCACAACCTCCCCCACCTACCCTTCCTAGCCTCTGGTAACCATCCTTCTATTTTCTATCTCCATGAGTTCAATTGTTATTTTAGATCCCACAAATAAGTGAGAACATGTGATGTTTGTCTTTCTGTGCCTGTCTTATTTCACTTACCGTAAAGACCTCCGGTTCCATCCATGTCGTTGCAAATGACAGGATCTCATTCCTTTTTATGGCTGAATGGTACTATATTATGTTTACATACCACATTTTCTTTATCCATTCATCTGTTGATGGACACTTAGGTTGCTTCCAAATCTTGGCTATTGTAAACAGTACTGTAGCAAACATAGGAGTGCCAATATCTCTTTGATACACTGATTTCCTTTCTTTTGGGAATACACCCAGCAGTGGGATTGCTGGATCATATAGCAGCTCTATTTTTAGTTTTTTGAGGAACCTCCAAACTGTTCTCCACAGTAGCTGTACTAATTTACATTCCCACCCTTTTCTCCACATTCTGAAGAGCATTTGTCATTATCTGTCTTTTGGATATAAGCTATTTTAACTGAGATGAGACGCTATCTCATTGGAGTTTTGATTTGCATTTCTCTGATGATCAATGATGTTAAGCACCTTTTCATATGCCTGTTTGTCATTTGTGTGTCTTCTTTTGAGAAATGTCTATTCAAGTCTTTTGCCTATTTTTGATCAGATTATTAGACATTTTCCTAGAGTTGTTTGAGACCCTTATATATTCTGGTTATTAGTCCCCTGTCAGATGGGTGGTTTGCAAATATTGCCTCCCATTCTGTGGGTTGTCTCTTCATTTTGTTGATTGTATCCTTCGCTGTGCAGAAGCTTTTTAACTTGATGTGGTCCCATTTGTCCATTTTTGCTTTGGTTTCCTGTGCTTGTAGGGTATTACTCAAGAAATCTTTGCCCAGAACAATGCCCTGGAGATTTTTCCCTATTTTTTTTATATTAGTTTCATAGTTTGAGGTCTTAGATTTAAGTCTTTAATCCATATTTTGATTTTTATATATGGTGAGAGATAAGAGTCTAGTTTCATTCTTCTGCATATGGATATCCAGTTTTCCCAGCAACATTTATTGAAGACTGCCTCTTCCCTAGTGTATGTTCTTGGCACCTTTGTTGAAGATAAGTTTATTGTAGATGTGTGGATTTGTTTCTGGGTTCTCTATTCTGTTCCATTGGTCTATGTGTCAGTTTTTATGCCAGTACCATGCTGTTTTGGTCACTATAGCTCTGTAGTATTATTTGAAATCAGGTAATGTCATTCCTCCAGTTTTGTTCCTTTTGCTTAGGATAGCTTTAGAGATTCTGGGTCTTTTGGCGTTCTATATAAATTTTAGAATTGTTTTTTCTATTTCTGCAAAGAATGTCATTGGTATTTTGATAGAGATTGAAAACTTCATTTTATTAGAGAACTGCAAAAGCAAACACCACCACTTGATAGAGGCTTCTTCCTTGCCTCCATAGGCTCTTGCTGCTGCTTATCCTCCAAGATGAATCTGAAAGAGAAAACAACTGCTCAGTTGCTACAAATCATAGGAAGACTCTGGTGAGAAAATCTCCATAAAAGACTTCGGAAAAGATACATGTCTTAAGGCAGAACTTGAGGAAAAGCAGGAGACTTGGCACAGAAGCCGCAGAAGGCTTTTTCCATGTGTGGGAACTTGCAAGGATGGCAGGAGGCTACAGAGAGCAGACTTGAAACCCTGTGAAAAGAAGAAATAAGCAAAGCAAGAAGATAAGCCCTGGGAGAACAGCATGCTTCCCAGTGTCTGCCTCGTCCTGCACAGTAGGAGCCAGGTCAACTCCAGGAAATAAGCAAGGCCTCTAAAAGGAAGTATGACCAGAAAATACAGCACAACTAGGAGCATATGGAAGGGATCCAAGAAGTGGAGACCATCATTTGGTAATAGAATCTGCTTTGGAGATGAGAGAGCCTAGAAGGATGCCCAATGCCCAGGGGAATACAGATTGTTCAAAATACATTCAATTTTCAAATAAGCCACTTTGGGAATTTTAAAATTATTATTATTAATATTATTTATATATGCTATATATAAATATTATTTATTATTAATAATATTATCCACATTGGGGTACTATTCAGCCATAAAAAAAGAGATCCCGTCATTTGCAAAACATGGATGGAACTGGAGGTCATTATGTTAAGTGAAACAAGCCAGGCACAGAAAAACAAACATCACATGTTCTCACTTATTTGTGGGATCTAAAAATCAAAACAATTGAACTTATGGACATAGAGGGTAGAAGGTTTGTTACTAGAGGCTGGAACAGATAGTAGGAGGTAGATGAGAAGTGGGATGGTTAATGGGTGCAAAAAAATAAAAAGAATGAATAAGGCCTACTATTTGGTTGTACAACAGTGTGACTATAGTCAAAAACCTACTTATACATTTAAAAATAATGAAAAGGTGTAACTGGATTGTTTGTAACACAAAAGGAAGTGCTTGAGGTGATGGACACTCCATTCTCCACGATGTGATTGTTACATATTTCATGCCTGCATCAAAACATCTCATGACTCCCACAAATATATATACCTATTATGTACTCACAAGAATTTTTAAAATTTTTTAAATAAGATAATAATATCATAGTGATTATTTTAATCCTAGAAAAAATTGCTGTGTCTTCAGAATATTACATTACTTTCAAATAAAAACGGGAAATTAAATTGGGATACAGTTCTAATATTGTTCCTTATCCCTGCTCTGTCCCACCCTCCCATCTCCACTCCTAGAAACATCCAAGAAGAGACCCTCTTTCTTCATCCAAAGAAGACTGAGGACTAGATTCTGTGGAATTTGAGTTTCTGACTAAAACATGGCCTGTTTTTCCTCCCCCTACAATCTAAGACCTGGCCCTCTGGGGGTGTTTCTTTTTCTGTAACAATCTAGTTTCTCTTGCCAGTCAGACACTGTCTCATCCAGTGATAGAAACCTGTACTACTGCCGTTCAAGTCTCACACTAATCACCCGGCGTTAGCACAGATGCCACAGACCAAGGGCACAGTCCCCATCAAGACAGCCCTCACTGGCCAGGCGCAGTGGCTCACACCTGCAATCCCAGCACTTTGGAAGGCTGGAGCAGGAGGATTGCTTGAGCCCAGACGTTTGAGACCAGCCTGGGCAACATAGTGAGACCCCATCTCTGAAAAAATAATTGTTTTAATTACCCAAGCATGGTGGCACATATCTGTGGTCCCAGCTACTCAGGAGGCTGAGGTAAGAGGATCACTTGAGCATAGGCGTTCAAGACCAGCCTGGGCAACAAAGCGAGACCCTATCTCTACAAAAATAAAAATTAAAAAATTAGCTGGGTGTGGTGGCTCACACCTGTAGTCTCAGCAGCCCAGGAGGCTGCAGCAGAGGGATTGCCTGAGCCTAGGAGTTGGAAGCTGCAGTGACTATGATGTTGCCACTGCACTCCAGCCTGGGCAACAGAGCAGAGATCCTGTCAAAAAAAAAAAAAAAAGTCACCCCTTACTGCAGAACCAGTCTCAAGTTTGGGGGTCCCAAAGCCACCTGCACTTCTGACCAACTGGCCACAAATTCGGGGTTTGCATGACTCCTTCAGTTTCAATAATTCACTAGAATGACTCAAAGTGCTGTACTTAGGATTACAGTTTTATTACAAAGGATACAAGTCAGGACCAGCTATATAAATAGATGCTCAGGATGAGGTCTGGAGGGTCCTGAATACAGAGCTGCCATGCCTTCTTCCCATAGCATCAGAGCACATTACCCTCCTGGCACATTGATGTGTTTACCAACACCCAGGGGGATCATCAGGTGTCTGGAACTTTGAATGGGTTTCATTTGGTAGGTGTGACTGACTGAATCATTGACCATGTTATAGAACTCCATCTCTAGCATCCCTCTCCAGGGGTCAGGAGGTCAGGCCTGTATTAAGTGACTCAAAGCCCCAACTCTCTAATTACAGAACTGGCTTTTCCACAAGACTGGCCCCATCCTGAGTCACCTTGTTAGCATAAACTCTGCTGTGGTCCAAGGGCCCACCATGAATAACAGATACTCTTATCACTCAGGAAATCCCAAGGATTTAGACATGTCCCCGGAACCTAAAACAAAAACTAGACACATTCTTTATTATACAACACAATGACAACAGTGGATATTCGTTGTTGGTTTTCTAGATGTTAAACTCTGTGCTGAGCACTTTATATACATCTCATTTGATCCTCAGGAGATCCTAAGAACATGTGCCCAAGGTGGCCGGGTGTGGCCCACTGCTTGGTTTTACACATTTTAGGGAGGTATAAGATATCAATCAATACATGTAAGATGTACACTGGTCCAACCCAAAAAGGTGGGACAACTCAAAGTTGGGGGCATCCAGGTCTTAGGTAGATTCCTTATTTTCTTATTGGCAGTTGGTTGAAAGAGTTTATCTAAAGACCTGGAATCAACAGAAGGGAGGGTCTGGGTTAAGAGAAGTGTTGTGGAAACCAAGGTTCTTGTTGTGTAGATGAAGCCTCCAGGTAGCAGGCTTCAGAGGGAATAGGCTGCAAATGTTTATTGTCAGCCTCAAAAAGGTGCTAGACTCTTAGCGAATTCTCTCCTGGGTCAGGAAAAAGACTTGGAAAGGGAAAGATATCCTCTACTGAATGTAGATTTTCCCCAGAGACAGCTTTGCAAGGCCATTTCAAAATATGTCAAAGAAATGTATTTTGGGGTAAAATACTTTGATTTCTATCAGGGCTTACTATCTGTCATGTTGGTATCTTACTGCTACAAAGAGTCTGTTTTGGCAGTCTTAACGTCTCTGTTAATGTTAATGCTGTTGGTCAGCTATGCCTGAATTCCAAAGGGAGGAAGGTATAATGAGGAGTGTCTGACCCCCTTCTCATCATGGCCTGTTTCAGGTTTACTTTAGAAAGCCTTTGGCCAAGAAGAGGGGTCCATTCAGTTCGTTGGGGGGCACTTAGAATTTTACTTTTGGTTTACAAATAATCCTGTGTGTTGGATACATGATTATCCCCATTTTATGGATGACAAAACTGAGGCACAGAGAAAGGAAATAACTTCCTTGAATTCACACAGCTGCCACAGCTGGTTAGTGGCAGAGCAGGGATTTGAACTCATGTCTGTAATGTGTACTACTAAGTCCCTCCAGCCCCTCTAGAACCTACTCTAAAAAAGGAGAAACCAAGAAGATAGCCATTTTTGCTAGAGAAGAACAACACAAATCTAAAATGAGGACCCAGGCTTACTTAGTATTCTTTGGGAACAAAACAATCTATGTTCTGCCCTAGAGTGAAAGTATTCAGCCTTTAGAGTCAGAGGGGCTGCTTTGAATACGGGCCTTTCTAATTAGTTGAGTGGTGTTGGAGGGAGAACAAAATACTAAACTCTTTATAAAAATGTATAAAGATATGCAAAATCTTTATAAATTAAACAGAGATTCTGCTAACATCTACTCACAAGTTTGGTCTGAGGAATAAAGGAGATAATTTATTTGAAAGTGAAAATCACTATCCCGGTGTAAGGCTTTTTTGCCCCACTCAGCCCGTCCCTGGCCTTTCACCAACAGAATGATCTGCTCTCCACCTGATCTACTGTCTATTTATTCCTTACGTCTCACATGATGCCCTTAAGCCTCTCTGATTGCCTTGGATCATATTTTTGTTCCTTAGCTTGATTATTTTTATACCGTTCACATGGACATTACTTCAGCTTTAGGAAACACCCGCTTTGCAAAGCATTTACTAAGCACCTGATGGTGCATGCCACTGCACAAGGAGCATGGCCGAGGGGCCATGAGGAGCTGCAGCAGTGTAGTGGGAAGGGCCTGGAGCCTGGCCTCCGCAGAACTGAGTTCTGGCCCCCATTCTGCCTCTTCCTCGCCTTGTTACCTTAGGAAATACACTTAACCCTCCTGCATCTCAGGCTATCATTTGTAAAATAACACAATAATAGTACCTGACCTGCCCAGCCCCATGGGCAGTGGGATAGTTGTATGGGAGACTGTATGTGGAATTTTTTTGAAGCTAACTATATGAATAGAGAACTCTATGACTAGAGGGAATAATTATGTAAGACAGCATTGAAGCAGACATAGACTCCCACATACAGAGAAAAATAATTCTAGAACAACCCTATAGAAGGAGCAGACAGAAAAATAGCACAGGACGTGCACGCAGATAAATGTGTTCAAACCACAGAGTCAGGTTCATTTTGGAAGGCAGTTGGCAGGGAGGGCTGGAGAAGAGGTGCGAGATTGTTTACAAACGTGACTGGGACTGGGAGCAGAAGCATACACAGAGCCAGTGGCAGTGTGGAAAAATCCAATGCTAAAAAGGAGAAATGCCCATAAGAGGGTCTTGAAAATTACAATGTGATTCCCTAGGTGGCACCAACGCATTCCATGGTGACGCTCAAGAAGCTCAACTCTTCTTGTCTGTGTTTTGTTTAAAGACAGGGTTTTGCCACGTTGCCCAGGATGGTCTTGAACTCCTGGGCTCAAGCGATCATCCTGCCTGGGCCTCCCAAAGCACTGCGATTACAGGTATGAGCCACTTTGCTGGCCAGGCTTAATTCTTGTAATGAATATGGTTATCTGTGGCCATAAGCAATGGAAAACGCCTCCATGTAAGGTGGGTGGAAGGAAATCCAAAGCTGCTTGGTGACTTCATTCAGATGAAGGCCACAAGGGTTGCTTCAACTGCATAAAATCTCCAAACACTATTTTCTGACAGGATACAGAAGGAATAAATTGAATATCTTTCTTTCTTTAAAAAAAGAAAGAGAGAAAGAAAAGAAAAATTGAGGGCTTTGAGGGCTTTGGGTGATAGCTTTGAAAATAAATAAAATGTGAAAGCTTTTAAAAAACTTTAAGCTTTGAGAGAGATATGACTGTGACCTGAGTCACATAGTATATGCTTGCAATTTCTGTTTCTTAGATATAGATGAACTCTCTTCTTCATTGTTCTTGTTCTGTAAATGACTAAGAGAGAAGAGAGACCAGACCTCCCCTGCTTCTAATCACGGTTCTTCATTATAGATTAACTGCCTCCTTTATTATCTTGTACCCAACTCAGACCAGGTGGTGCAAAAGACCCCTGACTGTTACATCTGCACTGTGGAATGTTAAATATACCTTTCCCAAAAAGAAAAAAAAATTACCTTGCCAAATCGGATTATTGTAACTATGCAATAAGCCTTACATAGAAGGACAGTGAAATTCTATTAAGCTTCCCTGAACTTTGACCATATAAATGATCCCAAACTTCTATACTTTGGAACACTCACACCCATTCTTTGGAATCTGTGCTTCCTGAGTGGCTGTCCTCAAACTTTGTGCTCAAAACTAGATTCTGACCCTTTTGATTATTTTAGGTTATTTTTACTTATTTTATTTGAGTTGGTGCTAAAGTGTAAAATCTTACCTTGGCTGCTTTTGTTTATTCATTTAACAAATGTTTGTTCAGTGCCTACTGTGTGTGTAATCTATACCTTTGAGATACCCCAGTGAGCTGACGAAAATCCCTGCCTCTGTAGAGCAGGTGGATTCTCGCTGGCAAACATGGAAGAGGCAGAGAGACTGACTGCATGCAATAAACTAATCAACAAGGAAGTTAAAGAAGAAAGGAGACGTGATCAATGCTACTCAGAAAAGAAGAGGATAACCTGAAGGGAATTAGAAGTTCAGGGTGGGACGGTTGGCATTTTCAATTCTGGAGTCATCTTGAGCACAATACTTAACCTCACTAGGCCTCCTTTCCTTTTCCATAATAGGAAATGAATACCTGCCTCAGGGTCACAGCCATAATGGGACAAAGTGCTCAGTACAGCACCTGATTCAGATGAACACCCACAGAGTCACCACCATCACTGTTACTCACCTGAGTTTTGTCCATTGGACCACTGTACAAAGAGAAAGAGAAAGTTGGTAACTGTGTGGTTTATGGAGTTTAAACAACCTCTTCCACCAGACCCACTAAGCCTAAACCTACTTTAACAAGGAGCAAAGGGCATTTTGATCCACAGCAAGAGAAAAGGTTTTCAAAGCAAATACCCTTGAGATAGAAAACAAAGATTCTACTCCAGTTCATTTACTTGCAACAGCAGCGGTTGGAGGAGGGTAAGACCGGGCTGAGAAGAAGAAAGAGCATAAGAGGCCCCAGGGCAAGAGGAGGAGGTGAATCCCAGCAGGGGATGGAAAGATGGGAAGAAAAGGCCAAACCATTCGCTGGCTTTCTGACTTTATTTCCAGATGCCCTGCCAGAGTTGTGCTCATTAATGGTTTGTTTGAACAGGCCGTGTCTACCCAATGGACCCAGACTTCAAGGAACAGGACAGAACTGAGGGAACCTCAGTTAAGGTCAAGGGACTGCTTAGTCTCATGGACTGTACAGAGAGTAGGAGAAACAGCTTGCCTTGGAGACACAGCCTGGGAGCAGAAATAATAAGGAACTAATTATCCGTGCTTCGTCTGCAGTAGTAGAAAGCAAACAATTCATCAGTGGCCCCAACTATCTCTTGCCCAAACCAGTTTATGCCTTACAGAACCCCCTCATACCCCCATCATTTCCGGCTAGCATTGCTTTGTTTTTGTTTTTTGAGACAGTCTCACTCTGTCACCCAGAATGAAGTGAGTTGGTGCGATTCGGCTCACTGCAACCTCTGCCACCCGGGTTCAAGCGATTCTCGTGCCTCAGCCTCTCGAGTAGCTGGGATTACAGGCATGCACCATCACACATGGTTAATTTTTGTATTTGTAGTAGAGACGGGGTTTCACCATGTTAGCCAGGGTGGTCTCGAACGCCTGGCCTCATGTGATCCGCCTGCCTCAGCCTCCAAAAGTGCTGGGATTACAGGCGTGAGCCACCGCACCCAGGCAGGCTAGCATTGATTTTTGTTCCAATAGCTACTTAGGCTCACTGTTAATGTGGCTTTTGTTGCTTTTTACTGGCTGTTTACTTCTCATAAGTACCATAGAGGACTTTCTATGTGCTTGTATAATAAATCTTATAAATCCAGTCTAAAAAAATTATGTTTTTTATAGTTTGCCTTGGTAATTCCTAGGCCTGGGAGGGCGACCAGATATATCAGGTGCCTCATGAGAAACCTCTCCTAGGGCAGTACCAGGTACTAGGGAACGTGAGAAACAGATGCAGACTCAAGGGATAGCTTCCCTTGTCCGTACAGTAGCTTAATGAAGGTGGCTGAGTGGCAATTTTACCTGGTTCCAGGAACCTCCTCAGCTAGACTTGTTTTTGTTTCAGTTTTGAGACAGAGTCTCATTCTGTCACCCAGACTGTAGTGCAGTGGTGTGATCTCAGCTCACTGCAACTACCACCTCCTGGGTTCAAGCGATTCTCCTGCCTCAGCCTCCTGAGTAGCTGGGATTACAGGTGCCCACCAGCACACCTGGCTAATTTTTGTATTTTTAGTAGAGACGGGGTTTCGCCATGTTGGTCAGGCTGGTCTCGAACTCCTGATCTCAAGTAATCCACCTACCTTGACTTCCCAAAGTGCTGAATTACTGGCATGAGCCACTGCGCCCGGCCTCAGCTAGATCTTTAAGGCAATGGTTCCTCACCTTTTCAAGTATGAGATGCCACTGTAACATTAGAAAACTTCATAGGTCTCATTAACAGTGCTTGTATCATTCATTTTAAAAATCCTTATTGTCAAGCGACATTTTTTTTTCTTTTGAGTCAGAGTCTCACTGTGTTGCCCAGGCTGGAGTGCACTGATGTGATCGACAAGTGACATTTTAAAATGAATGTTGTGTTTTACAGATGGCAACAGCGCCCTCACACGCTATGTACAATTCAGCCTACGGACGTACTTGGTGGCATTTCAGTGTGATGAGCCTCATAGGGGTTTTCAGACACAGACTTTGCTAAGAACAACATGTGGATGGTTTTAAAAGAACTATTGGAATGAGCAGACTACAATTTTCCAACAGTTACTTTCAACACAAATGCATGTGGAAAGCTGAAATCATATGCATCTGTGGTTAGATTCTGGCCTTAACCCTGTGCTGACCTTGAGCTTCCCCCTAATTGTTGGGCTCTTTCTTTGCCTCCAGGCTGAACCATCTGCTGCTTTCTCCTACAGCCAGGAATGAAGGGACCTAAGCTCCAATGTGCTCATCCCGGAACACCCAGGCGCTTTGCATTTCTTAAAGTTCAGTTCCCCAAGCACAGGTTTTCTGCTCTGCTGGACAGAACGACAGCATTTCAATCATTCTCAGGCTTGCTCTGCTCCTGTTCCTACTTGTCTAGGTCCATAAACCCAGGACTCACAGGAAGGGCCCCTCCCCTTCCTGTGAACGGGAGGGGCGTTCAGAGAACAGTGCCTATGGCAGGAGGGGCTGGTCTATGAGCCCCTGGGGCTGGAAGATTCCCCTCCATTCTTCAGTGGCATTTCCCTTGGCACTTGTTTCCTGCTCTCACTACAGACACCTGAACCCTGAAGCTTAACCCCACCTTGAAGCCAGGGCATGGTTACCTAACATAGGCCTCCCTCCTGTGAAGGCAGGTCTGAGAGGCCATCTGCAGAGAGGCAGGGTCATTCCTGAGGGGCGGGGAGACCATCGCAGAGACTCCAGCTGCTGCCTGACAGTTTCTGAGAGGCCTGCCAAGGAAAAAGGAGAATTCTGGTTAGAAGCGAGCTAAAAACTCCGGGGAAGTATTTCAATATCTAATTGAGAGAGATGCCGAGATGGCAGCTAGGACCACTGTGGAAATAATCTCAGACAATCTCAAGGAGCTTCAACCAAAGCAACCAGTGACAGGGGGAGTTGAGATTTCTCTCTTAAATTCTGCAAGGGAGGCCAGTGTGGTGGCTCACACCTGTAATCCCAACACTTTGAGAGGCCAAGGCAGGAGGACCACTTGAGGCAAGGAGTTTAAGCCAGCCTGGGCAATGTAGCAAGACCCTGTCTCTAAAAAAAAAAAAATTTGCCAGTGTGGTGGCAAACACCTATAGTCCCAGCTATTTGGGAGGCTGAGGCAGGAGGATCACTTGAGCCCAGGATTTCTAGGCTGCAGTGAGCTATGCTCACACCACTGCACTTCAGCCGGGGTGACAGAACAAGATCGTCTCTCTAAAAAATAAAATTAAAAATAAAAACAAAGCTGCAAGGGGAAGGGGAAGAAGATACTGAGACTTCTCCCGACAAGAGGATAAGCCCCAAAGAAAGACCTTTTCTTGAAGGCAAAGTTCAGCTCCTTCATCACGCATCTTTAGTGCTGTGAGCTTTTGTGCTGTTGGCCCTTAGGACCAAGGAGGCAACATGAGCCCAGATCCAGTAGAGCTACTAGGGATGGGCCTGAAGGGAGGGGAGTCTAGACCTGTCCTCCTTATTATTATAAAATTTTAGCCTAACCAGCTTCTGGGAAGCAGTCTAATTAAAAGTGGAAAGAAGCTAAAAGTGGCAGCTAGTAGACTCTGTGCACAAATCCCAACTCCATGTCTTCTTAGTTGTTGGACCAGCCCAGACAAGCCCCTGAATCTCCTTATGTCTTGATTTCCTCATCTGTAAAAATACTAGTCACAGCAGACCTCCTTTACAGGGTCGTTGTGGCCCATGGGCTTGCAATAAATTTGGTATCTAATTTTGGAGTGATTTGGGGCTGCAGTTTAACAAGATTGATTCCAAATGTAGCACAAAGTTGGCTCTCAATCAACATTAATGGAATGAATTACTCTCAATAATAAATACTTCAAGAGAGGTAGCTGGAAAAAATGTTCGTGACTGATAAATTGTGTGCAGGGTGAGTTTTACAAGGGAATGCTGATACTTTATGAGTTGAGATGGCACTGAGTCTTAAATAGAGGAAACATTTCAGAAGAGAAATAAATACAATTGGCTTTCCAGAACTGCATTCCACGTCTGTAGATTCAACCAACTGTGCATCAAAAATATTCTAATAGATGGTTGTGATATATAGACTTTTTTCCTCATCGTTTTCCCCTAAACAATACAACAACTATTTTTTTTTTTTTTTTTTTTGAGACGGAGTCTCGCTCTGTCACCCAGGCTGGAATGCAGTGGCACGATCTCGGCTCACTGCAAGCTCTGCCTCCCAGGTTCACGCCATTCTCCTGCCTCAGCCTCCTGAGTAGCTGGGAATACAGGCACCCACCACCACGCCCGGCTAATTTTTTGTATTTTTTTTTTTTTTAGTAGAGACGGGGTTTTACCATGTTAGCCAGGATGGTCTCGATCTCCTGACCTCGTGATCCACCCACCTCGGCCTCCCAAAGTGGTGGGATTACAGGCATGAGCCACCGCGCCCGGCCTACAACTATTTACATAGCATTTACATTGTATTTGGTATTGTAAGTAATCTAGAGATGATTTAAGTATACTAGAGAATTGTGTAGGTTACAGGCAAATACTGTGCCATTTTATATAGGGATTTTGTTATCCTCAGGGGCCCTGGAACCAATCCCCCACAGATACCAGGGGACAACTGTATATGGTTCTGCAGAAGTGGCCTTGACATCAAGATACCTAACTTCTAATCCTGATTCTGCTATTAATTTGTTTTGTGGCATCAAACAAGCTGATTCCAGACTCACTGTTTTTTCATTTGAAAAGCAAAGTTGGGCCAGATTATATCCAAGGTTCATTTCTGTTCAGAGAGTGGATAATTCTGTAACAGTCTCTGGAACTTCTGCAAGACATGCTACTTGTAAAGCAAGGCAAAAGTGGTTTTAAGGGGGAAAAAAAAGATCTATGTCTATTACAATACATGCCTCATTTTTACCAGGATAAAAACCACTACAAACATGATCCTCATCATTGCTGTTTACCTACTGTTGACTGTGTGCTAGACTCCACACTAGAACATGTTAGACATACGATTTCACTCAGTCCTCTCAACAATTCTCAGCATTTCACAAGATTCATTCTGAAAAGAAAAGATTTGGCCACGTGTGGTAGCTCACACCTGTAATCCCAGCACTTTGGGAGACCAAAATGGGAGGATTGCTTGAGCCCAGGAGTTCAAGACCAGCCTGAGTAACATGGAGAAACTTCATCTCTACTGAAAATACATAAATTAGCCAGGCATGGCAGTGCATGCTGTGGTCCCAGCGACTTGGGAAGCTGAGATGGGAGGATCACTTGAGCCAGGAAGGTAAAGGCTGCAGTGATCCATGATCACGCCACTGCACTCCAGCCTGGGCGACAGTGCAAGACCCTGTCTCGAGAAAGAAAAAAAAGGAAGAAATTTACATTCCCTCTAAAAAAGGAATTGGATCATTATGGACTGTGTGACTTAAAGCTACCATTTATTAGTAGTCTTCTACATGCCAGGTACTTCACATATCTTTTTCCTAATCTTCAAACAACTTTGCAAAGTAGGCAGTACAGGTCCTGTGTTAGTTTTCTATTGCTATGTAACAAATCATCACAAACCTGGTGGCTTAAAACAGGACCCATTTATTATCTCATGGTTTCCATGGGTCAAGGAGTCCAGCATGGCTCAGCTGGGTCCCTTGCTCAGTGTCTCTCAAGGCTGAGACACCAGCAAGGTGTCAGCTGGGCTGTGATCTCATCTCATCTCATGTCACTGAAGTCTTCATCCAAGCCCACCAGTGGCTGGCTCCAGAGATGGCCTGCCCCCACTGCAATGGCAGCCAACGTTCCTGACGGGTATAGGACTGAGGTTCCTGCTTTCTTGCTAGTTGTCAGCTGGGGCTGCTCTAAGCTCCGAGAGGCTGCCTATCATTCTCTGCTGTGTGGTTTTCTCCACAGCAAGGCAGTTTGCTTCTTCAGGCCCAGCACTTTGGGAGGCTGAGGCGGAAGTGTCGTTTGAGATCAGGAGTTTGAGAGCAGCCTGGGCAACATAGTGAGACCCCATCTCTAAATAAATAAATAAATAAATAAGTGCCATCAGGAGAATATTCCTGACTCCCATTTGTCTGTGACTTCCGGACCCTCTTTTCAAAGACTCACCTGACTAGGCCAGGTCCACCCAGGATAACCTCCCCTTCATTAACTCAGAATCAACTCATTGGATACTCTAATGGCAGAATCCCTTCACCTTGGCCATACAATGAAAGATAATCATGGGTGTGATGTCCCACCATATTCACAGGTCCCATCACACTCACGGCAGGGGGTTATCCAGGGCGTGTATACTAGGTGAAAGGCCTAGGACTCTGTCCACCACAAGCCCTGCTTTAGAAGTCATGAGTTACCTGTCTAAAGTCCCATGGGTGACAGATAGTGACACTGGACCTTCCCTCAAGCAAAGCATCCTGAGCCCACCTTGGGGAGAAATAGCCCTCTCTGGACAAGTCCAAGTTTCTTCTTACACATCACAGTTCTGTTCTAACAGCAAACTTCACAATCTCAAAATGAACCCTTTCTGAGGTCATCTGGAGCACCTGTAGTTCCTAAGTACTTTACTACATGTCAAATTCACTGCGGCTCAATCTAGACCCAGATTCCCCTGGGAGTCCCCCCTCAGTACACGTCAATCAACTCTGAGCCTGTGCCATCAATTACCCAGAAACCAGCTGACAAAAATGACTAATAACGGCATGCACGCAAGGGAACAGATTTCCTGACTCGATTCTATTTCCTCTCTCTCTGCCCCCGCTCTGTCTTTGTCCAGGTATCACACCATTGCTCACAAAGCTTCGCCACCTGGACAGTTTCCCACTCAGCTTGTGATAATCCTTCTCTTGCCTGGCTTGGGCCTCGCCCAGATTAAGCACTCAAGAAAAATCTTGGATTGAACTCTTCTTGCTTGGTAATAAGCACATCTTAGACTACCTTTATCTTCTCCCCCAAAGTTTCAAGTGCTGGGGTTGCTTAACTGATGTTTGATGTGTGCAGAGCTGTGTGCATTTAGTCCCTCAGTCTCTCCCCAGGTGAGCCTGGAAAGAGAGTGTCTCTACTCATTGGCTCAGACATTTCCCTCTTTTCTCTACACAGGTAGCAACATGCTGAGCTTTTCCTACTCTAGAGAGCACAGTGCAAGGAACTCCAGTCTGTTGGGCACCTACTAAATGTCATATCCGTATACGTGCAATGATCTATCTATCACCTTTTATAGTTGTAGAATCTGAGGCTCAGAGAGACAAGATATCTTGTCTGAAGTCATACTGCTGTTGGTATTGCAGCTAGGAGTTGAACTCAAGGCTGTGTTTTGGCAAAGCCGTCCTCTTTCCATACTTTACTGTTAAATGTTTTGTTGTGTTTTCTTAAACCAAGTATAGTCCCAACAACTTTGAACAGCGTTTGGTAGATAAAAGCTTTAACGAGATCTTTTAGGGTTTTAATGAGACTTCTTAACAGATATGTATTTCTCAAACATGACAACGTAACAGATTCATATTAAATGTAAAACGGTATTTCTATAGAATTTTTCATACACTTCTGCATCTTAGTGCATGTATTTGCCTGAGATGTATTAGTCTTTCAGGAAATATTTGAAGACAGAAAGGCAGGATGAGAGGAGAGGAAGGCGGTGGGGATATGTGGGGTGCTGGCGGGCTGTGTGTGGGGTGGGGGATGCCTGCTACCATGAGCCTGAGAGCTGCAGAGCCGAATCAGGACTGATACATCCTCGCTGCTTTAGCGTGCTTCTATCGCCACCTAGCCACCTTGGGGAGAAATGCCCTCTCGGGCAAGTCTGTCCAGACTTCCCCTGAATGTAGTTTGCCCACTTACAGGTGGGTATCTTTAGACCATGAGACTTGGATAGTCCTTCCCACAATGGACGCCTGTGTGCCCCACCTTTTTTTTAATTACTGACTTTCTTTAGCAGTTGATTCCAAGGTCTATTACATTTAAAGAGAAATTTTTGAAAATTGGTATCACTGAGGATTGGCACCGTTAAGCCTTCTCAGCACAAAAGGGGATTGTTACTCCTTTGAGAGT
The DNA here is from genome assembly GCF_009828535.3 of Hylobates moloch. Classification (NCBI taxonomy): domain Eukaryota; kingdom Metazoa; phylum Chordata; class Mammalia; order Primates; family Hylobatidae; genus Hylobates; species Hylobates moloch. The sequence continues at coordinate 67,779,285 of NW_026652280.1, forward strand.
CCTTTCCTGTGGAAGTCCCTGATACTGCCATGGATCCTCCCTGTGCACATGTCCATATCCAGATCAAATGTGGTCTCCATGAAACTTGCGAAGCAACAGCTTCCATTTAATCCACACTTGCCATGTGCTGGGGGCTTCATGAGTGTTTTCTCATGTAATTCTCACAGCAACCTTCTGAGGTAGGTATGATTACCTCTACTATGTGGTTAAGGGCACCAAGGCACAGTGAGGTCCTGGAGCTGGTCCATGGCAAAGCTGGGATTTGAACCCAATTGGCCTCTTCCCCAGGCCTATGACCCTCCTTTCATCCAGGGTCCCCTTGAGTTCCCCAGACAAAGTGTCATCTCCCTCCTCTGCAAGCACTTTGTTTCTGTCTCCTAATGCCATTTTCGACTCCTTCCTTCAGATTATATTTTCTCTTTCTCTAAACCACAGACTCCAACTCTAGGAGGGGCATCGTCCTCTGCTGTGTTGTGTGTGCACACACAGATTCTCGCTTGAGGTGGTTACTCAATTCATTCATCCAGGTTGTGAAATTGAAACTGCTTCAATTTTTTGTTCTATTTCAGTTGTTCTGAGTTGGTGTCTCCCAAGGTATATCTAAGGATCCCTGGTGTCAGAGAATAGCCCAGGGAATTGTAGTTATTTGCATTCAAATCTGTTCTTATAGGAGGAGGATGGGCAACTAATGGTGCTATATCTAACAAAGGCAGAAATGGGATTGACCACCGAGAGAGGCAGAGGGGAAGAGAGAGCTGCAGCCAGAATGGTGTCTTGGTTCACATATTTTGGGGAAAGTGATCAGCAGGCAGGGAGCAAAGAGTTCTGTTGGCTCCATCCTGGAGCAGGCTGAGTAGAGGCATCAAGGAAAAAAATGTCCTTGGTTTGCTGACTCTTCCTGTTTTTTTTTTGTTTTTTTTTTTGAGACGTAGTCTGGCTCTGTCGCCCATGCTGGAGTGCAGTGGTGCAATTTCAGCTCACTGCACCCACCACCTCCTAGGTTCAAGTGATTCTCCTGCTTCAGCCTCCCAGGATTACATGTGCTAGGAGGCTGAGGATTACAGGTGTCCACCACCCACGCCCAGTACTGTAAAAGTGCTGGGATTACAGTCCTCCACCACTATGCCCTGCTAATTTTTGTATTTTTTTTTAGTACAGACCGGGTTTCACCATGTTTACCAGACTGGTCTCGAACTCCCGACCTAAGGTGATCCACCCACCTTGGCTTCCCAAAGGACTGGGATTACAGGCATGAGTCACCGCACCAGCCAGGTTTGCTGACTCTTGGGAGTCTGGCTGTGTTGTAAGTGACAGGCTGTCCCGGGTTCTCCACCTTCAGCTATCGGCACCATCCTGCATGAGGTTCCTCAGCAGGGGACTGAGCACTCGCAGGTCGCTGCCAGGACGTGCAGAGGAAAGCAAGACCATCGCGCCAGTGTGGGAAAAGTGAAGAGCGAGGCCCAGGACTCTGAGAGAAAGGAGTCCTGGCCCAGAGGTTGTGTGAGGAAAGCATGGGATAAATGGGATGCCTGAAAGCAGAGTTTGGGGTGATTAGATAGGAAAATAAAGATTGGTGGGTGGAAGGAAAGGAAAGAAATAACAAGTGTAGACAGAAAAATTCACAATAAGAATGACCGTGGGCGTGGGACACAGGCCGGTCAGGCAGATGGTCAGACACCTGGAGAGGTGCCCAGCAGCTCTGAGCCGTCGGGAGCTCAGGGCACCAGCTACTGACCAGGACGGAGCAGCACAGGGTCTTCCCCACCGCTGCTCTCATGGGGCGCACACCGGCTGAATGTCTGCAAGGGGTGTAGGAAAGAGGAGAGAGAAACATGAATATCCGAGGTCACCAAAGGACATGCAAGCCAGTCAGTGACAAAAGGGAACGTGGCACAGCATGGAGGAGCCGCCCTTAGGTCAGATCAGGCTCCTGTCATCGTCACCGGTGACCCTCCCTGCCGGGGGAGGTGGCCCTGGCAGCGAGCGCCTGTCCTGCTGGCTGAGTGGCAGCCCACGTGTCCGGGGCAGGGTGGCCAGCTGGCCAGCTGGGCCGGAGCCCAGAGTGCTGAGGCTCGCAGCCCCATCTGGGCAGTCCTGTGCCCTCTCATCAGGCCACAGCCCACAAGTGGCTCTTCCCGCATGCCGGAGGAAACACAAAATCCCTGCCAGCGGAGAAGGAGCGGCCCAGCCACTTGCCTGTGGTTTCATGAAATGTGCGACTCTGATCTCATACCCCTTAGAATTTCTAGTAAAAGATCCAGAATGTCTGACTTCCCAAGAAGGAACCTTCATGGGAAAGAATAGGCAGGAATGTTTTCAGAGCCAGTTCCTCAATTTCTCCAGGTTCCAAAAAGCTGCAAGACCATACTCATCTCTTCAGGGTCTCCACACCCCCTGAATATCATATTCAGCTGTTGTTCTCATCACATCTTGAGTAAATTTTTGTGGCTGTTTCTAATTATACCCTCTGCCTGGGGAGTTCACTTTGCATCACCGTGTTACTTTGGGCCATCTAAAACTATTTCCATCTTACCATATGTGTTCGGCTCTCACTAATTGGGGAAAGTTATTTTTAGTATTTCCTCTTCTTTCCATCTTTGCAGATCTGCCCTATTTAGGGAAAAAAAAAAATCCTAAAACAGTTTTGTGTTTTTTAGAGACATACCAGAGATGCTTTTAAAGTTCTACAAGCAACATTTTCATGTTCAATGTGGAGGTCAGTAAGAGACCAAAAATCCCAAATCCCAGATTGTATCTCCTACTCTCTGTGCTGGATTAGAAGGAAAACAGGATCCTCTTCATACTTCAAGACCCAGTCAGTTTCATCACCTCTGAGAAGTCTTCTCCTGTGTCTGCTTCCACCCCATCCTGCTTCAGGAAGACTCATGTTGCCTAGAATTCAACAACCACCCTGGAACTGTGCCTTCCTATTTTTTGTTTCAGATACATACCTATACCCCAATAATTCTACCAAATTTAAGCTATCTTTATGAAACTAAATACGAAGATTCAAATTAGATTTAAAACTCTTTTAGCTAATCTGTTCTAAAAGCAACTTCTATCTGTTAGTTGGTCGTTTGGTAAGCAGCTTTAGACTCATTTTAGTATCTTAACTTAAAATACCACTCTCGGCACACAAACACTTGTTTATTGATGTCGAAATTAAGAAATTATATATATATTTTTAAGACAGAGTCTTGCTCTGTCACCCAGGCTGGAGTGCAGGCACAATCTAGGCTCACTGCAACCTCAGCCTCCTGGGTTCAAGTGATTCTCCTGCCTCAGCCTCCCAAGTAGCTGGGATTACAGGCATGTGCCACCATGCCCCGTTAATTTTTGTATTTTTAGTGGAGACGGGGTTTTGCCATGTTGGCCAGGCTGGTCACAAACTCCTGACTTCAGGTGATCTACCCACCTCGGTCTCCCAAAGTGCTGGGATTACAGGGGTGAGCCCCACACCCGGCCAGAAATTGTATTTTCTTATCATCTGGTTTAATATTTTGCTTTTTTAACTGTTACTTCACCAAAATAATAAAAAAGCAGTTTTGAACCACATAGGAAAATGAATCTTTTCCTAATTTTGGCCAGGGTAGACCTGCTGGTAGTACTCAGAAATCGGTTACTATTAAAACAGTTCAATTTTTTCAGTTCTTCATTATTCAAAGACTCCAATTAGCACCTCTTTCAAATATGTGAGCAGAGAGCTTTATAAAAATTTAATTAGGCTGGGTACATTGGCTTATACTTGTAATCCCAGCACTTTGGGAGGCCAAGGCAGGAGAACAGCTTGAGCTCAGGAGTTTGAGGCCAACCTGGGCAACACAGAGAGACCTGTCTCTAAAAAAAGAAAAGAAAAAAGAGTTAATAAAAAAGAATTAGTCCACTACACACCTGTTAGAAAGGCTAAAATCCAAAACACTGACAACAACAAATGCTGGTGAGGATGCGGAGCAACAGGAATTCTCATCCATGGCTGGTAGGGAATACAAAATGGTACTGCCACTTTAGAAGAGAGTTTGGCAGTTTCTTACAAATCTAAACGTACTCAGCTGGGTGCAGTGGCTCATGCCTATAATCCCAGCACTTTGGGAGGCTGAGATGGGTGGATCACCTGAGGTCAGGAGTTCAAGACCAGCCTGGGCAACATGGTGAAACCCATTTAAAATTTTTTATTCTACTAAAAATACAAAAATCAGCTGGCATAGTGGCACATGCCTGTAGTCCCAGCTACTTGGGAGGCTGAGGCAAGAGAATCACTTGAATCCGGGAGGTGGAGGTTGCAGTGACACGAGATCATGCCACTGCATTCCAGCCTGGGCAACAGAGTGAGACTCCATATCAAAAACAAACAAACAAACAAACAAACAAAAAACTTAAACATACCCTCACCATAAAATCCAGCAATTGCACTCCTTGGTATTTACCCAAAGGAGTTGACAACATACCCACACAAAAACCTGCATGCAGACATTTATAGCAGCTTTACTCATAATTGCCAAAACCTGGATGCAAACAACATGTCCTTAGGTGAACGGATAAATAAACTGTGTTACATCTAGACAATGGGATATTATTCATTGCTAAAAAGAAATGAGCTATCAAGCCACGAAAAGATATGGAGGAACTTTAAATGCATATTAATATGTGAAGGAAGACAATGTGAACATCTACATATGCTATGGTTCCAACTACATGATATTCTGGAAAAGGCAAAACTGTGGAAACAGTAAAAGAATCAGAGGTTGCCAGGGGTTAGCAGGGAGGGAAGGATGAACAGGTGGGGCACAGAGGATGCTTAAGACAGTGAAAATATTCCCTATGAGAGTGTAATGGTGGACACGTGTCATACAATTGTCCAAACCCATAGAATGTTTAACACCAAGAGTGAAGCGTAATGTAAAATATCAACTTTGAGTAATGATATCTCAATGTAGTTTCATCGATTGTAGCAAATGTACCATTCTAGTAGGGAATGTTGACAAGGGGGGAGGCTGTGGGTGTGTGTGGGGTAGCAGTATATGGGAAATCTCTGTACCATCCTCTCAATTTTGCTGCGAACCTAAAACTTCTCTATAAAATAAAGTCTATTAAAAATAAATGTATTTTTTTAAATTAACCACCCTTTATTAAAAGACTTTGTAGGAAATTAAGCTTAACAGAATAACTGTTACTACATTTTGGTTACTGCTCTCTTACCAGTCTCTCTCTGTATTCTATAGGTCCAAGAAACTAACTTGGGAAAGGAGAGGGAAAGTTCTTATTTTCATTTGCTGGTAAGACCTTCTAGTACTACCATGTCAAAATATAAGCTTTAAAATTATAGACCAGTGGTGGTGGGGGCTCTGCAAGCCAGCTATTGAAAAACAAGTGGATTCATGTCTGCACTTTAAATAAGAGGTGATAAGTAGAAAACACAATTAGGTTCAGAATGGACTAACAGGGCTTTTCAAATTTGAATATTGTATTAGTCCATTCTCACGCTGCTGTAATGACATACCTGAGACTGGGTAATTTAGAAAGAAAAGAGGTTTAATTGGCTCAAAGTTCTTCAGGCTGTACAGGAAGCACGGCAGCGTCTGCTCAGCATCAGGGGAGGCCTCAGGAAACCTACAGTTATAGCAGAAAGTGAAAGGGAAGCAGGCATGTCTTACGTGGCTGGAACAGGAGGAAGAGAGAGAGTGGGGAGGTGCCACACACTTTTAAACAACCAGATCTCGTGAGAACTCACTCATTATTATGAGAACAGAAACAGCACTAAACAGAGATATCCACCCCTAAGATCCAATCACTTCCCACCAGGCCCACATCCAAGATTGGGGATTACATTTTGACATGAGATTTGGGTGGGACACAGATCCAAACTATAGCAAATGTATATACAAGTCACCTGGGATCTTATTAAAAATGAAGATTCTGATTCAGTAGATTTGGGACAAGGCCAGTAATTCTGCATGTCTAGCAAGCTCCCATGTGCCAGGTGACATCCGTGCTGCTGGTCCAGGAACCACAGTTTGGTGGCAAGAATGTGAGTCATTGTGTGTGTTGCTATCATTAGTCTTCCTGGTATTGGACTTGAGACCTTCTTATTCATCTTTGTATCTCCAACACTTGTAAGGTGACCAACATCAAGTTGAGTTAACACATATTTACAGAATAAATACATCTTAGCCTTTCTTTCTCTAAAAAATGGTGAGAGCAACTCTCTCAGGTATGGATGGGATAATATCCAAAAGTATCCAGGGTTCTTCAGGGTTGAAACAAGACCTTCGAAAGAAAATCTAAAGAACAAAAGTGCTCACCATTCAGCCCATATCCACTTCCTTTTTGTAGAAATGATAGAAGCAAAAATCAAGAAAATAGCTTGGTGAGACTAGATGGTTAGATGAAAGGGTTCCAGGGAGTAAAGATGATAAAGGCTCGAGCTAGCACACTAGAAAAAGTCTCTTTTTCCTAGGTGCTAGTTTCCAAACTATGCTTTGCGAAGAGAACTATGATGAACATCCTTAAACACTGAATTAATGCGTGTCAGCAAAATAATTTCCCTAAAATTGTTTTATTCTAAGGAAATCAATAGGGAGTGTGCATGTCCTTTCAACAACATGCTGGAGCATTGTCTAAAAAGCCCACTGAAGATTATTTAATTCTGTAACAGAATGTCCCTGTGTTTGCCTTTAGTATTTACTATTTGAATATAACTCAGACACTATGGAGTTCTCTGTGGCCTTATATATTTCCATCCAGTAAAAGATCTTATTATAAAGGTTATGGTCCCATTGTCCTGCACCATAGGATGCAATTGTGTATGTAACCTAGCAATGTTATTTAAACATCTTTTTTTAATTTTTTTCATTTCTTTAAAGAAATAATTTTTTAAATAGAGACAGGGTCTCGCCACGTTGCCCAGGCTAGTCTCGAACTCCTGGGCTCAAGTGATCCACCTACCTTGGCCTCCCAAAGTGCTGGCATTACAGGCGTGAGCCACCACACCTGGCCTATTTGAACATTCTTTTAAAAATATTACTATAACCCAGCATTTTGGGAGGCCGAAGCAGGTGGATCACTTGAGCTCAGGAGTTCAAGACCAACCTGGGCAACATGATGAAACTCCATCTCAATTAAAAAAAAAAAATTCCTATAAATGCCCAGTTCCTCAAAATGCTTTCTCAACCAGTTTTACCACCTTACTGAATCTCTCATTAATGAACAGATATTTGACATGTGCTAATTGTATATTTGTATGAGAGCCATGTTTTTAACTTTCTGAAAACTATGCTTTGACAGAATAAATTACCAGAAATAAAGCTTGGCTCGGTACATCACATGTCTTCAGACCAAGAACAACTATGCTGGAGAAGCTGTACTTCCTTTGCCATCATTGAGGAGCCTCATCTGTACCTGGAATGAATTAAGATATAAATGTCCTATTTTGACTGCATGCTGTTTAGAAATGAGACTTTGAGAAGTCTTAGGAGAGGGTGAGTATATTTTTGTATGTGGAGGGGAATATAAATAATTTTGGGTCACTGGGCAAATAGAGGGGTTTTTAATAATTCTTTGACACCCCTCCCTTCTGTGGAGCTAATTCCCCTCCCCTTGAGTGAGTCACCTGGTGACTCATTACTAATGAATAGAATGTGGCATAAATGATAGAGCATGACTTTTTTCTTTCTTTTTTTTTGTGACAGGGTCTCACTCTGTGGCCCAGACTGCAGTGCCATGGTGCAAGCATAGCTCACTCAGCTTTAACCTCCTGGGCTCAAGCGATCCTCTCACCTCAGCCTCCCGAGTAGCTGGGATTCCAGGCACACACCACCATATCCAGACAATTTTTGTGTTTTCTGTAGAAACAGAGGTTTCACAGTGTTGACTAGGATGGTCTTGAACTCCTGGACTCAAGTGATCCTCCCACTTCAGCCTCCCAAAGTCTTGGGATTACAGATATGAGCCACCAGGCTCAGCCTGACAGAGCATGACTTCTGAGGGTAGGTCATAAAAGACATTGTGACTTCCAGTTTGCTCTTTGATCACTTGTCTAAAGGAAGTCTGCTGCCATGTCTCAATGACACTCAAGTGGCCCTGTGGAGGGGCCCAAAACAGCATCCTCCCACCAATAGCCATCAAGGAACTGAGGAACTGAGACCCTTTGCTAATAGCCATGAGTGTACCATCATGGAAGTAGAGCTCCTGCCCCTGTCAAGCCTTCAGATAACCGCAGCCCCAGCTGACTGCTCAACTGCAACCTCATGAGAAACCCTCAGCTAGGACAACCCAACTAAGCTAGTCTCAAATTCCACAGAAACCGTGAAATAATACATGCTTATGTTTTAAGCAATTAAGCTTTGGTTAATTTGTTACACAGTAATAGATAACTAATACGCTGGCTTATCAGGCATGTGTAGTTTAAGGCTTTTCATACAGATTGCAAAATTGCCTTCCTGAAATGTTATGCCAATTTACACTCCCACAAATAGTTGCATAAGAGTGCTCATGTTCTCAGTCCTTCCTCTTGTTAAGTGCTACATTTTTTCTTTATTCTTTCTGATATTCTTTATTCTTCCTGATATTCTTTATTCTTCCTGATATTCTTTATTCTTCCTGATAGAAAATGGTATCTTATTTTATTACTCTGATTTATATAGTTTTAAAGTTCAATGAGGTTGAACATTTTTCATATATTTATTATCTGCTTTGTGACTCTCTTGATCAAATTCTGTGTGTGTGTGTGTGTGTGTGTGTGTGTGTGTATATATATATGTTAAATTGTAGTGTTAATTTTTTCATTCGTTGATTCCTAAGGTCTATTTGGCTTTTAAGCATCTTATATCTGCCTGTTACTATGTTGCAAGTATTTCTCCTAGCTTGCCACATAGATATCCTTATGTGGGGGACATGAAGATGTACTGCCTACAATCCTTTCAAGGAAGATTTGTGCCAGCTGTCTCTTGCTCAGTTGCAGAGAGCTGCCTTGCCCAAGAGTATGCTCTTCCTGTGACCCATATCCACTGACCAATTGTTGTAGGGTGTAAAGGTCCAGCCATTTCAGCCCACCATAGTCCTGCTCTGTCAAGCCATTGACACTCCTGAGATCTCCACAGGGTAGCATTGCTGAGCTGCATTGTAGTTCGACCACTCCCCTAGAGAAACCCTGCTTCCTTCATCTCCTTTCCATAGGTGTTGATCTCTAACAAACATGGTGCCCATCAAATTTCAACCTAGCATCTTTTTCTAGAATACTTAACCTGTGACATCCCGGAAATTAATTGCTCAATTTGTAATTGATATAATATCTATATACCTCTACACATAAATGTATTACTCTTGAAAATAGTTTCTTCTGGTTTTTCTTGGGGAAACTGGTTCTTTTATAGAATGATTATTGGAATAAAAACACAAAAAGTTGAGTGTTATTTAAAAACACAAAGTCTTTCCCTATCAGCTGTTATGCAAATCCATTATCTATATTATGTTTCTTCAAATAAAATCACTTCCTTACCCTGCAATATCTCCCCTGTCACTTACTATCCCCTTTATCTTGTTTTTTTTTTCTTCACAGCATTTTATTTGTGTATCTTTTACATCTGTATCTGCCTCCCCAGCACCTAGAATGGAACATGGCATATAATAGCTGTTCAATAAATATTGATTGAATGGAGAGATGAGTAGATCAGTAACGGAGTAAGTGACATTTGGGTAAAGGTAGATAAAGTATATCCAGACCAATACCATATTTGTCCTCCCTCTTCCAGGAAAATGCAGCACAGTATTAATTTGTCTCATACAGAAGTTGCCAAAAATATTTATTGTATGTGCACAAATGTATCCAGACCACTCTAGAAACCATCTCTTCTCTGCTCTCTTCTTTCCCGCAGCCTCTCCTCTTTTTGCAGGCTGCAGGACTGCCTAGCTTCAAGGGAGCTGAGAGGAAGGTTGTGTTCAGGTGATCAGGAATGGTAACAGATGGTTGGATGCCCTCATTTTGCAGATGCCTCTATATTTGTGCTGCTTAAAAGCATTTTAACTAGCATAGGGCAAAACATGTATTATCTTTTAGTTGCAGCCCTGGTTTCTAGAATCCCGGATTAGCGCCTAGCCCCCTAAACCTCACAGCCACTAATCCACTGTGATGGCTTCTCTGCATCTGTTAACTTTGGGTGCTTTCAGCCCCTAGTGAATTCTGCCTCTTTAATCTTGTTTGGTGCTAATTTTTTTTTTCTACCATTAGCTCTTTGGATTGGAATGTGGTTGCCTCATATTTTTTTGTCAGACTCTTTACAGACAAGCAAATAAACTTGGAGAGGGTAAGTAAGGTAACACAGGAGATCTGAGATAGAGCTAGGACTTTTGCCATCTATCCTTGTCATCAAAAGCACTCATTAACCTTATCGTCATTCTGTGCAGGGTGGTGGAACAGCACAGGTCGATTTAGAGATTCAGGACAATGGGGAACAGTCACTCTCTCCAGTTCTTTTGTGCAAACAGCTGACCTAAGAATAAAACTTAAGCATCCAGAATGTCATCAAAGCACAGTCTATGTTCATATTTAAGTTCATCTGCAGCATTTTTGTCACTTTTAGCTACGATTAGGATGCCTTTAAAGCAGTTATTGTCCAATAGATTTCCATTTGAAGGAAAGGATGTTTGTCATGGTAAGTAATTAAGTAATAGAACATTTCTTAGCTTCTAAGGAAAACCTTTCCAGATTAAGTAATTTGCAGAGGGGGAAATGTCATCTTTTATTTTTTTTCTTCAGAAAGAATTGATTAGACAGAACAACTACAGGAAACCCCAAATGTTGAAATCAGCAGGAGACCTTTAAATTGCATAGAATCAAATTTCTAAAAACATAATTCTACCTGTATTGTTGAAAATAGGCCAGATGCGGTGACTCATGCCTGTAATCCCAGCACTTTGGGAAGCCGAGGCAGGTGGATCACTTGAGGTCAGGAGTTTGAGAGTAGCCTGGCCAACATGGCGAAACCTCATCTTTACTAAAAATGTAAAATTAGCCGGGCATGGTGGTGCATGCCTATAAGTCCCAACTACTTGGGAGGCTGAGGCAGGAGAATCGCTTGAACCCGGGAGGGGTAGGTTGTCATGAGCCAAGATTGCGCCATTGCACTCCAGCCTGGGCAACAAGAGCGAATCTCCGTCTCAAGAAAAAAAAAAATAGATCTCAAAAATCCATTAGCTCTTTGCATTTTCCCCCATTTTGTAATTATTGTTATCACTTCATCCATTGTGAAGTCTCTATTATGCGAACCCCATTGGGGGCTGCTTTTCCATCACGATCAGCTCATTGGTGCTGTCAGCATAGAGCTCCCGGGAGGCCTCCCTGAGAATCTACTGGAAAAGAAAGCAAATGTGAGCTTGAGGAGTCTTGCTAGAAGTGACTGTTGCCATGCCCACTGGAGCTATGCTTAACCTAAGGATTTCAGGACTCTTTGACCTACAAAAACATCTCAGGCAGGACACCCAGGTTTTGGTGTCTTTTTCATGCTTTTTTTCCCAGGAACATGACCAGCCACATTTTAACGGCCATAGAGAAAACAAAATATTTTCCCCTGGTGCCAGTTGTTTTTGTTGAGTTTGTCATTTTAAGATAATTGATGTAAAAAAAAAAAAAAGAAAGAAAGAAAGAAACATTTATCCAGGGAAGGCAAGAGCAGAAAAGAACACGATAAATCCTCCAAGGAGGACAAGGGGAAAAAATGTAACATTATAGCCATGAAGAACCTAACTGTGCATCCAGCAATAATTTCTGCCCTATAAACTAGAATTTAAAGATGTCTCTGGGGAAGCAGGAAAATAGTGGGATGTCCCATAGAGGACAAGAGCTTTGACACTGAAAGACTGCTGCCCGCCACTGCCTGGGACCCCTGAAGACAGACAAGCTTTCCAGCATGAATTTTGGTCAATATAGTGAATTATATAGACATGGAAGAGATTTATTGCCCTCTCACACCATCTTTCTCTAAACACATAAACATTCAAGATAAAATAGAACCCCTTAAAAATATATTTAAATGCAGAGCCCAGCTTACAAGTTTTAAGAAACGGATCCAAAATAAAAAGGAGAGCAACGCCAGAGAGGCAATTAAAAGCTGCAGCAGCATGGGGACCATCAGGGGGACCCACAGGGGACCATCCCCAGATGAAGGTCTTATTGGCTGGGAGTTGGAGTTTTAACACGTGGACTGAGACAGGACAGTTAGTCTCAGGGCCACGGGAAGGGAGGCTCTTGCATAACGTCGAGTCTCAAATTCCATTCCTTTCATGAACCTATGAGTTGAAAAACTCTTCCCACTTGCCTGAGGAAGAGCGAGAAGATTGCTGTCTACTCGGGTCCCTGGAAAAAAGAGCCACCAACCATAAATCAAAACGGAGATGTGAGATCTGAATTTACAAGTTGGGTGTGGTGAGAAAACCCTCAAGCTCCGAAATTAATATAAAAATTCTTCTGGAATGGGTGAAACCACTAGAAACACAGCAGAGGCACATGCAAAACTGTCCTATAGAGATACTTCTTTACCCCTATTATGAACGATTTGTGTCCCCTCAAAATTCATATGTTGAAGCCTTAACCCCCAAGATGACTGTATTTAGAGGCAGGGCTTTTATGAAGGTAATTCAGGTTAAATGAGATCATAATGACAGGTGTCCTTATAAGGGAAGAAATGCCAGAGATGTACACACACAGAAGAAAAGCCATGTAAACACATGGCAAAAAGGCAGCCCTCTGCAAGCCGAGGACAGAGGCCTCAGGAGAAAGCAACCAAGCACCTTGATCTTGGGCTTCCAAGCCTCCATAACTGTGAGAAAATAAACGTCTTTTATTAATTATAATTACACCTGTAATCACAGCACTTTGGGAGGACAAAGCAGGCAGATCACTTGAGCTCAGGAGTTCCAGACCAGCCTGGACAACGTGGCGAAACCCCGTCTCTACTAAAAATACAAAGAATTAGCCAGGTGTGGTGGTGTGTGCCTGTAGTTTCAGCTACTGGGTCGGCTGAGGTGGGAGGATCACTTGAGCCCTGGAGTTCGAGGTTGCAGTGAGCTATGATCATGCCACTGCACTCAGCCTGGGTGAAAAGTGACGCTCTTCCAAAAAAAGGAAAAGAGATGTCATTTGCTTAAGCCACCCATTCCATCGCATTTTGTTATAACAGTGCTAGCAAACTAAGACATCCTAGAATACGTGGCAGCCTAGGTACCCTCACTGAAGGTAAATTCACGAGAAAAATTTCTAGACTTCACAAAGAAAGGAAAGTCACAAGGAATAACAAACAGGGGAATTTGCACTCCCCAAAACTACAGGTAATAGAATAAGCTGAAACACAAAATGTTTTTTAAAATATCTAGACGTGAAAGAAGGTATAGAAATTATAAGTACAGAGTAATATGAGAAAGGAATATTTTTTTAAAGAAAATTAAATATAAATTGTGAAAATAAAAGATACAGTTACTGAAATTAAAAATGCAACGAATGGGAAAACAGTATACTAGACCCAGCTGAATAGAAAGTTAGTGAATTGAAATACAAATCTAAAAAAGAGTCTGTAGCATCTAGATGAAAATACCAAAGAAAGGCAAAGATACATGAAAGATAGAACGAGAAATACCAAAATACGCATATTAACAATTACAAAAGGAAACACCGGAAAAACCTAGAAGGGGGAAGGAAGGGTTTAAAATGTACAGGCTTGGCTGGGTGCAGTGTCTCATGCCTGTAATCTCACACTTTGAAGGCCAAGGCAGGAGGACTGTTTGAGACCAGGAGTTTGAGAACAGTCTAGACAACACAGCAAGACTTTACCTTTACTAAAATTTTTTTTTTAATTAGCCAGGCATTGTGACATGTGCTTGTAGAACCAGCTACTAGAGTGGCTGAGGTAGGAGGATCACTTGAGTCCAGGAGGTTGAGGGGAAAAAAAAAAAAGAGAGAGAGCATGAGGGAGAAAAATGTAAAGGCTGAAAATTTTCCTGAATGGGAGAAGGAAATTGTCTTCAGATTAAAGAAACCTATCAGGACCTGAGCAAGAAAAATAAAAACAAAATCACATCTAAACACATTGTAATGAAAGAGCAAATCAACAAAAACAAAGAAAAAAAGTCTCAAAAACTACCAGGTTATTTGTCAAAGAATGGCAATTATACTAGAGAAGACTTTTCAACAACAGAAATCAAACGACAATGAAATAATATTTCAAAGTTCTGAGAAAAACAATAACTGTCTCTCTAGAATTCTAGATCCAATTACACTCTCATTCAAGAGTGAAAGCAAAATAAAAATGTTTTCAGACAAGCAAGTTTACTATTCCGACTTCCCTGAAACAACTGATTTAAAATATACTACAGGAAGAATTAATTTGAGTGGTATGCAAGAAGCATGTGGCAAATATGCTGGTAAATCTAAATGAGTATTTGCTGTAAATAATAATAGTACTGAAAAATGAGGTGAGGGTCAGGGGTAAAAACAAGAATTAAAGTACCAGAAAATGATAACACAGGAGATAGAAGGTTGATTTTGAAGAATTCTAAGGTCTTTCTATTGTTAAGGCGAAGGACGGAAATATTAAGTGACCTTAAAATCTAAGTAAATATCTGTGTTAAAAATTGAGAACATCAAATAGATAATTTGTTAATTTGATAATGGGGGCAGTGATATGGTTTGCCTGTGTCCTTACCCAAATCTCATCTTGAATTGTAGTTCCCATAATTCCTGTGTCATGGGAAGGACCCAGTGGGAGGTAACTGGATCATGGGTGCGGGTCTTTCCCGTGCTGTTCTCATGCTGACCTCATAAGTCTCATGAGATCTGATGGTTTTATAAAGGGGAGTTCCCCTGCACAAGCTCTCTTTGCCTGCCACCATGTAAAACATCCCTTTACTCTATCTTGGTCTTCTGCCATGATTGTGAGGCCCTCCAGAAGCCATGTGGAACTGTGAGTCCATTAAACCTCTTTCCTTTATAAATAACCCAGACTCAGGTATGTCTTTATTAGCAGCATGAGAACAGACTAATACAGGTAGGTAAAGGAAAATAATGAAAAACCCAATCAAGTCAATGAAAGTCAGGGAGGAGTTGGGGGGAAACATGGTAAATGAGAAACCCAGAATAAGATGATAGCAAAAAAATTCAACATATCAGTAAGCAATATAAATGTAAATGGATTATATCTGTCTACTAAAATACAGAGACTCTCAAATTCCATTTACAAAATCCAGCTAGATGGTGCTCCAACTCTGGCTTGCAGTTTTTACTGATGAAAAACTAGTTGGCTGTCATTCTTGTCTTTGTTACTATGTATGTAATATGTCTTTTACCTCTATCTGCTTATAAGATTTATTGTTATTATTATTAGTTTTAAGCAATTTGATTATGAAATTAAGTTGGCACATACCCGCTCATTGATTGATAGATTTAACACAATTGTATTGTAATTACATCAATAAAGATATACACAGGGCATCATTATAAAAGCATAAAAGAACATAACTTTAGTAGAATTTTCCAGGTATATTAATTTAGATAAAGGCATAAATGATTGCAATAATAGAATTCATATAAAGAAAAGAGAAGCTCGTGCCTATAATCCCAGCACTCTGGGCCAAGGCGGGTGGATCACTTGAGGTCAGGAGTTCAAGACCAGCCTGGCCAACATGGCGAGACCCCATCTCTATTAAAAATACAAAAATTAGACAGGTGTGGTGGCACATGCCTGTAATTCCAGCTACTCTGGAGGCTGAGGCAGGAGAATCACTTGAACCCAAGAGGCAGAGGTTGCAGTGAGCTGAGCTTGCACCACTGCACTCCAGCCTGGGCGACAAAGCAAGATGCTTTCTCAAAAAAAAAAAAAAAAAAAAACCCGAAAGAAAGAAAGAAAAAAAGAATTAGGGCAGGAAATTCCCACTTTATAAACTATAAACATAAAGTACAGAAGGCATAGAAAGCTAAACACTTCACTGTCACCATTTTCACCATCCAAGTCTATCTTGATTTTACGTTATTTGTAGCTTAGGCCTAGGGCAAACTGGCGGCCAATCAGTAAGCTCCCAATTCTCACGAGTACATATTTTGTATATTGGTCCATGCATCCCAAAACCCCTTGTGGATTCTGGGGGAGGTGGTACTGCCATCATGCTCCAGTGCACACCTCCAGAATGGGCCTCTTAGTCAGGTATAAGCAGTGGGCAAGAGAGATCTGGAGAACAGAGGAAAGGGTTGAGTGAAAATTTTTTCATTATCAACTCCCTTAAAAATATAAATACAGAGTGGCCGGGCGCGGCGGCTCACGCTTGTAATCCCAGCACTTTGGGAGGCCGAGGCGGGCGGATCACGAGGTGAGGAGATCGAGACCACGGTGAAACCCCGTCTCTACTAAAAATACAAAAAATTAGCCGGGCGTGGTGGCGGGCGCCTGTAGTCCCAGCTACTCGGAGAGGCTGAGGCAGGAGAATGGCGTGAACCCGGGAGGCGGAGCTTGCAGTGAGCCGAGATCGCGCCACTGCACTCCAGCCTGGGCGACAGAGCAAGACTCCGTCTCAAAAAAAAAAAAAAATATATATATATATAAATACAGAGATGGGGGAAAAATCACTACATCTATTTACTCCTTAAGCTCACACCTTAGAAAGCAGCATTGCTTTTTTGCTTTTTCTCAAGCACATGAGATCAAAACTAAACATAGTTAATTCCACATGGATGGAGGAAAATTTGCATGTTCTCTGCAGTGAGGTCGAATGTGACTCCATTCAGTGATCCCTTTTTTTTTTGAGACAGAGTCTCACTCTGTCACCCAGGCTGGAGTGCAGTGGCACCATCTTGGCTCACTGCAATCTCCACCTCCTGGATTCAAGCAATTCTCCTGCCTCAGTCTCCAGAGTAGCTGGGATTACAGGCACGCACCACTATGCCCAGCTAATTTTTGTAGTTTTTCTTAATAGAGACAGGGTTTCACCATGTTGCCCAGGCTTGTCTCAAACTCCTGACCTCAAGTGATCTGCCTGCCTCAGCCTTCCAAAGTGCTGGGATTATGGGCATGAGCCACCGTGCCCGCCAGTGATCCCTTTCTCTCCACTCTGATTATGGAGAGCAGCCAGGGGTGCTGACCGTGCTTTCCATGACACATTCAGGTGGAACAACGGGCCCATGAACCATCTATTTATTCCCTGGCCATGGGCATTTAAGGCATATAAGGATTGGATCCCAGGAGACCTGGGGCTTCCAGGGCTGCAGGACAGAGATAAGAAGCAGTGAGTCAGAGCCCTGGATAAGGGAGATGCTCTCACACTTGCTTGGCAAATACGAGTAGCTTAGAAGAAAATTCTCCTATTTCTGGAAGGGAGTAAGGAGTGAATCCCAGGAAAGGAGGGACCTGCTACACTGCAGACCCCATGTGGGGGCAGTACCTCAGGGACTGGCCTGCATGCTACACCTAGGGGACTGTGTACTGGGTCTAGGTCCCACCTCAGCAAGCCTGTCTGGGCCAGCTTGTTATGGGAGTAGTGTTGTCCTCTATCTCTTAAAACCCACAATAAACCAGATCCATCCAGGCACACACCTATAATCCTAGAGCTTTGGGAGGCTGAGGCAGGAGGATTGCTTGAGGCCAGGATGGCCTCCTACAGAATGGGAGAAAATTTTTACAATCTACCCATCTGACAAAGGGCTGATATCCAGAATCTACAAAGAACTTAAACAAATTTACAAGAAAAAATCAAACAACCCCATCAAAAAGTGGGCAAAGGATATGAATAGACACTTCCCAAAAGAAGACATTTATGCAGCCAACAGACACATGAAAAAATCCTCATCATCACTTGCCATCAGAGAAATGCAAATCAAAATCACAATGAGATACCATCTCACACCTGTTAGAATGGCGATCATTAAAAAGTCAGGAAAATACAGATGCTGGAGAGGATGTGGAGAAATAGGAACGCTTTTTTTTTTTCTTTTTTTTTTTGAGATGGAGTCTCGCTCTGTCACCCAGGCTGGAGTGCAGTGGCGTGATCCCGGCTCACTGCAAGTTCCGCCCCCCAGGTTCAGGCCATTCTCCTGCCTCAGCCTCCTGAGTAGCTGGGACTACAGGCGCCTGCAACCACACCTGGCTAATTTTTTTGTATTTTTAGTAGAGATGGGGTTTCACTGTGTTAGCCAGGACGGTCTCGATCTCCTGGCCTCTTGATCCACCCGCCTTGGCCTCCCAAAGTGCTGGGATTACAGGCGTGAGCCACCACGCCCAGCCAGGAACACTTTTACACTGTTGGTGGGACTGTGAACTAGTTCGACCATTGTCGAAGACAGTGTGGAGATTCCTCAAGGATCTAGAACTAGAAATACCATTTGACCCAGCCATCCCATTACTGGGATTATAAATCATGCTGCTATAAAGACACATGCATGTGTATGTTTATTGTGGCACTATTCACGATAGCAAAGACTTGGAACCAACCCAAATGTCCATCAGTGATAGACTGGATTAAGAAAATGTGGCACATATACACCATGGAATACTATGCAGCCATAAAAAGGGATGAGCTCATGTCCTTTGTAGGGACATGGAAGAAGCTGGAAACCATCATTCTGGCCAAACTATGGCAAGAACAGAAAACCAAACACCACCATGTTCTCACTCATAGGTGGGAATTGAACAATGAGAACACTTGGACACAGGGTGGGGAACATCACACACTGGGGCCTGTCATGATATGGGGGGAGGGGGGAGGGATAGCATTAGGAGAAATACCTAATGTAAATGACGAGTTAACAGGTGCAGCACATCAACATGACACATGTATACATATGCAACAAACCTGCACATTGTGCACTTGTACCCTAGAACTTAAAGTATAATAAAAAAACAACAAACAAACAAAAAGAATGGAAAAAATCTCTGTTTCAGGACTTTCTCTTTTCAGTTATATGTAGGTATGTGTGTACAGGGTAGCAACATAAATGCATTTCCTATTCTAGGTCATGGTCGAAAAACTTGAGAACTAAATTAGACCACATCTCTATGAGTGAATAATTTCCTCTTCACCAGCTAGAGGTAGCTTGTTTGTACAGGAGGAAATACAGTCAGCCCTCCTTGCCCATGGGGTCCCCATTTGTGGATTCCACCAACCACAGACCGAAAGTATTTAAAAAAAAAAAAACTTGTTGGTTGTGTCTGCACTGAACACATGCAGACTTTTTGTCCTCGTCATTATTCCCTAAACAATAAAGTACAATAACTCTCTGCAAAGCCTTTACATTATACTAGGTATTATAAGTCATCCAGAGATAATTTAAAGTGCATGGAGGGTGTGCATAGGTTCCATGTAAATGCTATACTACTTAATATCAGGGACTTGAGCATCCTCAGATTCTCAGATTTTGATATTCACGGTGGGGGTTCTGTTACCAACAGAGCTGGTCCCCCACAAAAATGGGGTCTTTCCCTGTTTGGTTCAGTGAAACCAATACACAACACCGAAAGTGAGTGTCAAGTGGTGCAGGCTTTATTCGATGGCTATGGAATTGAGAAGCGGGAGCTTGGCTCACAAATCAACTTCTCAATTAGTGAGGGGTGAGGGGGTTACAGTATAGGGTTTCCTTAATGATGGCTGGACATTAAAAGCAAGAGGAGGAATATCCATGTCTTTTCTGGAAGTGGGTGGTACACTTCTTGGAACGAGGGGCTGCCTTCTTTTTGTCCTTTTATGGCTCCTTCTGGTCACTGTCATGGGGACTGGCAACTGTCATGACACTGGTGGAAGTGTCATTTAGCATGGAAATTAGATTATAATGAAGCCCGAGGTCTTTTTGAAGTCATCTGGTCGGATACCTGGGGTAAGCTTTGTAACCGGTCTGGTCTGGTTACAAAGGGAACTTTTTATCGCAGGTGTCCTGTTTCTTAAAGATAAGCAGAGTTAGAGCAAAGGAGAAATTCAGCTATGTCACGTAGGCATTATACCAACAGTTCCTGGAACCAGTCCCCCACAGATAACAAGGCATGACTGCACATAGACTAATGGTCCCCAACCTTGGGTCCTAAAAAGAAGTAATAGGGGGCGGGGCGCGGTGGCTCATGCCTGTAATCCCAGCACTTTGAGAGACCAAAGCGGGCAGATCACCTAAGGTCAGGAGTTCAAGACCAGCCTGGCCAACAAGGCAAAACCCGGTCTCTACTAAGAAAGTACAAAAAATTAGCTGGTGTGATAGTGCACGCCTGTAATCCCAGCTAGTCAGGAGGCGAGGCAGGAGAATCGCTTGAACCTGGGAGGCGGAGTTTGCCGAGATCACGCCATTGCACTCCAACAAGAGTGAAACTCTGTCGGGCAACAAGAGTGAAACTCCGTCTAAAAAAAAAAAAAGGAAATAATGGGGATATTATAACCTATTTTCAGTAATAGCTAGCATTTATGAAGCATATCCTGGACAAGAGATATGTGGGTTACATCTTCATTTTCTAGATAAATTAAAGTCACTCATACTCATCTATCAAGTTGAAGAGCTAAATTTTAAATCCAGGTTCTTCAGACTCCAAAACAATGCCTTTTCTAAGAGACCACACTGCACCCCCCATCCTTCAATAATTCATGAACCTTATTACAAATAATATACATGCCTACAATAAGGCTGCCCAGTCAAAAAAGAAAAAAAAAAAAAAAAGAATAGGCTTGACAATATTTTGTAGTGTTGGCTACTTAAATGTGAAAAATCAAGTCTGTAATAAGAATATGTGTGAAACATTCTATAAACCATAGAGTAAAATAAAAATATAGGGTGGTATTTAGGTCAGACAAGGCCATTTTGGTGTCTTTTCCTCCGATCTTTCATATCCAATAAGTCATCCCACTACCACAGCAGACCAACTAGGATTGGCCGAAATCATGCCTGCTGGCACCTTCTTTCTAGAAATTTCCATGTCCCCAGCGTGCATGTTCTGTCGCCTTCTGCCCCTTTCTGTCTTGCTGCTATCCTCTCCATTGGTCTTGCCTCTGCTGCCTCGTTTCCTTTCTGTACAAGTGCAAGGCAGAGCTCTTTCCTTTCCCCTGAGCATCTGTCCCTGTGCAAATTTATCAGGTTTCTCTCGTCTAGCAGAAAAAGAAAAATTAAGCATCAGCATTATGGCCTATCTGTGCACATTTTAAAATTAACTGCAAGCTTCATTTAATATCTTCATTCTTGTTTTTCCTTTCCTTTTCTCTTCCACTTCAATTGTATTCCTCCTCACTACACCCTTGGATCTCAGTAAGCCACCTTAAGTTCTTTTTGACATAAGAAAGAGAGATAAATAAATTTTTTCAACTTATAAATAGAGGTAGTTTAGTGTCCCAGGATTTTGAAGTTAATACTGTCTTTCTTCCTGCGTTTAACATGGGCTTGATGGAACAGGTCTCTGGCATGGAAAAATCACAGAGTCACCCTGGCTATTAACAGTCATGGATCCATTAAGAATCTATTTTATTTTGGCTACTTTGTATCTTTTTTCTTCTGGACCCAGGAATAATTACAGATCCAAGAATTGAACAGATACTCCCAACCTGAGAGCTAATGCTCACCTAACTGATTCCAAAAACACCTCTTTCGGTGGGGAGGGAGGGAGGGGGGCTACCATGTACTTCCAGAACTCCTGGGAACACATTGAGATTCCTCCATCACGGTATTTTTATGTCCACTCTTTCTCTATTGGTGCTGAAGAGTTGCCTCCTGATTTCTGTCCTCAACTTTGAGCCAAAGGATATTTATTAAAGAAAGAAAGTCACAGCACGTTTAAAAAGGAAGAGTCCCCAGAAGTAAAATTTCTCTGTGCTCGTTGTGAGCTCCACATGGTTTGCATTAAAGAAAAGTGGACAACCTTGCCTCACCTCCGGTAGATGCGCCCTCCACAAACCACCCAAGGCTGCCCCCGTGTTCTGTCCACACTAACCTAAGCCAACCTCATAAGTGACAGATGTTTATTGAGTGCCTGCTAGGGGCCAAATGATTTTTAAATTTATATTTTTGAATCAGGAGACTCTTTTTAAAAAATGAAATATTACACTGAATTTCAATATACAAATGATAAAGGTGGAGCCCATTGAAGTGAAGTGAGAGAGATGGCGGCGGGGAGGATAGTGGGAGAGAAAGCCCCTCCCTCAGCTCCCGGGAGCACAGATTGAAAACCACTGTGCTACAGGGACCCGAGGAGAGTCAGCTACCTGTGAGGAACTCCCCATCACGTGTGATAAATGCATAAACACACACATACAGCTGGGAAGGCAGGGCTGTGGTGGGAGTGGGTGTTGGGGCTTCCAGAGGGTGTCACAGGGGCAAGAAACATTGCATGTTGGGAGAAATGACACATGCCAGATGGAGGGAATGAAGAAGGCCATGATGGGGGAGCAAGCGATGCAATGGAGAAGTACAGAATGGTCAGATTATAAAAGACCTGTGTACCATTCTAGGGAGTCTGGATTTTGTCCAGGCTTTTCCTGAAGGCTATAGCAGACAGAAGGGATCAAAGCAGAGGTGGGACAGGACCAGGTTCACAGATTATAGGAGATGGCAGTCAGGGGGTGGGGCAGGGATGCAAAAGCACCAATTATTGATCCAGGGGAAAGACTAGATTGACAGTTGGCATATCAGTTCCTTTTTGTACATGCTGTGCCATTCTGTCCTAGGTTGGTTTTTTTGTTTGTTTTGTTTGTTTGTTTTGTTTTTGAGACAGATTCTCACTCTGCTGCCCAGGCTGGAGTGCAGTGGCGCAATCTCGGCTCACTGCAACCTCCACCTCCTAGGTTCAAGCAATTCTGCCTCAGCCTCCTGAGTAGCTGGGATTACAGGCACACACCACTATGTCCAGCTAATTTTTGTATTTTTAGTAGAGACGGGGTTTCACCATGTTGGTCAAGCTGGTCTCAAACTCCTGACCTCATGATCCGCCTGCCTCGGCCTCCCAAAGTGCTGGGATTACAGGCATGAGCCACCACACCTGGCCTGTCCTGTTTTTTTTTAGACCCTCATTAAGCTTCCTGTCCTGTCTCTGTCTATTGCCTCTGTCTCTATAATATTTCCAGGAAATTCATGTCTTCTCCCTCTCTCCAATCTAGAAAACTGATGGAAACAGGACCACCGATGAAGTTCTTCCACTTAATCTTATGAGTGTATTCTTTCTCTCATTGGCTAAGAAGAATTGCCTACATGATTTCCATGTTATTTCTGTCATAAAAGCAATGAAAATCATATTTATTTACTTATCTAGAGAACAGAGTCTGGCACATAGTAGTAGAAATTCAGTAAATACTTGTCTTAGTCCATTTGTGTTGCTATTTTAAAAAATACCTGGAGCTGGGTAATTCATAAAGAAAAGAGGTTTATTTGTCTCATGGTCCTGCAGGCTGTACAGAAAACACAGTGCCAGCATCTGCTTCTAGTGAGGCTTCAGGCTGCTTCCACACATGGTGGAAGGCAAAGGCAAGCTGGCATGTGCAGACGACATGGTGAGAGAAGAAGCGAGAGAAAGAGAGACAGACAGAGAGAGAGGAGAAGGTGCCAGGCTCTTTTCAACAACCAATTATCTTGGGCACTAAGAGTGAGAGCTCGCTCACTCCCACAAGACAGGCACCAACCCATCCATGAAGGATCCTCCCCCACAATCCAAACACCTTCCACCAGGCCCCACCTCCACTGGGGATTAAATTTCAACATGAGATTTGGTGGGGCCAAACAAACCGTATCCAAACCATAGTACATATGAAGTGAATAAAGGAATGAAGGAATGAATGAATGAGTGAAAACTAGGGAATCTTGACAATCTGACATAATGATTGCTAAGATGGCCTTTAAGTAGGGAGACGACACTATAGAGAGAGATGACATGAATGATCCAGGGTAAGTGACTGAACTTTTAGCTGTTTTATCAAGAGAAAGGTTGATTTAGTGTAACTCACACTACTTGAATTCAGATCACAAGACCTGCCTTTTCTGATCTTGGCTATGATCACACACTTGCCAGATTAACATTTCTGGGCCTCAGTTTCCTCACGTGTAAAATCATGAAAAATGGCCAGGCACAGTGGCTCACACCTGTAATCTTAGCACTTTTGGAGGCTGAGGCAAGTAAATTGATTGCTTGAACTGAGAAATTCAAGACCAGAGTGGGAAACATGGCAAAACCCGTCTCTACAAAAAAAAATACATAATTAGCCAACATGGTGGTGCACACCTGTAGTCCCAGCTACCTGGGAGGCTGAAGTGGGAGGATCACTTGAGTCCAGGCGGTCTAGGCTGCAGTGAGCCGTGATGGCTCCACTGCACTCCACCCTAGGTGACAGAGCAAGACCCTGTCTCAAAAAAAAAAAAAAAAAGCCAAAACCATGGAAAATAATACCTACGCCGGGCAAGGTGGCTCACGCCTGTAATCCCAGCAATTTGGGAGGCCGAGACAGGAGGATCACCTGAGGTCAGGAGTTAAAGACCAGCCTGGCCAACATGGTGAAACCTCATCTCTACAAAAATACAAAAATTAGCCAGGCATGATGGCAGACACCTGTAATCCCAGCTACTTGGGAGGCTGAGGCAGGAGAATCACTTGAACCTGGAAGATGGAGGTTGCAGTGAGCTGAGATCGCACCATTGCACTCCAGCCTGGGTGACAGAGGGAGACCCTGTCTCAAGAACAAAAAAACAAAACAAACAAACAAAAAAACATGAAAAGTAAGGCCTACCACCTTGCTGCATTGTTGTCAAGTTTCATGTGTCCATGGAACACTAGGAAACAATTCTTTACTTTGTTCTTTGGTGATAGAGAAGAATGAGAAAGAGAAGGCATCTCTGTGACTGGACTATTTTATTCATTCATTCATTATCTATTCCCACTTGGAGATTCACCTTCCAGAATTCTGGGGCAAACCTGAAGAGCTTTGTGTTCAGTTTCAACAAGTCAACTGTCCATTGAAATGTGAATGAACTTTGTGGAGAGATCTTTCTGTGGCAGCCTACTCTTGTACTGGGCCCATGAGGCCAGTTCAAGGCCATGGACGGTTGCACATGTTGAATACTGCACAAGGATATTACACCTAAGGGGACTTTTCACATTGTAGGCATGACATGTGTATTTATCATGACAGTTTCCTGGCATATGGAAGCAACATATCTTGTACAACCAAAAATCAGTATATTGTAGTAATTTCCCAACAAATACAAATACAATTTCCTAAGGAAGATATCCTGCTGCCCATTAGCATAAAAGTACTGCACCATACTAGCAGGTGCGCCTCTGAGATCTGCTTGTCCCCACCTGATGTCTGGGCCTCTGCTGCTTATTCCAGGAGCAGGTGCAGTTGTCACACCACCACCCAACACTCAGCCTCCCTCGGCAGAGGAACATGACCACCATTACGTCCACTGTGGCCACAGCTGCAGCACCCAGGTGGGAGTCAAGCAGACCCCCACGGGTTTTGACTGCCCCAGGGGGCTGCCCAGAGGAACACAGAGTAACACACTCAGAAACATGGGGGAGATAATGCCCCAAGGAAGGAACATGGATCAGTGAGAGTTGGGAGATGGGAGAAGCTGACGGATAAATGGCTCATTCAAGCTTCCCATGGCTTCTTGGGCCATTCCAAGAGCAATGGCTCCATCTAGCCTCTCCAGAGGCTCATGTCCTTGTGAGACGGTCGCCAGCTTTTTCTCACACCACCTCTTATCTGTGTTCCCTCCTTCCCCACCTTACAGCCCTCGTCCCTCACCTTGGTGCTCTGGGATTGCCCACCTCCCGCCAACCCAGTACATTAGTGCTGTGGGCTGGGGAGCCTGGGTCACCACACACTCCACCGGGCTAATGGCCTCCCTGGGCCAGTCTGTGTATTACAGATGTGCATATAAACATAAGCCAGATTTGACCGGGCATGCTGGCTCATGCCTGTAATCCCACCACTTTGGGAGGCCAAGGTGGGAGGATCACATAAGGGCAGAAGTTCGAGGCCGCAGTGAGCTGTGATCGCGCCACCGCATTCCAGCCTGGGTGACAGATCAAGACACCCATCTCTAAATAGATAAATAAATAACAGGCTGAGAAGGGTGGCTCATGTCTGTAATCCCAGCACTTAGGGAGGCCAAGGCAGGAAGATTGCTTGAGCCCAGGAGTTTGAGACCAGCCTGTACAAAATAGTGAGATCTCATCTCTAAATTTTAAAAAATAGAAAAATAAATAAATAACACAAACCAGATTCCAAGCAATTGGAAGTGTTTTTGAGCCACCCAAAGAGAGAGGAATTTGCCCCACTAACCACATGGAAAACTTTCCTAAAACTCTCATTTTGATATGACTTTTCCCCAAAGCCCCACCTTCCAGTACAGCTGCTCAAATTTCCCTTTGGTACCTCCAGTACCTCAAAACCCTCCCATCTCATCCTTTCTCACACTAAACCAGAGCTGCTTGCCTTTTAACTTTCCTCACCCTGCTCCAGCTCTGGATCTCCCTTTATCATACACATTTCTTGTTGGAATGACCCCTTCTCACCCACCTCCAAGAGAGGCCGGGTGTGTAACCCCGCAGAGAATCACATCTCCTTAGGAGGGGAGAAGGAAGAGTGGTTGGTAAGAATTATAATTTAACATAATTGCTTTGGGCCTGCAGGAGTTGATCACTAAACACTACAATTACTTCTGTCGACTGAAGGAAAAAAGATCAAGCTTTTAAAGAATTAAAGTTAGTTTTATTCAGAAGTCTCATTGAGGCCTACAGCCCAGAAGCAGACCTCTAGAGAGGTTCCATGAGACTACACCGTGTTTCAGCTCACTGCTTATATACAGGTGT
Organism: Hylobates moloch; assembly: GCF_009828535.3. NCBI lineage: Eukaryota > Metazoa > Chordata > Mammalia > Primates > Hylobatidae > Hylobates > Hylobates moloch. The sequence continues at coordinate 67,806,077 of NW_026652280.1, forward strand.
GGAGGTTTAGGATCTGCAAAATCTCATCAAACTTGCTCAGAAGTTACATTGGGTGTAAAGTGCACTTGGTTATAGATTACATAGGCATAATCACTAACCTGCCAAACGTGATCTCATGTATAGGAAAAGGCAAGGACTGGGGCCATTTATCTTTTTTTTTTTTTTTTTTTGAGACAGTTTTGCTCTGTTGCCCTGGCTGGAGTGCAGTGGCACAGACATATCTCACTGCAGCCTCAACCTCCTGGGCTCAAGCGATCCTCTTGCCTCAGCCTCCTGAGTAGCTGGAACCACAGGTATGGGCCACCATGGCTGGCTAATTTTTCATAGAGATTGGAGCAGGGGTCTCACTTTGTCACCCAGGTTCGTTGGTCTCAAACTCCTGGGCTCAAGTGATCATCCCGCCTCAGAGTCCCAAAGTGCTGGGATTACAGGCGTGAGCCACTGCTCCTGGCCTCATTTATGTTTTAAGGAATATAGTGACTCAGGCAAGAGAGTTGGGGGTCGTGTGCTGTAGCCTGTTTTGTCCTCAAAGCGTCTTTCCCCAGAGCTGCAAGTTGCCAGGGGTCTGGGGCTTTGTGAAATTCTGCTGCAGGCAGAAAGGAGCGCACGTGGCTTCTTACTTTTGCTACTTTGTCTTATATTTCTATTGTTATATTCCCTCCAGGCCCTCTTACCCGACTTGACCTTGAGACTAATGGGTGTGTTGGAAAGAGGCTGGCAAGGTCTGAGGGCACAGCCTGTGGCGGAGTCGGGGCCAGGCAGGCCTAGCCCCTCAGCCAGGCCTTGAGGCCCAGGGCCCTGCCGGGTGGGGGCTCTCTAGGAGCTGCACTCAGAGGTGCCTGGTACCCCCCTAACCATGCCCCACAGGGACAGAACCTCCAGAGGAAGGAAATGAGCCTGGAGGAGCGGTAGACAAAGAGATGCCGTCTCCTGTGTCTGGGATCACTCACAGATGCCTCAGGGAGGCGGCCAGCCCTGAGTCACGCTGAGCGCTGAGCGGACTGTGACTCAGCGGGACCGCGGCCGCTTGGCTGCGCCTGGGTTGATTTGCGCCCCGCTTGTTTTCTGCAGAAGACAAGCCCGTCTCGGATTAGACTGCTCCTCCTAAACAACCAGCAATTGTTTTTCTTCCTCAAAGTGCAGTTTCCCTCTGGCACAACCAAAAATAAACACAAACCAGGCTCCCGCCAAAGGAGGTGGCGGGGAGGAGGGCAGTCCCTGGGGCGCCCACCGCAGGCATGTGAGAGCTCGCAGGCCACCTGCCGAGCATGAATCTGTTAAGGAAGCGGCCATGAAGGCAGAGAAACCTCTCCCATCGCAGGTTGCGAGCACAGGGGCGCTGACTGTTGAGTTGGCGCTCTGTTTATTTCCCCAACTGCCTCCTCTCAGGTTCCGTCCCAACTGCTGGACTCACTGCCGCGTGGGCCTGAGCACATTTCCTTGGCAAATTGTCCTCGGTGGAAGTTTTTTCTTCTCGATTTGGTGAGTCAGAGCTGGCCCACACACAAACACCAAGCAGCAGCCTCAGGGACTAAAGTGCTTTAAGGACACGAGGACCTATCCTCCCTCCCCCCATCTCAGTGCGGTGGGCGCAGAGTTCCTGAAATCTGGCCCAGTGCAGTTCATTTGACAGGGAGAGGCTGAAAATGCAAATCATCTCAGCATAGGTGAGTGCACAGCAAAGACCACGACCTGGCTGCAGCTTATCCTAAAATCCTGAAGGCAGGGAACACCGTGCCCACAGGAAGAGCTGGGCAGCCTGAACCATACTAAGATGTCCCAGGGTGAACCGGAGCCACTGGTTAGTCACACTAACTTCACGTTTCCTTCGTGAAAAGGAACTGAAGACAGATTCCAGAACTTGCTGTGTGTAGAATGTATAGTTCATTGCATGTAAGTAAACTCATGTGGTTCCACATCTATAGGATCAATTCAGCCATTTTAGTGTTATGTCCATGACATCTGAATTTATAAAAATCTAAGTGTCCCTAGCTAGAGATACCTGAAACTAAACAGGCCCTACTTATTATTCATTTTATTTTTGAATAGATAATTCACTCACATATTCAGATATCAAATCCTCATAAAATGATATACATTAAGAATTCTCACTTCCATTCTGTTCTCATTCCTCTCTGCCCCCATAAGTAACCACTTTTACTACTTTTTAATACATTCTTCCAGTGTATCATTATGCAAATATAAACAAAAATTAATATACTTCTGTGGCTGTCAGAATAATGGCCTCCCAAAAATATCCATGTGCCAATCCCCAGAACCTATTGTTACTTTATGTGGAATAGGGCCTTTGAAGATATGATTGAACTGAGGATCTTGAGATTGGAGATTATTCTGGATTACCCCAGTGGGCCCAAAGTAACCACAAGTGACCTTCTAAGGGGGAGGCAGGAGGGTCAGAGTCTGAAAAAAAGAGAGCTTGGAAGATGCTATACTGTTGGTTTTGAAGATGGAGGAAGGGGCCATGAACCAAGGAATGCAGGCAGTCTCTAGAAGCTAACAAGGCAAGGAAATGGATTGTTTCCTAGAGCCTCCAGGAAGGCAGCGTTCCTTAGACTTCTGACCTCCAGAACTAGCAGTGAATAAATGTGTGTTATTTTAAACCACTAAATTAGTAGTAGTTTGTTACAGAAACCACAGGAAATGAACACAACTATTTCCACCGTTTTCTTTTTTTTAACTGTTATTTTAGGTTCAGGGATGCATGTGCAGGTTTGTTATGTAGGTAAACTCGTGATATGGGGGTTTGTTGTACAGATTATTTCATAACCCAGGTACTAAGCCTAATACCCAGTAGTTATTTTTTCTGATCCTTTCCCTCCTTCCACCCTCTGCCTTCAAGTAGGCCCCAGTGTGTGTTGTTCCCTTCTTTGTGTTCATGTGTTCTCATCATTCAGCTCCCACTTACACATGAGAACATATAGTATTTGGTTTTCTGCTTCTGCATTAGTTTGCTAAAGATAATGGCTTCCAGCTCTATCCACGTTCCCACAAAAGACACGATCTCCTTCTTTTTATGGCTGCATAGTACTCCATGGTGTGTATATACCATATTTCCACTGTTCACAATAGCAAAGATATGGAATCCACTGTTGTCTTAAATGAAAGTTAGCATACCCTGTATAGGGTAACCCAAAAGCCTTGGTGAAACTTTAGGCATTAATAACTTCAGAATTATAAATGCTACAAACAACATCACTTGGAAGTTTTATTATATAAATCTCTTTTACACTCATTTAGTTTTGTGAATTTTAAATAGTACATTTTATTTTTTGTTTCAGTATCTCTGATCGAAGATAGAAAACAATAATGAAACAAAAACATTAAGTTTAAAATTTATTATTCCAAATTCACAAGACTAAATAAGTGAATAAGAAATGTATACAAGGCTGAGCATGTTGGCTCATGCCTGTAATCCCAGCACTTTGGGAGACTGAGGTAGGTGGATTGTTTGAGCTCAGGAGTTTGAGACCAGCCTAGCGACATGACAAAAACCTGTCTCTACCCAAAAAAAAAGAAAATTAGCCAGGTGTGGTAGTACATGCCTGTGGTCCCAGCTACTTTAGAGACTGAGGTAGGAGGGTCGCTTCAGCCCAGGTGGTTGAGGCTGCAGTGAGCTGTGATGGCACTACCGCACTCCAGCCTGGGGAAAAAAAAAAAAAAAAGCTCTTTCGATGCCTAATGCAGTCGTGGTTGTGGTCCCAAGAAGCATCTAAAGTGGGCAGCAGCTCCATAGCATTTGATGCTGGATAAATTGACCCGTGTGTTTGCTCCTCATAGATCCACCCATCCCCACAACCTAAGAGAGTATCTCTCCCTCATCTTTTCCTAAATAACAGACCTAAGTATGTTGGACATGAGATGAAGTAAAGAAGATTTGCATGCACAGTTTCATTAAGATCAATGACAAGGTCTGAACTAATGTAACCTACCCTGCTGGATTCAGGGATGTCATGAGCACTGACAAGACGGGAGAGAATTTCCATCTGATCTATGATACCAAGGCTCCCTTTGCTGTACATTGTATTGCACCTGAAGAGGCCAAGTACAAGTTGTGCAAAGTGAGAAAAATATTTGTGGACACAAAAGGAATTCCTCATCTGCTGACTCATGATGCTCACACCATCTGCTACCCTGATCCCCTCATCAAGGTGAATGACACCATTCAGGTTGATTTGGAGAATGGCAAGATTACTGGTTTCATCAAGTTCAACACTGGGAACCTGTGTATGGTGACTGGAGGTGCTAACCTGGGAAGAACTGGTGCGATCACCAACAGAGAGAGGCACCCTGGTTCTTTTGATGTGGTTCATGGGAAAGATGCCAACAGCAACATCAACAAACGCTGGATTTCTCTTCCCCAAGGAAAGGGTATGCGCCTCATCATTGCTGAAGAGACAGACAAGAGACTGGTGGCCAAACAGAGCAGTAGGTGAAATGGTCTCTGGGTGACATGTTAGATCTTTGTACGTAATTAAAAATAATATGGGCTGGGCGCGGTGGCTCAAGCCTGTAATCACAACACTTTGGGAGGCCAAGGGGGGTGGATCACCTGAGGTCAGGAGTTTGAGACCAGCCTGGCCAACATGGTAAAACCCCGTCTTTACCAAAAATACAAAAATTAGCCAGGTGTAGTGGCTCGTGCCTGTAATCCCAGCTACTCAGGAGGCTGAGGCAGGAGAATCACTTGAACCCGGGAGACGGAGGTTGCAGTGAGCCAAGATCATACCACTGCACTCCACCCTGGGTGTCAGAGTGAGACTCCGTCTCAAAAATTAATTAAAATAATAATCATATGGCATGATTAATCTAAAAAAGAAAGAAATGTATACAATTAAGTTTTCAAATCATGTTTCTTCTGTGTTTATAGTACTTGTATTTCTAACATTATAAAAGTTTCGAACTGCAGTAAGACTTTTGGGATACAGTGGATATTGCTCAGCACTTTGATTTTTGTCAGTGAACAATATATCCTAGGGTTTTTGTGTCAATATGCAAGGGCTTCTTTTTTTCTTTTATAGTTGTACAGTGTCCTCTCCTGTTGGTGTACCATAATTTATTTAAGCAGTCCTCTATTAATGGATACTTGGGTTGTTTTTAATTATGAACTGTGCTACAGTGGGTAATCTTGTACATATATCATTTTGTGTTGTGCAGGTAGATCTGTAAATAAATTATCAGAAGTAAGGATGTTGGGTCAAAACCCTACTTTTTAGAAACAAGATTTGCATGAGCTTATTTGCAGGAAAGAGAAAAGAAGCAATAATAGGATGTTATAGATTGTTGGTAGATTGTGGTGGAGAGTGGTAGACTCTGGCAAAGATGGCTACAGTAATTCCTCCCGTCCCTGTGTGCTCTGGTTCACTGTGACTTTGCTGCTCCTATCATCAAGAGGTCAAGTTTATTTATTTACACATTTATTTTTACTGACACATGTTAGATGTACATATTTTCAGAGTACATGTGATGATTTGATACATTCATATAATCAAATCAGGTAATTGGGATATCCATCACTTTTTTTTTTTTTTAACTGAAACAGGGTCTCTCTCTGTCGCCCAGGCTGGAGTGTGGTGGCATGCTCATGGCTCACTGCAGCCTGGACCTCTCAGGCTCAAGCGACCCTCTCACTTCAGCCTCCCCAGTAGCTGGGACCACAGGCTTACACCACCACACCCGGATAATTTTTTCTATTTCTTGTAGAGAAAGGGTTTCACCATGTTCCCCAGGCTGGTCTCAAACTCCTAGGCTCAAGCAATCCACCTGCCTTGGCCCCCCAGAGTGCTGGGATTGTGGATGTGAGCCACTGCGCCCAGCCAATATCCATCACTCTAAATAATTTTCTTTTCTTGATGTTAAGAACATTCAAATTATTCTTTTCTAGCTATTTGGAAATACATAATCAATTAATGTTAACTATAGTCACCCTACTGATCTATCAAACATCAAGTCTTTTATCTTCTCTCTCATATATATTTGTACCCATTAATCAAAGGTCAAGTTGACTTCCTGACTCCTGGAATTTGGGCTGGCTAGTGACTGACTTTGGCTAACAGAACGTGGAGAAAGCGATGTTATAGGACTTTCATGCTGGAGCCTCGAAAAAAGGCCTTGCAGCTCCCTCTGTCTCCTTCTGAACCCTGAGTCCTCCAAGAGAAGCCTGGGTGCCTCCACGAGGATGAGAGAGCCAGTCAGAGAGCCAGCAGCCAGCACAGGTGGGAAGGCCATCATGGACCATCCAGCCCCACTGGAGCCTGTGGATGACATGCAAGTGACCCCGGGCCAGACAGCAGGAACCCCAAGCCAAGCCCAGCCCAATCATCAACCCAGAGGCCTGCTGTTGTTGAAAGTTTTGAGGTGCTTTATCATGCAGCAATAGAAAACCCATGCCTCAGGGAAGTAGTTTCTCTTCACAAAACTTTTTTGAAAGGATATACAGTATGTTAGTCACAGCAGGTAAATAACTTTCAGAGGAGCCTGTGGACTGTCAGAAATTTTCTGAGCAAGTCCAATTCAGCTCGTCTTGTTTAGCAGGGAGTGTAGGAACTATGGATCCACACCTCAACCCTGAGCACGCCCAAAACCTAGCTGACTCACCAAACTATCTCACTTTCACAAAGAGACAATGGAAGGCTGAGTGTGTGTCAGAGGGTGGCTAGGTGAAGGGGTCCCCACCCCCGCCCTTCCCCACTGTGAGGCATTGCGTTTCACTGCTGGGCAGCTTCCAAAGTGAAAGGGAAGGAAATCCACTCCTACAGCATCCCTTCTGACACACACTAAGGCTCTTCTCAGTTCAAAAAATCAGGAAAACAAAGAGTCTGAAAGTGGCCTGTTGAGCTTAATCAGGCTCAAAGGAAAAAATATGTTTGATTTCCATTTTTGAACTAGTACACCAGAGTTTTCAACATGAAGAAAATCAATTTAATGTGTTGCAACTAGTATTTTTAAAAATCATATTTGTACACTCATGTTCATAGCAACATTATTCACAATAGCCAGAAAGTGGAAGCAATGCAATATCCATCGATGAATGAAAGGATAAATAAAATGTTATTATCTATCTATCTATCTAGATATGTATGCATCCAGTGGAATATTACTCAGGCTTAAAAAGGAAAGAAATCTGGACACATGCTATAACATGGAGAACCTTGAGGACATTATGCCAAATGAAAGAAGCCAGTCACTAAAGGACAAATATGATAGTAGTTAAGCTCAGATGCAGAAGTAGAATGGAGGTTACCAGAGGCACAGGAGGGGAGATAGGGAATTACTGTTTAATAGGTATGGAGTTTTGGATTAGGAAGATAAAAAATGTTCTGGAGATGGATGGTGGTGATGGCTGCACAGCAGTGTGAGTGTAATTAATGCACAGAACCATACACTTAAAAATTAACATGGTTCTTTTTATGTTATAAATATTTTACAATAAAAAATAAAAAGAAGTAGAATAAAATATAGCTTACATAGATGTGTTTATTGTGTGAAAATGTATCAAGATCTACACTTATAATCATGTACTTTTCTGCTTATTGCTATGCTTCAATAACAGAATTAATTATTAAAAACCCAAATATAATAGAAGATGTCAGAATGCATTGCCCATAATAAGGGTAAGTGTTGTTTTGTGAAACTTTTGTTATAGTTAGAAGTGTGTGTGTGTGTGTGTGTGTGTGTGTGCACGCACGCGCTGCATCATGATGTTAAGTGTATTTTGGATTGTGGTTTTTAAAAAAATTGAAGAAACATTATGCTGGGGCTAGTCTCCATTTCTTAGTGTGTGGTTCCTTCCATCTTGAATTTGATATGTTTTTCCCAGTGGAAGTAATTTAATTTTGACATTCATCTATTCAAGCAGAAAAGTCCTTTCCCTGGGGTCTTTTCATCATAATCATTTTTCTCCATCTGACTGCTCACAGTAACTAGATTGTATATGCTAGATTAACCAGTAAATTCATGAACAGACTTTCTATCATTTTGCTCCATGGACTGTACATGAAAGCATTAGCAGCGTTCATCATGATGAGAGATTATGATATGAGCTTTATGCTTCAATTCAGAAAAACTACAGTTCCTTTAAACCATAGGGTGTTTGAATTTTAAAATTCCTTGGTGGTTATGGTTCTAAAGCTCTTGTGCTCAGAGGAATCTCCTCTATAACATCTAAAACAGTGGGTTGTTCATCCAGTGCTTGAACACTTCTGATGACAATAAGGCATCTCAGTCCATTGATTGATTGCTGGGTAGCCTCCAATTCTAGAATGCCTATAAGGGTAGTTTTACGGCAGAATTAAGTGGTGAGTCACCCTGGAGCCTGAAGAGGCATCTGTGATCAGCTAAGTCTTGGTCAAACAAACAGGTGCCTGGAACTATTTGTCATCCACATTTCAAAGACATCCTTCATGGGGCATGTGTATTGGTTTAAAAGGGTGCACTTTAATTTTCTGTGTCTTTTAATAGAATGGAGCACTTAATGCCAGGTACTTCTAAAACAGGAGAGGAGGTATTTCTTTAGGTATTGTGAACAAAGGATCAGTGACTGCACACTGATGATTCCTTTCTATCTTTATGGTCCCGGGGAGAAGACTCTCATGACCACGGGGTATCTTTCTCTTGGATCCATGTGGCCCCTGCTCCCCACACCCTCCCTGTTACAGAGTGAGGAGTGGGGAGTGGGGGCCCTGAGGTGCCCCAGCAATACCTATGGCTGATGGGTGAGTCTAATTCTAGGGATCAGTATTTGGAAGTCCACTTGATTATATAAGCCACATCTTCAATTATCAGTTTTATCCATAATGAAGGTAGTATTTTGCCCTTCCTTTGCCTTATTTTTTTTTTACTTTAAGCATGTTATTCATTAGGCCACTGGAATGCAATAACATAGACTTCTATATCCAACTGGCTAAAGAAAGCTGCACAACTGGGCAGATTTGTGAAAGTCCAAGTTAGACCCCAACCCTCTATGGCTATTCCTCAGCCCTTTTACCTGGCTTTGGCCAATTTCCTTTCCCATCCTCCTCACTGCTTATTCTAGATCTTCCCCAATCATCAAGTCCCTACCCTTACTGCCAGCACACAACATCATCCCTCTGCCCTCAAAGAGAAAAGCGAGATGCCAGTGAAATAGATCTACTCCTTCTTTCTCCTTTATGAAAGCTTCTCTTGGGAAAATAGAGAAAATGACAAGTCATAGACACTCTAAAATTATTAGACTTATAGGCAGGAGGAAAAAAATCTTTCTGTGGTTACCTTCAGTTAACAGTACACTGGGCAAGAAAAATTAAATTAGACAGTAGAAAAAATAAAAACTAGAACAGAGGAAGAAAAGAACAAAAGAAAAAGAAGTAGAAGAGCCCTCCCCCAAAAAGATACAATTATTTCACAGCTTTCTTGTCATATGTTCATAGCATATCTATTTCCACCTGAACTTCCCCTGAGTCTTGGAGGATGAAGTGTCCTTCCTCAATAAAGGCAATTTCCTAAACTCAGGCACTAGTCTATTTTTCCAACCCCTCCAAGATGTTTTTCCATCAACTGTTCCCTTGCTCTGATTGCCAACTCTCCTTGACCACTAATTTATCAAGAAATATCCCTTAATCCTGTGCCCAGGGCCGGGCATGGTGGCTCACCCCTGTAATCTCAGCACTTTGAGAGGCCAAGGCAGGCGGATCACCTGAGGTCAGGAGTTTGAGACCAGCCTGAGCAACATGGCGAAACCCCATCTCTACTAAAAATACAAAAATTAGCGAGGCATTAGGTGGCAGATGCCTGCAATCCCAGCTACTTGGGAGGCTGAGGCAGGAAGAATTGCTTGAACCCAGGAGGCTGAGGTTGCAGTAAGTCAAGATCATGCCACTGCACTCCAACCTGGGTGACAGAGCAAGATTCTGTCTCAAAAAAAAAAAAAAAAATTCCTGTGCGCTGCCCATCTGCACCCCATCTCTCTTAATATTTAATCCAGATTTTTCAAACACTTTTAATGTACATCGTTCCTCACATTTATCCCTCCATAATATTCTTCATGCTCCCACCAGTGCCCCTTATGCTTGCAAAGATCAGTAATATTTCAATTCCCAGATCTCCTGATCATGGTCCACACAGAGTACTTGGCTGCACTATTCTCTTCTCCTTGAATGCTTTTCTCTCTTGATAGGGTCCATATTTTAAGCATATTTCCATATTAACTTCTGGCATGGACTATCATGTTCAGTCATCAATATATTTCCAGCTTTAGATGTGTGAGTTAAAACTGAGGCTCTAGGGCATGGTGGCTCATGCCTATAATCCCAAAACTTTGGGAGGCCAAGACTGGAAGACGGCTTGAGTCCAGGAATTCGGGATCAGCCTGGGCAACATAGTGTAATCCCATCTCTACAAAATACACACACACAGAAAACTGAGGCTCTGAAGAGAGAAACGGTGACCTTCTGACCAGCACTAGATTGCTGCTTTTATAAAGTCAATCTGATAGGGCAAACTTGAGAATTTCTGTGAAATTTTTACATGTTTTTTTCTAATTCTTCAGAGATCAAGAACTGTTCCTTGAGTACCTAGACCTCCGCTAAAGGGTAACTGTACTAGACCATGGCCATTTCCTATTCTATAAAAATTAGGACCCTCTGTTTATTGATGACATATTAATTTTCAATGAAGTGATTTAAGATTTTAATGAAATTTTTTCTTCATATGGGGCATTCTTCATATGATTGGAGGATTAATTTGTCTTGCATAAATGAAAATCATAATATCAGGCTAAAGACACTAGGGTTTAAGACACTTGTCCAGGCCGGGCGCAGTGGCTCACGCTTGTAATCCCAGCACTTTGGGAGGCTGAGGCGGGCGGATCACGAGGTCAGGAGATCGAGACCACGGTGAAACCTCGTCTCTACTAAAAATACAAAAAATTAGCCAGGCGTGGTGGCGGGCGCCTGTAGTCTCAGCTACTCGGAGAGGCTGAGGCAGGAGAATGGCGTGAACACAGGCAGCGGAGCTTGCAGTGAGCCGAGATTGCGCCACTGCACTCCAGCCTGGGCGACAGAGCAAGACTCCGTCTCAAAAAAAAAAAAAAAAAAGACACTTGTCCATTAATCATTCAACTGCAGAAGTCCCAAGTGCTCTAAGTACAGTGAACTACTTTGAAAAAGGGGGAACCCGTGGAGCAATGGACCTGTTATTTGCCTCCCATTTTCAGGACAGCAAGAGAGAGTTGTTAATCTTTGCAATAGGAGACAAAGTGAGAGTGGGTATGGACTTGTAAGAAAAAACTATTTTTCTCCTCATACCAAATGTGGATAAGTATATGTATGGTTTTTCTACACCAAGCAGTTCTTCAATTATCTGCAGATACCCACTGGGTGTCCTACAATTCAATCAAATCTGACACTATATACCTGGAGTTAGCATCAAATCTCACAAGTTAAAGGGCTCAGTCCCACAAGACTTCCCCCACATCAGACACCAATTGCAAGTCCCACCTTGCATCTGTATTTCTGACTGCTGGCTACAAATCAGGAGTTCCCATGACCTCCCCCAAGGTTCAGTAATTTCCTAGAAAAGTTCACAGAACTTAGGGACATTTCACTCAAAAATGAATAATAAAGGTGAAAAACTGAAAGCTTTCTCCTAAGATTAGGAACAAGACAAAGATGCCCACTTTTGCCACTTCTATTCAACACTATTGAATTATAGTCTGGAAATAATAGCCAGTGCAATTAGGTAAGAAAAAGAAAGAAAAAGCATCCAGATTGGAAAGGAAGAAGTAAATGATCTCTATTTGCAGATGAAATGATTTTATATATTGAAAATCCTAAAAATTATTTTAAAACAGTATTATAAGTAATAAATTCAGCAAAATTGCAGGATACGAGATCAACATACAAAAATGTTATATTTGCATACACTAGCAATGAACAACCTGAAAGGCAATTAAGAAAACAATTCCATTTACAATAACATCAAGAAGAATAAAATATTCAGGTATCAATTTACCATAGAGATGTAAGATTTGTACTCTGAAAACTACAAAACATTGATTAAAGAAATTAATGAAGGCCTAAGCACTTGTAAAGATATCCCATATTAATGGATTGGAAGATATTTCTTTTCTCTTTTTTTGGAAACAAAGCCTCTCTCTATCACCCAGGCTGTCATAGCTCACTGCAACCTCCAACTCTCAGGCTCAAGTGATCCTCCCACGTCAGCCTCCCAACTAGCTAGAACCACAGGCATGCAACACCACACCCTGCTAATTTTTTACTTTTTGTAGAGATGGATTCTCTTGCTGTATTGTTCAGTCTCGTCTTAAACTTCTGATCTCAAGCAATTCTCTTGCCTAGGCCTCCCAAAGTGCTAGGATTGCAGGCACAAGCCACCATAGCCAACCAGAAGACTTATTAATAAGATGGCAATACTCCTAAAGTGATCTAGATTCATTGCAATCTGTAACTTTCCCTACTACATAGCAGCTGGGTGATGTGACAACCTCCGCCTCCTGGGTTCAAGTGATTCTCCTGCCTCAGCCTCCCAAGTAGCTGGGATTACAGGTGCCTGCCACCAAGCCCGGCTAATTTTTGTATTTTTAGTAGAGACAGGGTTTTGCCATGTTGGCCAGGCAGATCTCGAACTCCTGACCTTGTGATCCGCCCACCTTGGCCTCCCAAAGTGCTAGGATTACAGGTGTGAGCCACCATGCCCAGCCTGATTGAATGTTTTCTGAATGAGATGCATCACTTTCAACTACTATTGTTGAAGCAGGATCTTTCCCTGACCCCTTCGTGGGCGGGAACTGGAATGCATGGGTGCTAGCTGGCCACTTTGGTGCCAGCAAGGGTGGACTCCACTCACTGGGTCCCGCTGTGTTCCACCCCTCACTGGAGAGGGAGTGCAGGTGAGTGGCTGCAGGAGCCGGGGTGAGTACTTTGGGTGTTAGCAGGAGCAGAACTCTTTGTGGGCCCTGTGGCAGCGTCTACCCCACAAGCCCTGAAACCCCAGAAGGAGTGCTACAGTGCCCTTTCAGCTTTGCCATGTGAGGACAGCTTAAGTGTTTACAGCTCAGTGGAGGGTCAATGTGACAACCTTTTGCACCTGAGTTCTTGTCTGGAGTCAAGGAGGAAGAGATCATGTGAACGAATTGGAGATGGTAAATATGGGGGATTTTATTGCCCATGAAAGTGACTCTCAGTGGGAAGGGGAGCTGAAAAGGGGACAAAACTGGAAGGCGGTTTTCCCCTGGAGTCCAGCCACCCCTGACCAGACTCCTCTCTGAAGCTACGCTGTCAAGCTGTCCCTCTGAAGTCGAGCTGCTTCTCTCTGATGTCCAACTGTAGTCTCTGACGTCCAGCTGCTTCTCCTCTCTGCTGGCTGAGTTCTGAGGTTTTTATGGGCACAGGATAGGGGATGGGGTGACCCAAGGCTGGTTTTGGAAAAGGCAACATCAGAGTGGGAAAACAGGGATGTAAGTCTTCATTTTGGGCCGCAGTATTAGGCTTTTCGCCTTGAGGGTGGGGCCCTTGCTAGGAACCCACCCTCTTCTGCCCAGAATTTCCCTGCCTCCTGTCCCTATCATTATTATATACTGAATGGATTTAGAAATTACTTTTTGTTGGCCAGGTGCAGTGGCTCATGCCTGTAATCCCAGCACTTTGGGAGGCTGAGGCAGGTGGATCACTTGAGCTCAGGAGTTAGAGAGACCAGCCTGGGCAACATGGCAAAACCCTGTCTCTACAAAAAATATAGATAGATAGATATAGATATAGATACACAAAAATTAGCCAGGCATGGTTGCATGGTGGCATTTGCCTGTATTCCCAGCTATTTGTGGGGCTGAGGCAGGAGGATCACTTGAGCCAGGGAGATCAAGGCTGCAGCGAGCCATGTTTGTGCAACTGCACCCCAGCCAGGGTGACAGAGTGAGACTGTGTCTCAAAACAAGAAAATTAGTTTTTGCTGCATATTTGACAATGTGTCTTCATTAAGTTAAGCTAAAATTACAAGGCTAAACAGCACTTCAATGCAAATGTTACACTATGGTAAAGTCATTGTAATGGTTAATTTTAGTTGTTAACCTTTTAAGTGGGTTAAGGAATACCCAGATAGCTTATAAGGCATTTTTTCTGGGTATGTCTGTGAAGATGTTTCCAGAAGAGGTTGGCATTTGAATCAGTGGACTGAATAAGGAAGATCTGCCCTCATCCAATATGACCAGGCAACATCCAATCGGCTGAGGGCCTAGATAGAACAAAAAGGCAGAGGAAAAGGAAATTTGTGCACTCTCTTGCGCTCTCTCTCTCTCTCTCTCTCTCTGTCTGTCTTTCTATTCTGGAGCTAGGACACACTTCTGCCCTTGGACATCAGAACTCCTGGTTCTCCAGCCTTTGGATTCCAAGACTTGCATCAGCAGCGCCCCTGCTTCTCAGGCCTTTGGATTTGGACTGAGAATTACACATCAGCTTCCCTAGTCCTGAGGCCTTCTGACCTGGATTGGGCCATGCTACCAGCTTCCTTGGTTCTCCAGGTTGCATGTGGCCTATCATGGGACTTCTCAGCCTCCATAATCTCATAAGCCAATTCCCCCAATAAATCCCCTTTTATATATTTATATCTACATCTATATCCTATTGGTTCTGGTCTCTGGAGAACCCTAACGAATGCAGATTTTAGTGCTGAAAATGAGGTGGTGCTGTAACAAATACCTAAAAATGTGGAGGCAGTTTTGGATCTGGGTAATGGGTAGAGGCTGGATCAATTTTGAACTGCATACTAGAAACACCCTAGATGGCCATGAATGGAGCATTAAAGGCAGTTCTGGTGAGGGCTTAGAAGAAGAGGAGCGCTATAGAGAGCCTCAGTCTTCTTAGAGATTATCTAAGTGGTTGCAATCAGAATGCTGGTAGAGATGTGAACAGTAAAGCCCATTCTAATGAGATCTTAGATGAAAATAAGGAAGATCTTATTGGAAGCTGGAGGAAAGGCCATCTTTGTTACAAACTAGCAAAGGAACTTGGCTGAATTGTGTCCGTGTTGGTACTTTGTGGAAATCAGAACTTAGGAGTGATGAAGTAGGATATTCGATAGAAGAAATCTCTAAGCAAAGTGTTGCAGGGTGCTGCATGGCTTCTCTTGACTGTTTATAATGAAATTCAGAAAGAGAAAAATGAATTAAAGATGGAATTTATATCAAAAGGGGAGCAAAGGGCTGGGTGCAGTGGCTCATGTCTATAATCCCAGCACTTTGGAAGGCCAAGGCAGAAGGATCACTCAAGCCCAGGAGTTTGAGAGCAGCTTAGGCAACATAATGAGACCTCATCTCTACAAAAAATAAACAAAATTAGCTTGGCATGGTGGTGCATACCTGTAGTCCCAGTTACGTGGGAGACTGAGGTAGGAGGATCACTCAAGACTGGGAGATCAAGGCTGCAGTTGAACCAAGATTGTGCCACTGCACTCAAGCCTGGTTGAAGATAAGTAAAATTCTCAGCCTAGCCATGTGGTTAAAAATGACAAAGTGTGTTTGAGCAAGAACATCAAGGGTGTGACCAAGCAAAATATTGCTAAGGAGATTAGTATGGACAGAAGGAAGCCAGATGCTATTCATCAAGACAATGGGAGAATGACTCCAAAGGCACTTCAGAGATCTTTGAGGCTGCCACTCTCGTCACAGGCCCAGAGTGCTAGGGCCTTGAGGGAAGAACTTTTCAAAGGAGGATCCCAGGGCACCCATGGGACTTTGGGGCTCACTGCCCAGGGGCACCCCAAGCTTCTGCTCCCTGAATTCTAGTGCAGTACTCCTTGACCACCCCAGCAGTGGCTCAGGGGGCCCAGATGCAACTTGGGTCAACAACCCAGAAGGCACAGTATGTAAACCTTGGTGGCATACATGTGGTGCTAACTCTCCAGGCATGCAGAATGCAAGAACAGTGGAACCATGGCTACCTCCACCTAGATTTCAAAGGATGCCTCACAACCTCAGTCTCAGAGCTCTGAACTGCCACAAGGTAGGGTGTGGCAGAGAGTCCCCACTACAGCAGTGCCCAGCAGAGCCACAGGGTCAAGACCACTGCAGAGAGCCCCCAGTAGGCAATGCTTAGTGAGGCCATGCAAGACAGCCACCCCTAAAAGCCCCAAACCTGTAGAGCCACCAGCATGCAACACCAGCCAGGAAGAGCCATAAGTATCCAACTCCAACTCCTGAGAGCTGCAGTGTGGGCTTCATCCAGCAAAGGCATGGTAGTGGGGTCTCCTGGGGGACTGGGGACCCGATCCCCACTCCAGTGTGTCTGGAAGCTAAGACGTGGAGTCAAAGATTATTCTCGAGCCTCAAGATATAATGTTGTTTGCCTCATTGGGTTCCGGACTTACTTGGGATTTATTACCCCTTGTTTCTTGCCTTTTTCTCCCCTTTAAGAATGGGAATGTCTACGCCATGCCTGTCCCATTATTCTATTTTGGAAGTATATAACTTGTTTGATTTCACAAGCTCACAGTTAGAGATAAATTTTTCTCAAAATGAGTCATATTTTGAGTTTCACCCTGAGTCTTATCCATATCTGATTTAGCTGATATTTAGATGAGACTTTTGACTTAGATTTTAAAGTAGATACTAGAATGATTAAGACTTTTGGGGGCTATTGGGGTGGAATGAATGTATTTTGAATATGAGAAAAACACGAATTTAAAGGGCCCAGGGGTGGACTGCTACTGTTTGAACGTTTGTGTCCCCTCCCAAATGCATATTGAAATGCAATCCCCATTATAATGGTATTAAGAGGTGGGGCCTTTGGGAAAGTGATTAAGTCATGAGGGCTCCACCATCAAATAGAGTATTGCCTTATAAAAGGGATGAGGGAATTAGCTTAATCCCTTTTTGCCCTTCCACCTTCCACCAGGTGAGAGCACAGCAACAAGGCACCATCTTGGAGGCAGACAGCAGCCCTCACCAGACACCAAATGCTGGTTCCTTAATTTTGGACTTCTCAGCCTTCAGAAGTGTAAGAAATAAATTTATCTTTTTTTTTTGAGACAGAGTTTCACTCTCATCGCACAGGCTGGAGTGCCGTGGTGCAATCTCGGCTCAGTGCAACCTCCACCTCCCAGGTTCAAGCGATTCTCCTGCCTCAGCCTCCTGAGTAGCTAGGATTACAGGCACCCACCACCATGCCTGGCTAATTTTTGTATTTTTAGTAGAGATGGAGTTTCACCGTGTTAGCCAGGCTGGTCTTGACTTCCTGACCTCAGGTGATCCACCTGCCTCAGCCTCCCAAGGTGCTGGGATTACAGGTGTGAGCCACTGCATCCAGCCAAATTTCTCTTCTTTATACATTACCCACTGTATGATATTTTGTTATGGCAGCACAAATAGACTAAGACAGTCATTTTGACCACAACTAATGTTTGAATCATAAGTAATGGCAATCTGCTTTATCTATTTCTAGTACTAACAAAAGCTAAAATAAGAAGTGAGATCTTCATCCCGACACAATTTTGCACTGGATATATTATTCAAAGTTCAAACTACAGTCCCAGTAGTATGTTGTAGACCTCAATGCAAGTATAAAGGAAATTTACATCTTTCAAAAACCATTTAACTGTGCAACTGAGCTTCCACATAAGACATTTGAAGGGACTGTCTACAATGTAATGACTTGCTAAAAAGCAAATATCAAGAGGAGAATCTAATAGAATTTGTAATGCCTTCCAAGTGATTAATATGCTCAATTAAAATCACATGCTTATCTAAGACCACGAATAAGGCAAAGATGCCCACTATCATCACTACTATTCAAGATAGTACTGGAAGTTCTAGCCAGAGCAATTAGACAAGAAAAAGAAATAGAGCAGTGGAGGTTTGAGATGTTGGCCAGTTAGATATGAGGAATAAGTTCAAGAGATCTATTGTACAACATGGTGACTCTAACTAGTAACAGTGTATTTTATTCTTGAAAATTGCTAAAAGAGTAGATTTCAAGTGTTCTCACCACAAAAAGGATAAGTGAGGTAATACACGTTAATTAGCTTGATTTACCTATTCTGCAATGTATACAGAATTCAAAAATCATGTTGCACATGATAAATATGTACAATTTTTATTTATCAATTAAAATAAGTTTAATTAATTTAAAAAATAAAAGGCATAGAAACTGGAAAATGATAAATTTATCCCTGTCTGCTGATGACATATGTAGAAAACCCTAAAATTTCTAAAAAGTCCAGGTGCAGCAGCTCACACCTATAATCTCAGCACTTTAGGAGGCCGAGGTGGGAGGATCACTTGAGCCCAGGAGTTTGCGACCAGCCTGGGAAATACAGAAAGACCTCATTTCTATATATTTTTTTAAAAATTAGCTGGCCATGGTGGCATGTGCCTACAGTCTCAACTACTTGGGAGGCTGAGGTGGGCAGATAACTTGAGCCTGGGAGCTCAAGGCTGCAGTGAGCTGTGATCTTGCCATTATACTCCAGCCTGGGCAACAGAGTGAGACCCTGTTTAAAAAAAAAAAAAAAAAATCTAAAAAAAACTCTGTTAGAACTAATAAACAAATTTACTGAAGCTGCAGAATACAAAATCAACACTCAAAAATCAGTTGCGTTTTAATACACTAAAAGTAGATGCATATATATATGTATATATATATATATATGATTAATTGAACTTTTTTAAAGGTGCCAAGGTAATTTAATGGGCAAAGAATAGACTTTTAAACAAATGTTCTTTAAACAACTGGGAATATATTAGGATAAAAATGAACCTTGATTTTTACCTCATACCATACATTCTAATGAACTTGACATGAACAACAGACTTAAAATCAAAAAGTTAAAAAAATAAAATTTCTAGGGAAAAAAAAAGAAGAAAGAATCTTTGCAATCTTGGGGTAGGGAAAGATTTTTTAAGATACCGGCCAGGAGCAGTGGCTCACGCCTGTAATTCCAACACTTTCGGAGGCCGAGGTGGGTGGTGGATCACTTGAGCCAGAAGACTGAGACCAGCCTGGTCAATATCTCCACAAAAAATATAAAAATTAGCCAGGCATGGTGGTATGCACCTGTAGTTCCAGCTACTTGGGAGGCTGAGACGGGAGAATGGCTTGAGCCCAGGAAGTCAAGGCTGCAGTAAGCAGTGATTGCACCACTGCACTCCAGCCTGAGTGACAGAGTGAGATTCTGTCCCCACAATAAACAAAAAGATACCAAAACATAGATCATTAAAGAAAAAAATGACAAATAGACTTCAAAATTAAACTTTTCTGCTCTTTAAGAAACACAAATAACAAAATGCAAAAGCCAGCCGTAGACTGAGAGGAAATATTTGCAGTATCTGACAGACTAATATTGAAAATATATGAATAATTCTTACAACTTAATAATAAAATAATAAATAACCCAATTTAAAATGGGTAAAAAAAAAATTTCAACAAAGAAGCTATATAAATATCAAATAAGCACAGGCAGTGGTGCACAAAGTCATTAGTCCTTAGGGAAAGCAAATTGAAACCACGGGAGATAGCTCTATACACCCACTGGAATGTCTAAAATTAGAAGCTTGAGGGCTGGTCGCGGTAGCTTATACCTGTAATTCCAGCACTTTGGGAGGCCAAGGTGGGCAGATCACTTGAGGTCAAGAGTTTGAGACCAGCCTGGCCAAAATGGTGAAACCCCATCTCTACTAAAAATACAAAAATTAGCCAGGCGTGGTGGTGCACACCTGTAGTCCCAGCTACTTGGGAGGCTGAGGCAGGAGAATTGCTTGAACCCAGGAGGCAGAGGTTGCAGTGAGCCAAGATCACGACACTGCCCTCCAGCCTGGGCAGCAGAGCGAGACTCCGTCTCACAAAACAACAACAACAAAAAGAAGCTTCAAAATACCAAGTGTTGAAGAGGCTTTAAGGCAATCAAAACTTTTATACATTGCTGGGGAGTATGTAAAGCAGTATAACCACTCAGGAAAATAGCTTGGCAATTTCTCATAAAGTCAAACATACACTTACCATCGAACCTAGCTATTGCAGTTTTGTTTTGTTTTGTTATTTTGAGATGGAGTTTCACTCTTATTGCCCAGGCTGGAGAGCAGTGGCGCATTCTCAGCTCACTGCAACCTCCGCCTCCCAGGTTCAAGCAATTCTTCTGCCTCAGCCTCCCAAGTAGCTGGCACTACAGGCGCCCACCACCATGCCTGGGTAATTTTTTGTATTTTTAGTAGAGACAGGGTTTCATCTTGTTGGCCAGACTGGTCTCGAACTCCCAACCTCAGTTGATCACCTGCCTCAGCCTCCCAAAGTGCTGGGATTACAGGCGTGAGCCACCGCGCCCAGCCCTATTGCAGTTTTAAGTATTTTCTTTAAGAGAAATAAAAATTGATGTCCAAGAATCTGTATACTAATGATCATAGCGTTAGCCATAATAGTCCCAAACAGAAAACAACTCAAATGTTTATCAGTAGATGAATAGATAAACAAGTTGTATATATCCCTGCAATAAACACATCAGCAATGAAAAGGACCAAATTACTGATACATGGATGAACCTCAAAAATATTACAACGAGCAAAAGAAGCCACAAAATGGTATATACTGTATGATTCTATTAATATGAAATGAGAAAAGACAAATCTAACCTTTAGTGACAGAAAGAAGACTGGGCAGAAGGGAACTTTTGTGGAGTGACAGAAATGCTCATCTTAATCACATATAATAGCACACAATATAATAGCTGTATACTGTCAACAGACAAAATTATAACAAATTTGGTTATAGATCTGTTTAGCTTTGTTCAAGACTTGTGAATTGGGACAGCCTCCGTTCTACAAAATAGGATGAGAGCTCCCACCAAGCTAAGGCAGAACACTGGGGTTTGTAAGATGAAAACAAGGAAACAGAACAATGGCACTGATTAATATCAGATTACTTTTTTTTCTAAAGGTTAAAGCAGAGAGACTTCCCTTATTATGCTAACTCAGGTAGACTGGAATCTCCTGTTCTCAGGAAAAACTGGTCTGTTTGAGAATCTATCTGCTTGCTTCCTTGAAGTTTCAGTTTGATTATGTGGCATTTAGCATAAATGACTCTATTTTGGTTTGGACTGGTCTGTGGGGGCCTAGCACAGGAGCTCAGCCTAAAACAGCGGTCTCCCATAATTTTAACAGTACGATTGTCAAAACTCATCAGATAGTACATTTATAATGGGTGCATTCCAGTGTACGTAAACTTAAAGAAATTCTCCACCAGGAGCAGTGGCTCATGCCTGTAATCCCAGCACTTTCAGAGGCCAAGGTGGGTGAATGTTTGAGCCCAGGAGTTTGAGACCAGCCCGGGCAACATGGCGAAACCCTGTCTCTATAAAAATGCAAAAATTAGCTGGGACTAGTGGCCTGCGCCTGTAATCCCAGCTATTCAGGAGGCTGAGGTGGAAGGATCACTTGAGCCCAGAAGGCGGAGTTTGCAGTGAGCCAAGATCATGCCACTGCACTCCAGCTTGGGCAACACAGCAAGCCCCTGTCTTAAAAAAAAAAGAAAAAGAAAAAGAAATCCTTTCTTCCCTATACTTTTCCATCTTTCCAAATCAGCTTCATTTGGTTTGGTTTCTTTTTTTACTCCTCCTTTCATCTGTTCAGAACCGGTCCTCTCTGAGGAATATTGTATTTGTTTCTTTCAAATGTAAATTGTTTTGGCATTTTCAGCTCCATCCAACTCTCTCAACTTCATCCTTTCAGGGATATGCATAATACAACTCCAGTCTGTACAAAGCACCCTTCCTCCTTGGAAGGCGGAGGCTGAAAACTGCAGATACTTATAAATTGCCCCTCACACACACACACACAAATACATTGCTATGCCAATGGCAGTGCCAAAGCCAGGACTATAATCCAGATTACCCAATTTTCTGATAGAATGAATGTGTTTCTTATGCCAGCTGCAGCTTAACATGCAAAATTCCTTTTTTGTCTTCTAGTTCAATATACACTATTTGAATAGATGTTAGGTAAATCCCCTATTTTCTTCAGAGATAGAGGCTGAGGAGGCTGGGGTGGGAGTGAGGGTTTAATTTGCAACCATGTTAGATGTCATGCCCCCCAGGCTCACTGCTTTGCGGAAGAACTTAGGTAATTACCATAAGGAACAAGCGCACACAAATCAAAGGTCAACTGAGGTGAAGTTATTTGATTTAAGATTTTGGTGATGTTCTTTGTCCTCGTTAATGCTGCTGCCGCTTTTTGTTTGTTTTTGTTAAAAAATAGCAACCAAGTGCCCACATTTAAGGTATTTTCATCACAAGTTTACTGAAGAGCAACTCACATATTGTCTTTCTAAGAATTCAAGCTACATTCATTCCTCTCCTAGACTGTCCCCATGGCAACAGTACCCAGGTGCCATTTTAGCAGGTTTTACTTAGTAACTTTCAGCATCAATACAATTTTTGCATTGTTCTTCTTATATATACTGAATTAGAAAAGTTAACAACAAAATGGTGGACAATAGAAAACACTTCCAAACTCATTTTATGAAGCCAGCATTACCTTGATGCCAAAATGAGACAGACACCACAGTAAAAGAAAAAACTGGCCAGGCGTGGTACCTCACGCCTGTAATCCCAGCACTTTGGGAGGCTGAGGTGTGCGGATCACGAGGTCAAGAGATCGAGATCATCCTGGCCAAATGGTAAAACCCTATCTCTACTAAAAATGCAAAAATTAACTGGGCTTGGTGGTGCGTGCCTGTGGTCCCAGCTACTCGGGAGGCTGCGGCAGGAGAATCGCTTGAACCTGGGAGGCAGAGGTTGCAGTGAGCCAAGATCGCGCCACTAAACTCCAGCCTGGTGACAGAGCGAGACTCCGTCTCAAAAAAGAAAAAAAATCTATTAAAATGGTAGCTTTCATATTAGATGTTCTTACCACAGTAAAATAAACATAATTTTTAAAAAATGACACAGAAAACAGAGTAGGATACACTTCAAAGTACTTGGAAACAACATTTATGTATATCCAAATGTTCTAGACTTTTTATTCCAAATTCAATAGGAAAAGTCTCAATAGTGAATGCTGAGTAGTGAAACACTCAGAATAAAATATATAATTTATTCTATGTAGGAGCTAAATCAGATAGGACAACTATTAATTGTATTAATAAAATCCAATAATGCATGTTCCTAAATATTTTTTAAATGGTTATTTTTTTCTCTTAATCAAGTAGAATTGTAGACTCCTCAAGTTTATATACTTAAAAGCTTTTTAACTATCTGGGGGTTTTGTTTTCAGATATTCTGTTCAAGAATTATTCTTCCGGGTGCAGAGGCTCACACCTATAATCCTGGCACTTTGGGAGGCCGAGGCGGGTGGAACACTTGAGGTCAAGAGTTCAAGACCAGCCTAGCCAACATGGTGAAACCTCGTCTCTAACAAAAATACAAAAATTAGCTGGGCAAGGTGGCGAGTGTCTGTAATCCCAGCTGCTCGGGAGGCTGAAGCAGTAGAATCGCCTAAACCCGGGAGGTGGAGGTTGCAGTGAGCCAAGATTGCGCCACTGCACTCCAGCCTGGGCAACAGAGCAAGACTCCGTCTGAAAAAAACAACAAAAAAAGTATTATTCTAAACATTGAGACTAATCAACAGGTACTAACAATCTCCCCATCAGTGCTTCTCTCAGGTGTGACGTGAAAGAAGAAAACAACTCAGGCCTAATTGTCTGTTAAAGTAGGGCTGGAGAACTTTTTTTAAAATCAAGAATTATTAATCCACAGGAAGAGAAAGAGAAAAAGTTACAAGCCACCTGGTTTTGTTTTCCTGTTTCTTTTTAAAAGGAAATTTTATTTTTTTAAAAAAAGTTTAAAATCTTCTACTTGCCTGCCTTTTATATTAATAGCAAGAAATATACATAGTAAATGATTATATAAATTAAAATATGTTTTGTTTTTATATTAAGACCAGTTATAGAGGGCTGGGTGCGGTGGCTCACGTCTGTAATCCCAGCACTTTGGGAGGCCAAGGTGGGTGGATCACCTGAGGTCAGGTGTTCGAGACCAACCCGGCCAACATGGTGAAACCCTGTCTCTGGTAAAAATACAAAAATTAGCCAGGCATGGTGGCACATGCCTGTAGTCCCAGCTACTTGGGAGGCTGAGGCAGAAGAATCACTAGAACCCAGGAGGCAGAGGTTGCAGTAAGCCAAGATTGCGCCACTGCACTCCAGCCTGGGCGACAGAGCAAGACTCCGTCTCAAAAACAAAAAAACAAACAAACAACAAAGACCAGTTATAGAGAAACACCGCAGGGAAGAAAAGTAACACAAACAGAGAAAGGGGCAAGGATTCAAATACGTCCATCGGGAAAGGGCAGACAACACGCATACAGAAAATCATGCCCGGAAAATAGCACAGCTTAGACTGCCATGGAACAATAGCTGTTTTTACCTCCCTATCCAGATATTTCACCTGAGACTTTTTTTTTTTTTTTCGAGACAAGATCTCACTGTCACCCAGGCTGGAGTGCAGTAGTATGATTATGGCCCACTGCCGCTTCAACCTCCCAGGTGCAAGCAATCCTCCTACCTCAGCCTTCTGGGTAGCTGGGACCACAGGCAATGCGCCACCTTGCCCAGCAAATTTTTGTATGTTTCGTAGACACGGGGTTTTGTCATGTTGCCCAGGCTGGTCTCAAACTCCTAGACTCAAGTGATCCACCTGCGTCGGACTCCCAAAGTGCTTGAATTACAGGTGTGAGCCACTGTGCTCAACCTCACCTGAGACTTTAAAAATCTTTGTTGCATCGGTGCAGACCTCAGCACAAATATCAGTATTCCCAGGACCCAAAAGAACTTCAGCATGAAGATGGCTCTACTCACCAGGGCTCTGAAATTTCAAGTCTATGAAGCTACTCACTCCATTCGCCTGGGGATTCCATTTATCTTTAATCCTCACCTGTTGATATTTGGTAAATCAGGAAATCCAAAGGCAGCCACAACCTCAGATCAAGTCCCAGGCAAAACTGGGAGAGGGAGCAAAAAAGTTTCAGGTCCTTTCCTCCTCCTTTTGGACACTTGTCCCAGGAGCAATCTGAACGTCCCAGCATCCTAAGAGACAGCATCCCTTGGGGTAAGAGCGGGAACTCTAGCCACCATCACAGAGACTTCATGGAGGTGAAGACAAGTGCCACAACTTATTAGTGACTTTTAGAAACAGCTTCTGCTGTAAAATACAGACAATAATCATAGTACTGGACTTACTGGTAAGATTTTGTTGCATTAGAAGAAAACACTATTTAAAATGCATAGCACAGTGCTTAGCATTAATAAGCACTCATTAGGTACTAGCTATTGTCCTCACTAAGCCTACCTTCCCTTGCCCTGGTCTGTGTTGTCTAGACGATCGAACATGGATTATAGGGAGACACAGTTTCAGCTCCACAAAAAGTCCACAGCCTCTCAAAAGGAAGCACATGTTTGTGAAAAGTGTCACATGGAAAGAATATGGATGAGATGATTCCTAAGGTTGCCTGCCACTAAACACCCCCAAGATTCTGTGAAATCTGAGATCCTTAGTAAGAGACCTGGGGATGCAGCCATTCTGCCCCCTCATGGAATCACAACTGCCTCCCACCCTCTCTTCTTCCTTCCTGTAGCACAGGGGTCCCTAACCCCAGGCCATGGACTGGTAGTGGTCCGTGGCCTGTTAGGAACTGGGCTACACAGCAGGAGATGAGCAGCAGGCAAACGAGTAAGTGAGGCTTCATCTGTATTTCCAGGCACTCCCCACTGCTTGCATTACCACCTGAGCCCAGCCTCCAGTCATAAGATCAGTGGCAGCGTTAGATTCTCATAGAAGCACAAACCCTATTGTGAACTGCGCATTTGAGGGATCTAGGTTGCATGCTCCTTATGAGAATCTAATGCTTGATGATCTGTCATTGTCTCCCATCACCCCCAGATGGGACCGCCTAATTGCAGGAAAACAAGCTCAGGACTCCCACTGATTCTACATTCTGGTGAGTTGTATAATTATTTCATTATGTACTACAATGTAATAATAATAAAAATAAAATGTACAATAAATGTAATGCACTTGAATCATTCTGAAACCATCCCCCAACCCCCATCCATGGAAAAAATTGTCTTCCATAAAACCGGTCCTGGGTGCCAAAAAGGTTGGGGACCACTGCTCTAGCACACAGCTGGAGGAATCCTGTTAAGGTTCCTCTTTAATGAAGGACATAAAATAAAAGTTATGCTTTGCTCTGGAATGGGAAGACTCACTCCTGTGTAGCAAGGTGCTGACACAGCCAATCTTACAAATGATGCTAGTTGTATCTTATTTATTTATTTATTTATTTATTTATTTATTTATTTATTTATTTTTTGAGATGGAGTCTCACTCTGTTGCCAGGCTGGAGTGCAGTGGTGTGATCTTGGCTCACTGCAACCTCTGCCTCCCAGGTTCAAGCGATTCTCCTGCCTCAGCCTCCCAAGTAGCTGGGACTACAGGCGCGCACCCCCATGCCCACCTAATTTTTATATTTTTAGTAGAGATGGGGTTTCACCATGTTGGCCAGGATGGTCTCGATCTCTTGACCTCGTGATCCACCCACCTTCGCCTCCTGAAGTACTGGGATTACAGATGTAAGCCACTGCACCCAGCCTGTATCTCCTTTTGGAGGTGAAGGCTGTAAGTCACTCTAGAGAAAATGTTTACTATTATAGACAAAATCACTTTCGTGACTTCTATGCCTTTGCATTAGACCAACTTATCTAACAAGTTGGACACTGGGGTGGCAGTGGATACATTTGCATAGAGACTATGGAGTCTCCTGGGAGGAAAGGTTCTGGGCCTTTCTCTTTTGAGTTCAATGTTCGAACAGCTCTAATAGGTTGAAGGCATTCCAAATGATGAATGTTAGCAAGAAAGAACACAAAGGACTCTTTCTTGAAGGTCCTGAGGGAGGTGACTCAGGCTTGGGTGCTGTATTTGCAGAATGACTGTAGCACATGAGTGTGAATTAAAAGAACAGTATCCTTGTGGCTCTGGCAAAGAGCTCTCTTAATCAAATTGGACCAGTAGAAATGTCACTTCAGGGGAGAATAAGAATACATCAAACTCATATGATATGCAAGGGACCCCAACTAGCCAAAACAACCTTGAAGAAGAAGAACAAAGTTGGAAGACACACTTCCTGATTTCAAAACTTACTACAAAGCAATGATAACCAAGACGGTGTGGTACTGGCAAAAAGATAGACATATAGACCAATGAAATAGAATAGAGAGTTCAGAAGTAAACCCATACATCAGTGGTCAATTGAATTTTAACAAAGGTGCCAAGATTATTCAGTGGGGGAAAGAATGGTATGTCAACAAATAATCTTGGGAATAACTGGATACCCATATGCAGAAGAATGAAGTTGGACCGTTACCTCATGTCATATAGAAAAATTAATTCAAAATGGACCCAAGACCTAAACTTAAGACCTAAAACTGTAAAATTCTTAGAAGAAACCATAGGGAAAATTTTCATGACATTGGATTTGACAATACTTTCTTGCCAAAATCATAGACAATAGCAACAACAACAACAAAAATAGATACATTAAACTACGTCAAAATTTAAAACTTCTGTGCATCGAAGGACACAACAGACTGAAGAGACAACCCATGGAAAGAGAGAAAACACTGGCAAATTATCTATCTTATGAGGAGTTAGTATCCAGAATATATCAGAACTCCTACAACTCAACCGCAAAACAAAACAAAACAAAAATCCTAATTTAAAAATGTGGAAAGCCCATGAAAAGATGTTCAACATCATTTGCCATAAGAGAAATGCAAATCAAAACCATGAGATGCCACTTCACACCCACTAGGATGGCTAGAATTTAAAAACTGAAAATAACAAACGTTGGCCAGGCATGGTGGCTCACACCTGTAATCCCAACACTTTGGGAGGCCAAGGCAGGCAGATCACAAGGTCAGGAGATCAAGACCACCCTGGCTAACACGGAGAAACCCCGTCTCTACTAAAAATACAAAAAAAATTAGCTAGGCGTGGTAGCAGGAGCCTGTAGTCCCAGCTACTTGGGAGGCTGAGGCAGGAGAATGGCATGAACCTGGGAGGTGGAGCTTGCAGTGAGCCGAGATCACGCTACTGCACTCCAGCCTATGCAACAGAGCGAGACTCCGTCTCAAAAAAAAAAAAAAAAAAGGAAAAGAAAATAACAAATGTTGGCAAGGATATAGAGAAATTAGAACCCTCATATGTTGCTGGTGAAAATGTAAAATGGTGCAGCCATTGTGGAAGACAGTTTGGCAGTTCCTCAAAAAATTAAAGAGCCAGGCGTGGTGGCTGCCACCTGTAATCCTAGAACTCTAGGAGGCTGAGCCCGATGGATCGCTTGACCCCAGGATTTTGAGACCAGCCTGGGCAACATGGTAAGACCCCATCTCTACAAAAAATACAAAAATTAGCTGGGCATGGTGGCACACACCTTTAGTACCAGCTACTTGGGAGGCTGAGGTGAGAGGATCACTTGAGCCCAGGGGGTGGAGGCTTCAGTGAACTGAGATCCTCCCACTACACTCCAGTATGGGCAACAGAGTAAGGCTCTGTCTCAAAAAGAAAAAAAAATTAAAGATAGAGTTAGCATATGACCCAGCAAGTCCACTCCTAGATAGATACCCAAGAGAAATGAAAACATACGTCTACACAAGCACCAGTACATAAATATTTTTAAAAACACTATTCAGCCAAAAGATTGAAACCCGAATGTCCAACCACAGACAAATGAATAAACAAAATGTAGTATAGCCATAATTGTCTGCCATAAAAAAGGATGAAATATTGATACACTATAACATGGACCAACCTTGAAAACATTATGCTAAGTGAAGAAAGCCAGACACAAAATAGCACATATTACATAATTCCATTTATATAAATGTCCAGATCCAGCAAATCTATAGAGATGGAAAGTAGATTTGTGGTTACTTCTGGCTGGGGCTGGATGCGCCATCAGGAGAGTGAGAGCTAAAAGGTATAGAGTAAAGCACCATCCTGAGATTGTATGCCCCATGCCTGGAACCCTGGGTGCTAAATAAATGTCTGCTGACTTGTATTCACTTTAAATTCTAGTTCAAAGAAATAAGCATCTGACATACCTATAGTTAGAGAAAAACATCAATCTGAATCCTAAACACATCCACCCTCTTCAAAGATCTGTTGCTTAAAATGTCAAACTTCTGTAGGTTGCTTGCTCACCAGAGAAAATGAAAACAAATGCAGCTCTGATCATAAACTAGGTAGATATTGTGTTACATAAACGTTTTCACATCACCCTAGCAAAGATGCTGTATCTGCTAAATTCGCATGTGTAAAATGGAAATTTAACACCAACCCAATAAAGTTAAATTGAGGATTAAACTAAATTTTTATATAAAAGTACTTAGCAAAGTACCTGAAACGGAGTAAGACCTCAATGAATGGTAATTACTGGATTACTACTATTGTCCCCTACTAGAAAAGCTAAATGCACCTTCACTATGGATCTGCCTATCCAAACAAGAACCAGATAGCAAATTGCATTGATGTAGCATCACTTCAATTTCTTCCACTTTCTGACTTGAGATAATTTATTTAAGCAAAATAGTTAGCTAAAAAAATTTATTGAAAAAGTATTGGCTGGGCGCGGTGGCTCAAGCCTGTAATCCTAGCACTTTGGGAGGCTGAGGTGGGCGGATCACGAGGTCAGGAGTTTGAGACCATCCTGGCCAACACAGTGAAACCCTGTCTCTACTAAAAATACAAAAAAATTAGCAGGGCGTGGTGGCGGGCACCTGTAGTCCCAGCTACTCGGGAGGCTGAGGCAGGAGAATGGCGTGAACCCGGGAGGCGGAGCTTGCAGTGAGCCAAGATGGTGCCACTGCACTCAAGCCTGGGGGACAGAGCCAGACTCTGTCTCCAAAAAAAAAAAAAAAAAGAAAAAAAGAAAAACTATTAATACTGGGTGGAGAAATAAGATATGTAACACTTTAATAAGCAAATTGATGTCTTATCATTGAAGTGCCAATAGAAATCCAATTTTACAATTGTGCCAGCAGTTAAGGAGCTCCTCAAAATTTGTGACAAAGTAATGTTCACCTAATTATTTGGCCACAGCTACATAAAGCCCTCTTTTAAAAATTCTATACAGATTGCAAGTATTGAAGTATTGGTTTTACATATGTAGAAAGGATACAAGAAAGGGCTTTAAATCTACCAGTCCTGAATATTTTACTTCAAAAGCTTATTTCAAAACACTATGTTAAGGCCGGGCACAGTGGCTCACACCTGTAATCCTACCACTGTGGGAGACCAAGGCAGGCAGATCACTTGAAGTCAGGAGTTCGAGACCAGCCTGGCCAACATGGTGAAACCCCATCTCTACTAAAAATACAAAAAAAATTAGCCAGACGTGGTGGCACGTGCCTGTAATCCCAGCTACTCAGGAGGCTAAGGCAGGAGAATCACTTGAACCTGAGAGGCGGAGGTTTCAGTGAGCCGAGATCGCACCACTGCATTCCAGCCTGGACAACAAAGTGAGATTCTGTCTCAAAAAAACAAAACAAAACAAAACAAAACACTATGTTAAAAATGAAATGCATGAGATTCAGAGGAGTGTGTTGTTATCTGGAGTCTGCTGTGAAGGGCTACCACTGCTGGCATAGCTACATGATCACTAGATGGCTCTCAAGGGAAGATCGGCCACCTGCTGCGAAGGAGAGCAGCCGCATGATTATTTTGCCCTTGGCATCTCCCTCATTAAAGTTGCATCCAAAATGTTTCTAAAACATTGATTTCAATTTCATGAAACTTCAGTATGACTTCCTCTCTGTTCCTCTCTATCCACAACCAACTCTTTACTCAACAAAACTGAAAACTTAGCTCAGTTCTACTCCCCATTCTGCCATGTAGAAGATAGTGATTTATCAGGCAATGAACCAATGACTGCCAATGCCAGGCCTTTTGTGTCTTAAAATATAATCCTGGGCAGAGATTCCTTCAAGTTTGTAATCTGAAGGTATTTTTCCCCAGTTATTGAAACTAAGGCCAGTATTTGGAGAATGGAAGCAGTAAAGAACGATGGGTAGGAGCTTAGACACTGCAGTTATGCACCTGATGCTAAAGGTCCAGTTTCCTCTGATCTCTCATCTCACCACTCCCACAACCTCTCAACCTCTCCCACCCTCCTCTGCTGAAGCCACATCCTGAGGCTGAGATTTTTATGTGGGAGGTTGTTGGAGAACACCATTTGTAAGAAGGAAGAGGAAGCAGGATTGGGCAGACAGAGAAGTCCAGTTACAATTTATTTGCAATAGAGGCCTCAGTTGACCCCACAGGAAATTATGGAGCTCTTCTGACTCTTCAGGGTTAGTCTCCCTTTGATTCTCCTTGTAAGAAATTTGAATTGGCAAAATCGATCAGTCGCAAAAACTTGTAGCTCAAAGAGGTCACTAGGATTGTAGGACCTCAAAAGGCTGCAAGTTTCCCAACACCTTTTACCTGGTAGATGCACAAACCGTATGGTCTATCTGAGTGCACGGGGACACTGAAAAGAATTCAGCTCAAATTGGGTCCAACAACAGTACACTGACTTGGTACAAAGTGCGCCATCCACAAGTTCCTGTTAGGTTTCTTTTTCCAGTGAGAAGCCTGCCCAAACCCCATCAGGTGAATCCTTATGCCCCTCCCCCTACAGAACTGGATATGATAATCACCTTGGTATCTGTATTCAACACAGCCATAAAAGTTTGACTAACTACCCTCCACCCCATCACCTAAGTTCCCCAGTGCACTTAGAAAGGTGTATGTGACCCACCACTTCCTCCTGCCTGGAAGAGAGTGAGCAACAACTAAAGCACCATTTGGAAGGTACTTGTTTCAATTCTTGCCATATAGCCTCTAAACCATTCATTAAGAGCTAAGAAGCGGGAGATCTTACTCCCTACCCACTACCACTTGGGCGAGAGCATTCACAATCAAGTCCCAGGAATTATTCTCATGTCTCCTATCCTAACCAGGGACCTTTTACATTCCCCTTCCAGAAAGCCATGACTCTTTCTGAATCATATTTTCATCACCAGAACTGCAAGAATTGGGAAGAGTCTGAGATTTTGCACTGATTGTACAAGTTAACAAGTTAGCCTGTTACTATTTCATGGATGCCAGCAGAAGACACGAGACTCCTGTGTCAGAGAAAAAGGACTTTATCACTCATAGCATAACAGAAAGCTGGAGCTTCAGGTTTGTGTCAGTTCCCCTTGCCCACCAAGTCCCACAGGGGCAACTTGCATGGACCCAAATAGACGTTGTACCTACAGTGGGTTTGCATCACATCTGAGGAACCCTAAACTGCAAGCAAACCTATTTGACCTTTGCCCCAGGGTGAGGCATTATCTTTATTATAGTGGACAGCAAACAACCCTGCCCTCTGTGCTATCTTCCAAGATCCTTGAAAAGATAATCCAGAAGAAAAGCTACCAGTACTTATGCTCACAAGACATTCAGAAATGTGAGAGACCTATGGAGAACTGTCTTCCAGTAGTGACACATTCCATCTCTTGATGAGGAAATGGCAAGTTTCCAGAAGAGCATGTATGATAGGTGATATCGTTGGGCTGTGTCCCCACCCAAATCTCATCTTGAATTGTAGCTCCCATAATTCCCAAGTGTTGTGGAAGGGACGTGGTGGGAGATAATTAAATCATGGGGGCAGTTTCCTTCATACTGTTCTCATGGTGGTGAATAAGTCTCACGAGATCTGATGTTTATATAAAGGGTTTCCCCTTTTGCTTGGCTCTCATTTGCTTTCATCGGCAACCATGTAAGATGTGCCTTTTGCCTTCCACCATGATTGTGAGGCCTCCCAGCCATGTGGAACTCTTCTGAGTCCATTAAAATACCTTTTCTTTATAAATTACCCATCTTGGGTATGTCTTTACCAGCAGCATGAACACGGAGTAATACAGTAAATTAGTACCGGTAGAGTGGGGCGCTGCTATAAAGATACCCAAAAATGTGGAAGCAATTTTGGAACTGGATAACAGGCAGAAGTTGGAACAGTTTGGAGGGCTCAGAAGAAGACAAAAAAAAGTGGGAAAGTTTGGAACTTCCTAGAGACTTGCTGAATGGCTTCGACCAAAATTCTGATAACGATATGGACAATGAAATCCAGGCTGAGGTGGTCTCAGATAGAGATGAGGAACTTGTTGAGAACTGGAGTAAAGCTGACTCTTGCTATGTTTTAGCAAAGAGACTGGCGGCATTTTGCCCCTGCTCTAGAGATTTGTGGAACTTTGAACTTGAGGGAGATGATTTATGGTATCTAGCAGAAGAAATTTCTAAGCAGTAAAGCATTCAAGAGGTGATGTGGGTGCTGCTAAAAGCATTCAGTTTTAAAAGGGAAAGAGAGCATAAAAGTTTGAAAATTGCACCCTGGTGATGCAACAGAAAAGAAAAACCTATTTTCTGAGGAAAAATTCAAGCCAGCTGCAGAAATTTGCATAAGTAACAAGAAGCCAAATGTTAATCTCCAGGATAATGGGGAAAATATCTCCAGGGCATGTCAGAGACCTTTGAGGCAGTGCCCCCATCATAGACCCAGAGGCCTAGGAGGAAAAAATGTTTTCTGGGGCCAGGTCCAGGGCCCCCCTGCTGTGTGCAGCCTAGGGAGTTGGTGTCCTGCATCCCAGCTGCTCTGACCTTGGCTAAAAGAAGCCAAGGTTCAGCTTGGGCCATGGCTTCAGAGGGTGCAATCCCCAAACCTTGGCAGCTTCCATGTGGTGTTGAGCCTGCAGGTGCATAGAAGTCAAGAATGGAGGTTTGGGAACCTCTGCCTAGATTTCAGAGGATTTATGGAAATGCCTGGATGTCCAGGCAGAAGTTTGCTGCAGGGGTGGGGCTCTCAAGGAGAACCTCTGTTAGGGCAGTGCAGAAGGGAAATGTGGGGCTGAAGCCCCCAGACAGAGTCCCCACTGAAGCACTGCCTAGTGGAGCTGTGAGGAGAGGGCCACCAGCCTCCAGACCCCAGAATAGTAGATCCACCAATAGCTTGCACCATGTGCCTGGAAAAGCCACAGACACTCAACACCAGCCTGTGAAAGCAGCTGGGAGAGAGGCTGTACCCTGCATAACTGCAGAGGTGGAGCTGCCTAAGACTATGGGAACCCACCTCTTGCATCAGTGTGACCTGGATGTGAGCCATGAATTCAAAGGAGATCATCTTAGAGCTTTAAGATTTGACTGCCCCACTGGATTTCAGACTTGCATGGGGCCTTTAGCACCTTCATTTTGGCCAATTTCTCCCATTTGGTATGGGTGTATTTATCAATGCCTGTACTCCCATTGTATCTAGGAAGTAACTAACTTGCTTTTGATTTTACAGGTTCATGGGCAGAAGGGACTTGCCTTGTCTCAGATGAGATTTTTGACTGTGGACTTTTGAATTAATGCTAAAATGAGTTAAGACTTTGGGGGACTGTTGGGAAGGCATGATTGGTTTTGAGGTGTGAGGACATGAGATTTGGGAGGGGCCAGGGATGGAATGATATGGTTTGGCTGTGTCCCCACCCAAATATCATCTTGAATTGTAGCTCCCATAATTCCCACATGTTGTGGGAGGGACCCAGTGGGAGAGAATTGAATCATGAGGGCAGTTCCCCCCACACTGTTCTTGTGGTAGTGAGTAAGTCTCATAAGATCTGATTTTTTTTTTTTTGAGATGGAGTTTTGCTCTACTTAAATATGAATATTTAGACCTACTATATAATATGTAAACCAGGCTATATGAATATTTAGACCTACTACATAAATATTAAAAGCTACTTAAGTGCCTAAGTGTCAAATTTAAATATGAATTGCAAATTTCAAAACTCTGGTCTCTACTGGCTCTTAAAACCACCCAAGCTACCTACTGTGGGGAAAACTATTTTATAAGATGGATGATGAGATTTTAAAAGTGGTTTACTAACTTCTTAAGCATAAAAACAATGGGAGGAAAGACTGAGAAAATAACTCAGTACATTTAACTAAATAACATTTTTCAATTTTTTTAATGCTAAAAGTCAAATGGCAGGCTAGGATGATTTTACAGTGGAATAGGAAGTCCAGCAAATACCGTGGAAAGTGTAAGACAGGAGGTTGACAACAAGAGGAAGCACAGCAGTAGGGGCTGGGAAAAGGAGGGACTGGAAGACCAGGAAAATTGGGAATTTGGATGGCAGTGGCAGAATATGGTGAAACATGGTGGGCTTCATATCCACAAGTTAGTAATTAAATGGGTAGAGTGATGACCTGTGACTATGCAAACTAGGGCCCCAATGAATGTTTTGGGTCTAAATGACCTTGGAAGTCTACCACCCTCACTAGCTTTAGCTCGGGGTTGGGAATGGAATATGGAACAATGCCATATTATCTTATACCTGAGAAGCTTGTTCCCTTGCTGTAAGGGAAGGAGAATTCATTCACTCTGAAAGCCTTCACCTTTTAATGGAACTAATAACTGCCCATGGCGAAATGGAGAGCTGAGACTTCTGAAGAATACTAAATGTCCCTACAATGTCTTAATGAACAAAGAGAAATATCCACGGTAACTCACAGCCTCAGGATGGAAGATCTCCTAGTACGGAGATTCCCAACAGTTCTGACATAATTCTTTGC
Organism: Hylobates moloch; assembly: GCF_009828535.3. Classification (NCBI taxonomy): domain Eukaryota; kingdom Metazoa; phylum Chordata; class Mammalia; order Primates; family Hylobatidae; genus Hylobates; species Hylobates moloch. The sequence continues at coordinate 67,841,756 of NW_026652280.1, forward strand.
TGCCCTCACCATTTTTAGATACATTCTTGTTTGTCCACTCCCCCTTTTTCTCTGCTGAGTTAATGTCTCAACAGTAAAGGTCCCTCATATTCTCCAAGAATCGGGAGAAAAAAAACATCCTTCCAATGTACTTTTCCTTTTCTTTTTCAGCAGGGAAAATGGCGCTGTAGCTGCCCAACAGGTTCTTCTCACCTGCTGCCCAGATAAAACCAACGTATCAAGACAAGGGAATTGCAATAGAGAAAGGGTTCAAGATACATAGGGCCAGCTAAACAGGAGACCAGAGTTGTATTATTATTCAAATCAGCCTCTCCAAACATTCAGAGGCTAGGGTTTTTTCAAGATAGTTTGGTGGGCAGGGGGCTAGGGAATGGGTGCTGCTGATTGGTTGGGGATGCAATCACAGGGATGTGGAAAATGGTCCTCATGCCCTGAGTCTGCTTCTGGGTGGGGGCCACAGGACCCATTGAGTCATAAGTCCAAATGGAGTCATCTTGGTCATCAGAAAAACTAAAGTCTGAAAAGATATCTCCAAAGGCCAATATTAGGTTCTACAGTAGTAGAGGTTATTTGTAGGAGTAATTGGAGAAGTTACAAATCTTGTGACCACCAGAACAATGACTGGTTATCATTTAACTATACCTACATCTTTGCAGAACTCAGATTTTTCTCATAACCCTAACTTTGTGGCCTTTCATTAGTTTTACAAAGGCAGTTTAATTTGGGGAGGGGCTATTATCATCCTTGCTTTAAGGATAGATTTCTCCCAAAGTTAGCTTGGCCCACACCCAAGAATGGAGGTTACAGGCAAGATGGAGTTGGTTAAGTCAGATCTCTTTCACTGCCATAGTTTTCTCATTATTATAACTTTTGCAAAGGTGGTTTCAGAGATGTGCAATGGCGTAATGGTTATGAACCCAGACTCCAGAGGCAGTCTGCTTGGATTTGAATCCTAGGATTTTCATCTAGCTGTGTGACCTCAAACAAGTGACTTAACAGCTCTGTGACTCCAAGTCTCCTGCTGTAAAATAAGGATGATAGAATCTTTTCTTGGTGATGCTGTGAGGAAAAGGAGTTAATCTGTGTAAAGACATTTAGAAAGGCCCTGGCACACAGTAAATGTTAGTTACTGCTATATAAGTTGCTGAATGAATGATTTCAACAATAGTCCATGTGGAACATGTAAACCAATTAAATATTTGTTCCTAAAGGAACAGAATATTTATAGACATATAGCCTATTTATTTTCTTCTATTGAGCAGCCAACAGTAACAGTGGATGTACATGTTTGTCTTCTTAATAGGAAAGAAGTAGGCTTAGGGTGACTGAGTGCCTACTGTTTGCTAGGCACAGTATACATATCTTTTCACCTTATTCTCAAAACAAGCCTGAGAATTAGGTATTTTATCCCCATTTTTCTTAGGCAGAAACTTGCCCAAAGTTGCGCAACTCGCTCCAAATCACAGTGCCTAGCAAGGTCTAGGCAGGAATTCAAACCCATCTGACTACAACATACAATGTGTCAACACGGATGTCCACAACTTTGCTGTGTATGTAGCCACCTGAAAGAGAATGAATTAGAATAATTATTTTTCAGGGAGTTCAGTGCCATCAGGTGCCAAATTATTTATTGGCTATGCCAAACTGTATGGTTCTCTATTTAAACAGAGCTTTGGTCTAGGTGTAACTGTAATATTCTAGGTAGAATATTACTTATCTAGTGGCCTATCTCACAAGAAAAGAAATAAATAAAAGAAAAATATTGCTGGAACTTGAAGGATAAATCAATATAGATGCCTCAGAAAAGATGGGGTAGGGTGAGTGGAGTAATACTTTGGGAAATGTAATGACTAGAAAATAAACTATCACTATTGCTGCGTTTTGCTTTTGTCCAATATTCTCTTGGCATGTATGGACATGAACTACCATTCAGTGAAACTTACATGTTCTCTCTCCTTTGGGAAGGATCATGGAGGTTTCTGGTGTCATCGTTTTAAATGTTCTAAATAGCAGCAAACATCTACTGTTAGAAAAGTAAACCAAGTGAAGAAAAGAAAAGAAAATGACTTGCATTCTTTTGCATAGATATGTCTATATGAAGTAATTAGGGTTGTACTAAAGAGGTTGGGAATATATTTTATTTATTTGCTTATGTAACTTTTACTCACTATTTTCATTTTGTGTTGAGTAAAGGGAAAAATGTAATAAGAACAAAATGACCTTTCCATTTTGTCCTAAAACCAAACAGGAAGAGAGAGTACTGCCATCTTTTGGTTACACAATATAATAATTTTAAATGGTTACACTTAACAGCCAGATGAATGCCAATATTAGTCATCACCAAATGAACAGAAACACTGACTTACCTGGCATGAGTTAGTTCTTTAGACTATTTCATCATAATAGCTTTCTTTCCTCTGCAAAGTAATCACAGAGACACCAAAATCTCACTTTTCTTTCAGTTGTAGACAGAAAGAGAAAGTACTGGTGGGCTAAGTAGATTATCTTAAAGAGCACTGACAGTTCTAATATTTGTATTTAATGATTCTAAAGCATTCAGAGTAAACAAAGATGAAAGAGAACTTTTATGTTTAATTACTAAAGTCAATTTCACAATTGCCCCACAGGGGAAGAACTTGAGTGCAAGGCTGAACTTCCTTAGACCAAGGAAACACTGTGGCAAAGGCTGCCAGGTATCCACTACAGGGCTTCATCTACACCAAGCAAGACAAACAGTACAGCAAAAACACAATTGGAGCATTCCTGGAATGTTCTTTCTTTTCCTTTTCTTTTCTTTTTCTTTTTTTTTTTTCTTGTGAGAACAGAGTTTGCTGTGTCACCTAGGCTGGAGTGCAGTGGCGCAATCTCGGCTCACTGCAACCTCTGCGTCCTGGGATCAAGCAATTCTCCTGCCTCAGCCTCCTGAGTAGCTGGGTGTACAGGCACCCGCCAGCACGCCCGGCTAATTTTCGTATTTTTAGTAGAGATAGGGTTTTGCCATGTTGGCCAGGCCGGTCTCGAACTCCTGACCTCAGGTCATCTGCCCGTCTCGGCCTCCCAAAGTGCTGGGATTACAGGCGTGAGCCTCTGCGCCCAGCTGATTTTTTTTAAAGGAAATATGTTACTACAATAGAAGGAAACTAAAGAAGTTTATCAGAGTGTACTACAGAGGGCCGCCTCTCAGTGAGCTGAGTTGGCTGCAGGGAGGCCATAGACACTGTTGTTACAAGACACGTTTTATTAACAGCCATCCTGAAGAAAAGACTTTGAATAGGTTGAGGATATACATTTTAAAGAGGAAACATTAATTTGAAAAGGAGAGGAATCTGGAAAGGAAACATAATCCCCTCAAATCATGTCTAGATCCAGAGAAGGAGCTATCCAAACGAGGTTTTTTTAAGGCTCATCAGGGTGGCAGAAAATAGAATACAAAGCCCCGAAGGGGGATCTTAAGATATTTGGAATAAAAGGGAAATAGGGAAGTGTCGTGGCAGTTGAGTGAAAGGAAGTGAACTGAACTTGACATTTATTTGGATAATATCACTTTTCTATATGCGCAGTACTGATATGTTTTTAAAAGTAAAAGCACGAAATTTTTGTTATTTGTTATTCTTGTTAAGAAGATAAATAAGTAAACATTTTCATAGGGTATCAGAGAGGAGAGCAGGCGAAAGGAGGACCTGGTTTCTAGTCGTAGGTCTCCACTGACTAGCAGGGTGCCCTTATGCCACTTAGACTCCCTGAGTCTTGGTTTCCTCATCTACAAAGTAAGTTCGCTGGATGCCATCAGAGCTTCTCAAGCTGAGTTCTGAGGACTCCTCTGCATCTACGAATTATTTTCAGAAGCTGATAGGTTCTCTGCTTTGAGAAGTATCAGACTCAATCATTTCTAATGGCTTTGTTAGCTCTAAAATTCTAAGATATAAGTATATTTTTCTTCTCTAATTCCCTCAGGACCCAGAAGAGGAAGAAAAGTCAGCACACATTTTTTTCCTGTTTTCCTTCTCCCTGACATGCAATTATTCTATTGTTCTGAATTTCTAGAGCAGTGCTTTCCCACAGAAATACATTCAACTTAAAATTTTCCAGGCCAGGCGCAGTGGCTCATGCCTGTAACCCCAGCACTTTGGGAGGCCAGGGCAGGGGGATCTCTCGAGGTCAGGAGTTCAAGACCAGCCTGGCCAACATGGTGAAACCCTGTCTCTACTAAAAATACAAAACTTACCCGGGCGTGGTGGTGGGAACCTGTAGTCCCAGCTACTCAGGAGGCCAAGGCAGGAGAATCGCTCAAATCCAGGAGGTGGAGGTTGCAATGAACTGAGATTGTGCCACTGCACTCCTGGGCAACAGAGCGAGACTTTGTCTCAAATAAACAAAAAAAAATTCTAGTAGCCACAGTTTTAAAAGCAAAAAGACATGGGTGAAGCTCATTTTAATTATATATTTTATTTAGCCAAATATATCCAAAATATTCTCATTTCAACATGTAATCAATGTAAAAATTAACGACACGGTTTATATACATTTTTTGTACTAAGTCTTAGAAGTCCAAAATGTATTTTACATTTACAACACATTCCAATTCAAAGTAGCCGCATTTCAGGTTCCATAGTCACATTATAGCACCAGACCCATCTGATTCATCTTTTATGTAACAAAGTTGTGGGTTGTTTTTCAGTTGCCGTGGACACTTGGGTCACGTGACCTGGGCATGCCCAGATGAACCAAGAATCACAGGGGGAACCTAAGTGCTCAGGCTGAGGGCGGGGGACTGGATTAAGAAGTGGACACCACATGGCAGGATCCAGGATCCAATCAGATCTAGCTGTGGCGTCACCCCATGGCAGGATCCAGTGAGATCATGCCTCATTATCTTTTGCTTATAAAAACCAGATCCAGCTCCCAGTCCCGGGAGGTACTGCTTTGGGAGCTATCCCAGGTGTTCTTATCTGTTGCAAGTAAGAAAATCCCCTTGTTAACAATCCTCTTTGGTTCTGGTCATTGGACTGTCACTCACCAAGCAACCAAACCCACCCACTGTATGGGAAACAACACATGGCTGATGTGGGAAGGTCCTATGTCCTGTAGTGGACAGCACAGTGACAACCCTATGGTTGGAGAGCTGATACGTGGCTGTTCGGGTACCCTGAAAAATAGGCCTGTTTGATTACCCAGTACCACAACCTAGGGATGGTCTGGAATGCATAGAAAAAGCTCAGGACGTAGAGGAAACATTTCTCTACTCAAAAACCTGCGGTGTACATGCTTCCTTCTCAGACCATCGGCCCCTCCCTTCCAGAACACATGATACTCGATATTTCTTTTTTTTTTTTTTCCAGCCCTAATGCTGCTTCTCAGCAACAAAGCTGGAAGTGTTTTTCTCAACAGACCAATCCCCGGGGAAGAATGTAATTATATCTGTCTTTGGACTCAGGCAGATAATGATTACCCACAAAAATCTCTGCTGTAGAAACAATGAACATTTGTACTAGTGCTCTTCGTTTTTTAAATGATGCAGAAACTTCTATTAATTCACCAACCCTATTGCAGGAGCCTGATTCAGAGACTGTCTGCAATTAATGCATTTTTTGTTGTAAGACATGAGGGCAGAAGAGGATAGAAATAATTAGAATCTAATTTGGAAGTCAGTGACGTAGCCTTCAGTTTGAGATATCATGTTTGTCCTTTTATAGAAACACTTGGAACAGTGAGTAAGAGGAGTAATAAGAAATTTTGCACATTAAAATAAGACAGACTATTTTGTATGTGGGAAGATAAAGATTTTTTTAAAATTCAGCCAACACACTCTGTGAAATAAGAGTATTATATATGTATAGAAGCACAGAGCTTCCTACTTCTTATCAACGTGGCTTCTGGCATCTTTCAATTTCATCATCTTTCCATTTTCTTATCTTTTCCTATTGGGGATGGCAGCGTCGTTCAAAGGGATAAAAGGAACTATTGGAATTAAGTATTTCCTACTTTCTTTTTGAGACAGGGTCTTGCTCTGTTGCCCAGGCTGGAGTACAGTGGCATGATCAGGGCTGACTGCAGCCTCAACCTCCTGGCTCAAGCAATCCTCCCACTTCAGCCTCTCAAGCAGCTGGGACCACAGGCATGCACCACCATGCCAGGCCAGGCTATTTTTTGTGTTTTTTTTTTTTGTAGATGGGCTCTTACTTTGTTGCCCAGGTCTCAAACTCCCAGGCGTAAGTGATCTTCTCACCTCAGCCTCCCAAAGTGCTGGGATTACAGGCATGAGCCACAGGGACCCTTCTACTTTCTTAAGGGGGCAAGGGAAAGACAGAGTATGTCTGTCCTCATCAGGTACTTATCTAACATTTGTCAGAGTGTGTCAAACTAACCCTCTCCTCATCCCTCTAGGAACAGACTTGGCAAGCCAGAGGGCTGAAGAAGCTAGAGGGGCCACAGGATAAACCACTGATGAAATCACTGGTGGGAAACTGAGATTTCCTTGTATCTCACTCAAGCCTATTGCTGCAGTATTGATTAATCTGTGTGCTTTTTGTGTCAATGGTTCCAGACAAACACCATCATGCACTCTCTCCCTTTTTCATCACTGATATCAACTCAAAAAAGATGGGCTCCAATGGAAGGAAGAAGGATTACACCACATATAGTACAAACAATAAATTTGGGGCCAGGTGTGGTGGCTCACACCTGTAATCCCAGCACTTTGGGAGGCCAAGGCGAGCAGATTGCTTGAGCTGAGGAGTTTGAGACCAGCCTGACCAAGACAGTGAAACCCCATCTCTGCTAAAAATACAAAAATTAGCCAGGTGTGATGGCACGTGCCTGTAATCTCAGCTACTCGGGAGGCTGAGGCAGGAGAATCCCTTGAACCTGGGAGGCAGAGGTGGCAGTGAGCCGAGATTGCACCACTGCACTCCAGCCTGGACAACAGAGCAAGACTCTGTCTCAAAATAATAATAATGATAATAATAATAACAAATTTACAGATCTTCAGGTATTTAGCACGTTTCTAAATTAGTACTGTCCTTTTTCTTTTTTCTGTTTTTGAGATGGAGTCTTGCTCAGTCACCCAGGCTGGAGTGCAGTGGTGCGATCTCCGCTCACTGCAAGCTCCGCCTCCCAGGTTCGCGCCATTCTCCTGCCTCAGCCTGCTGAGTAGCTGGGACCACAGGCACCCGCCACCAAGCCCAGTTAATGTGTGTGTGTGTGTGTGTGTGTGTGTTTTTTAGTAGAGACAGGGTTTCACGGTTTTAGCCAGGATGGTCTCCATCTCCTGACCTCGTGATCCACCCACCTCCGCTTCCCAAAGTGCCGGGATTAGAGGCGTGAGCCACCGCGCCCAGCCAGTACTGTCCATTTTTAAAAGGTTGATGCTTACTGAAATGATATGTCCTTCTGGTGTTCCCATAGACAATAAATAAACTCTTCTAGGCCTTGTACTTCCCCCAGCACTTCCATAGGCATCTGCTGGATGGTCTCTCACTGGGCATCAGCGCCACACAGAAGGGAGGTGGACTCGATAGTAATTAATGTGAATGAGGAGAGTCAGCACACCAGTGGTCTAGCCAGGCTAAAATTTCTTAAAAGGAAATGGCGAATTGATTTTCTTTGTAAAAATTCAGGCCCTGTTCTTTTTCTTTCTTTTGCCTTTTTTATTTTTATTTTTATTTTTTTCGAGACGGAGTCTCGCTCTGTCGCCCAGGCTGGAGTGCAGTGCCGCAATCTCGGCTCACTGCAAGCTCCACCTCCCGGGTTCACGCCATTCTCCTGCCTCAGCCTCTCCGAGTAGCTGGGACTACAGGCGCCCGCCACCATGCCCGGCTAATTTTTTTTTGTATTTTTAGTAGAGACGGGGTTTCACCGTGGTCTCGATCTCCTCACCTCGTGATCCGCCCGCCTCGGCCTCCCAAAGTGCTAGGATTACAAGCGTGAGCCACCGTGCCCGGCCTGCTTTTTTTATTTTTTGTGGCCTGGCCAACTGTCCCTCCCTAGGCAAAAGTGGACTTGGATTTCTTTTGTTTCAGCAGTCATTATCTGCTACCTTTACTCTGAAAATGCACTTTCCACCTGTCCCCATCTTCTACTCAAGCCTAAGGGATTACAAAAAGGACTCATGTTTACCACTATATGTTGAAACAAGGAGTATCAACAAATTGGAAATTAGCCTAATCCCTTAAACTTCATATAATCTGTTTCCTTCATTTTGCTCCCATCTCCAAATATTTCATTCAGTACCAAAGTCCCCAAGAGAAAATGGATTACTTCCTATAGCTGGACCTGGGGCATCTGGCCAGATCCCCATCATGTTTCACCCCAAGCTATCCCTTAATCCCAGATGGGGCTTTAGACTCCTTTGAGAGAGATGAGGCCTGTCAAGAACTGTAAAAACTCTGGAACTTTCTCCAACTTACATTGTTAACTGTTTCATTGATGCTGGCAGAAGACATAAGACTCTTGGGTCAGAGACAAAGGATTTTATTACTAACAGCACAGCACAGCAAACAACATGAGCATATTTGCACTAGTTCCCTTCCCCATACACGACATAGGGATGACATGATAGTCCTAGATGATACCTGCGCATGCAGTGGGTTGCATTACAGGAGAGGAACCTAGGGCTAAGGGCCCAGCCCTTGAGCAAGCAGCAAATAAGCCAGTCTTTCTCCACTTTGACCTGCTTAATTGCCTGTGTGATTAACCAGAGAAACCATTCAGTATTAGGAGACAGATCAGTCTTAAAATTCAGTACACTCGGCTGGGCGCAGTGGCTCACACCTGTAATGACAGCACTTTGGGAGGCCAACGCGGGCGGATCACCTGAGGTCAGGGTTTCAAAACTAGCCTGGCCAACATGTCTCCACTAAAAATACAAAAATTAGTCAGACGTGGTGGTGGATGCCTGTAATCCCAGCTACTCTGGAGGCTGAGACAGGAGAATAGCTTGAACCCAGAAAACAGAGGTTGCGGTGAGTTGAGATCACGCCACTGCACTCCAGCCTGAGCGACAGAGTGAGTGAGACTCCATCTCAAAAAAAAAAATCCAGCACACTCAGCAAGAACAGGCAGGGAACTTCAGGGTCCACGGTGGGCTGCCTTTCCCAATAGGACCCACGTACTTCTCATTGTTCCGATCTTTCCTTCAGAATTACCTAATCCAAGGGGGTACAACACTGAGAGCTAGTGGCCTTGGGCTAGCTGTTAAAGACTGCGAGAAAAGTACTACTAGTTGCTGAAGGAAAATGGATTGTGGGATGTAAATTTGTCTCCTTATATTTAAACAAAAACACTCAAAACCCTCTTCCCCAACCCTTCTACTGTTTCAGTTCCTACTGGTCTGTTCTGTAAGTTCTCAGTTCCTGTTAGATTGTAATACTGAAAAAGAAACCCTGTCTACCCTCCAAGTTGGATGGAGAATTCAACATAAATAAGAAAGATATGTCTGCTAAGCAACTGAAACTTAATATGTCCAAAACCAAACTTCTGGACTTCTTCACACACCATGCTGTCTTCTCCCATAGCTTTCCCTCCATAGAGAAGGTAACTGCCATCCTTCCAGGCACTCCCGCCAGCAGCCTCGGAATCAGGCTTGATTCCTCTTTTTCTCTCCCATTTCATAGCTTGCTCAACCTCCCAGGCTATCCAGAACCTGAGTGGCTCCCTTCCTCCATGGTGAAGCCACCATCATTTCTTGCCCGGATTGTTGCAGTAGCCTCCAAACTGTTTTGCTGCTTCAGTCTTTACTTTCTCACACCATTCTCAATTCAGCAGCCACAGGGTCCTTTCAAAATGGAAAACCACACCATATCACTTCCTACTCAAAACCTCCCACTGACTCCTAACTCATTCAGAATAGAAGGCCAGCCAGGTGTGGTGGTGAACACTTGTAGTCCCAGCTACTCGAGAGGCTGAGAGGAGGACGGCTTTAGCCAAAGAAAGAAGAAGAGGAAGAGGAAGAAGAAGGAGGAGGAGGAGGAGGAGGAAGAAGAGAAGAAAGCTAACTTCTTGTAGTGACGTGCAAGGTCCCACATCTCTTTGATCTGACTACTGTCCTCTCACGGCCTCCCCATCCTCCACCCCCCAACACCTGGAAAACAAATGCCCATGCCTGGCCCTTGGCATGTGCACAGCCCCTCCCTCCGCCCAGATGCCCCCTCCACCAGCTGTCCACGGGGCTTGTTCTTGCTGCTTCTTCAGGGCTCCCCTACCCCAGCATTCCCCATTCCTTTATTTGTTTGTTTGTTTGTTTGTTTGTTTTGAGGCAGAGTCTCACTCTGTCACCCAGGCTGGAGTACAATGATACAATCTTGGCTCACTACAACCTCCACCTCCCGGGTTCAAGCAATTCTCCCACCTCAGGCTTCTTAGTAGCTGGAATTATAAGCGCCCACCACCACACCTGGCTAATTTTTGTATTTTTAGTAGAGACGGGGTTTCGCCATGTTGCCCAGGCTGGTCTCGAACTCCTGAGCTCAAGTAATCTTCCCACCCAGGCCTCCCAAAGTGCTGGGATAACAGGCGTGAGCCACCGTGCCCAGCCCCCTGTGTTATTTTTATCCATAGCATTTATCACTATCTGAGGTAGTACAGATGTTTATTTCCTTGTTATGATCTGTTTCCTCTGATACGATAAAAACTCCTTGAAGTCAGGGATTCTATTTGCCATTGTGCTCCAAGCCCCAATGCCTAAAAGGTGTCTGTCATACACTAGGCATCTAATAAATTGTTGTTGAATTCATTAATTCAACTCATATTTATCATTTACTTTTTTCATTTGCAGTTCAAGAGGGAGAGAGAGACAAATCAACAGGCACTTATAATACAGTGGGTAAGTGCTGTATTTGGAGAAGTATAGGACATTACAGAGTAATAAAGGAGAACCAGATGCGAATAAAGAAATAAGGAAATATAAGCGCCCTCAGAGAAGTCGTCTGACATCCTGCATGCTCCAATTTGGCATACCCAGCATCCTATCTGACCTGGGGAGTTCTGATGCTTTTGTTTTAATTTGTGATTATAAATGTGTCAGATGTGTCAGTCATTGCCTTCCTAGGCAAATGCAAAATGACAAAACATTTTCTTATCAAAAATAATAGCCTCAGGCCAGGCGCCGTGGCTCACACCTGTAATCCCAGCACTTTGGGAGGCCGAGATGGGCAGATAACTTGAGGTCGGCAGCTCAAGACTAGCCTGGTAAACATGGTGAAACCCCATCTCTACTAAAAACACAAAAATTATCCATGCGTAGTGGCGGCTGCCTGTAATTCCAGCTATTCGGAAGGCTGAGACAGGAGAATTGCTTGAACCTGGGAGGCAGAGGTTGCTGTGAGCTGAGATTGTGCCACTGCACTCTAGCCTCTGACAGTTGAACTCTGTATCCTAAATAAATAAATACACAAAATAAAATTGTAAAAAAAGTTATAGCCTGGGAGTCAACAAAAACAATGTTCCTATGGGAACATAGTTTTGTCTTTTTTTGTTTTGTTTTGTTGTGTTGTTTGTTTGTTTGTTTGTTTTTGAGACAGGGTCTTGCTCTGTTGCCCAGGCTGGAGTACAGTGGCGCAATCATGGCTCACTGTAGTTTCAACCTCTTGGGCTCAAGCGATCCTCCCATCTGTTTCCTGAGTAGCTGGGATCACAGGTGTGCACCACCACACCTGGCTAATTTTCTGTATTTTTTTTTCTAGGGATTAGGTTTTGCCATGTTGCCCAGGCAGGTATCAAACTCCTGAGCTCAAGCAATCCACCTTCTTCAGCCTCCCAAAGTGCTGGGATTACAGGCTGTTTTATACTTTTTATGTGATTAAGTATCTTTAAATATTTACTGAACAATTTCTTTTATTCTAAATTTTCTTCTAATTATTATGAATGTAGATACATGTTTCACAAAATTACAATTATACTCACATAAAATCTATACAGGCGGTGGCTCGCGCCTGTAATCCCAGCACCTTGGGAGGCCAAGGTGGGTGGATCACCTGAGGTCAGGAGTTCGAGACCAGCCTGACCAACATGATGAAACTCTGTCTCTACTAAAAAGATAAAATTAGCTAGGTGTGGTGGCGCATGCCTATAATCCCAGCACTTTTGGGAGGCTGAGGTGGGTAGATCACCTGAGGTCAGGAGTTTGGGACCAGCCTGGCTAACATGGTGAAGACCTGTCTCTACTAAAAATACAAAAATTAGCCAGGCATGGTCGTGGGTGCCTGTAATCCTAGCTACTCAGGAGGCTGAGACAGGAGAATTGCTTGAACCTGGGAGGCGGAGGTTGCAGTGAGCTGCGATCGCGCCATGGCACTCCAGCCTGGGCAACAAGAGTGAAACTCCCTTAAAAAAAAAAAAAAAAGCTATAGCTTTTCATGGAATATCTGCATTTGCACATACCTCTCCTCTGCATGACATTCTTTCATTCACCCAATTGTTTTCTGCTCTTTCTGGTGCCTTCTTTTTCTTCAAGCAACATTTATTCAAAGAAGTCATCACCATGGGGGCTTTTCCTATATGCTCAGGGCTACAAAATCAGCTTTTCACATCGTTTTCCCCTTGGTATCTTCCTCCTCCTCCTCCTTCCTCCTTTTGTCTTCTATTCCTAGAAGTCTGTGGCTTTTCATAGTTTGGGGATTTTGTTGTTGTTGCTTTGACAGAGGAATTAAGGTCACACATGTACTTAATCCCCTGAGCCAAGTAGTGTCTTCTCCCAAAGGCCACAGAGCTTTGCCTAGGTGCCTCTGCACCATCATCACTCTCTCATTGGCCTTCCTTTCTCTTCCTCCAGGTCTAGGGGAAGCAAAAATCCCAAATCAAAAATCCCCTTAAAGCTTTATAAAAATGAGAGCTAGACAGAAAAAAAAAGAATAAATGAATAAATAAAGTAAGAGCTAACAGCTAATATTTATGACGTGCTCGCCATATGCTGAGCATTCTACATAAATTCTGTCACTCCCACTTCACAGTACCTCCACGAAGTAGGTACAAATGCAAAAATCTCAGCCTCAGAGAGGGTAAGTGACTCGTCTGAGGTGCTCTGAGTACTGAATGATGGAACATTCATGTGTACCTAAACAGTCTGACCATGCAGCCGTGCTCCAGCCACAGTGCAACGTGCAACACTGGTCGGGGGGAGCTAACAAGGAGTTAACAAGGCAGTGAGTAACACTGCAGCTGTTAACAAGAATCACTAGAAATCGTGGATTTGTAGAATATCAACAATATTTTGTCCTTGCTTGAAGGAAAGGTACTAGGGCTAGGATTTCTTTTTTTTTTTTTTTTTTTGAGACAAGGTATCGCTCTATCGCCCAAGCTCATTGGATCACCGCAGCCTTGAACTCCTGGGCTCAAGCAACCCTCCCGCCTCAGCCTCCCTAAGTGTTGGGATTATGAGCATAAGCCATGGTGCCTGGCCTAGGGTTACTTTTAGAATGTCTTCTTTCAGGATTCTCTAGGTTTTACTCTAGGATTTGGCTTGAATAGAATGCTGGTAAAGCTATCTAAGGTTTAGGTCCCCAGGTGATTCCTGGTAGTGAGATTCTCAGCAACTTTCAGAACCCAGGTCCGTGCTTGCTCCCTTTTTACTACATCAGCCGCTGACCCAGGACCAAGCTTTATTTGGTCTCAGCAGCCACCTGAGAACAGCAGTTGCTCAGAATTCTGCCCTGGTTGCTGGGATTTCTACCTAAGGCCCTCCCCTGTCCGGTCCCAAAGGTTCCTCTTCTTGGCCTGCATTGATTTGGATGTTACCTTTTCCCTATACCAGCTCCACCCTAGAAGTTTCTTTGGCCTAGACTCCTAGAAAACCAGAACTGCCCTTGCCTTTGCCTTCTGTCCTCAGTTTGTCCAAAATATTCCTCACCAAGCCACACAGGCTGGCTTGACCTTAAATGAATCTCAGCCCCTCTTCACTATGCTGTTCAGTTGGCACCTGGCCTGTTCTCAGTGGGGCCTGGTGACCGCGATGGCAGGTGCCTCTCTTGGGGAACCCAACTGCCTTGCATGGGATCTTCCAACCCAGCTGTTACTTCCTATTTGAAAGCTTTAGACCCAAGTAGGTCCACTACAAACTCTGTTTCCAGCCAGGGTGACTTTTCTAATTCTCAGTTCATTTGCACAACAGAAATGACTCCAAACCCAGTGGGTGTTCATGTCCCTCCCAGATCAGGTGACCAGCTCTGCAACCCCACTGTCTTCCCCGGTTCCTTCTGATGATTCATCTATGAGTTACATGCCTTCCCCTGTCCTGTAGCCTAGACCCTACCGAGATATTCTGACAGTGTTGAGCCGTGCTTTTCACATTTCAGTCTTTCATTTACAGTGGTCACAATTTTTGTCATAGATAAATAAGTATCATCCGTACTATTATTTAATGTATTTTTCTTTAAATCACTTAGTTTTTAACTTTAAACCCAATATTCTTCAGTGTTGTCCTAAATAATATTATCTTCAAGATCAGTGGTTGGATGTGCTAGTTATATATTTACTTTTTTTCTTATTTTTTGCTTAGTTTTTTATTTTATTTGAATCATCCACCTCAAAATGTCACTAGTTATATATTTTCTTTTCTTTTCTTTTCTTTTTTTTTGAGACAGAGACTCACTCTGTCGCCCAGGCTGGAGTGCAAAACTCTGCCTCCTGGGTTCAAGTGATTCTTGTGCCTCAGTCTCCCGAGTAGCTGGGATTACAGGCGTGTACCACCACACATGGATAATTTTTGTATTTTTGGTAGAGATGGGGTTTCACCATGTTGGCCAGGCTGGTCTTGGAACTCCAGACCTCAGGTGATCTGCCCACCTTGGCCTCCCAAAGTGCTGAGATTACAGGTGTGAGCCACCTCACCCGGCCTAGTTGTATATTTTCAAACACACATTAACTAAACAAATAATTATGAGCGCCGAGTCCATCAATGTCAATATGACACAACTTTTTTTTCCAGGAAACACTCGCCCAGGAAAACAAGACTGTAAGCCAGTATGTAACTTGGCAATTTGCTTCAGAAAATTCCTGCAAATCAATGTATTTGGGCAGGCAGTTTGCTTACCTGGGCAAAGAGCTCATTTATTAGACAAGTTTACTCCTAAGGACCCTCGCCTCACATGCCTTCCAATCCTGAACGATTATGTCAGAAACTGAGCCCAATCCAACCCCAATCTCTTCTCACGGTTTTGACGCGTTGCCCAGACCAGTCTCAAACTCCTGAACTCAAGCGATCCACCTGCCTCGGCCTCGCAAAGTGCTGGGATTACAGGTGTGAGCCACCACTCATGACCTGACAGTTTATTTCTTTTTTAAATTTATTTTATTTTATTTTTATCTTTTTTCATTTTTTGGCCTGAAATTTCATATGTTCAACTGTTTACCACCTAAAATCATCTCATCCATTAGGAGTGGTAGGCACAGCAGCCTTTGATGAAACATTTCCCCTAAAAACACAGGAAGAAAGTTCCTCTTCCAGCTCTCCACTGTCTCTCCCATGCCTTGCCTTTCTCCTCTAGTCTCTTATGTTCTGCCTCCCCACACACCTTTACCATCAATGCCTTTTGCACCTGAGGTCTGCCTGCCTTCTATGACTCAGAAGGACATAAACTAAGGGAGAAGGCGATTTCCAGCAGATGAGCAGACAGTATTCCAGTGAGACTCATAAAGTGGTAAGCAACCTCTGTGCTTTGAAAACATTGTTAACTTAAAATGGAATACTAGACCATCAGGGAGCTCATCATGACACTGGCCACTGTGAAGCCAAATTTCAAGTACGGAAAGTCACCCAATACAGTGCAATGTCACTGCAGTTTACGCGATGTGATATGAGAGTCTGTACCAAGAAGGCTTGTCTGCCCCAAATTTCTTGCCTTTCATCCGTTTTCCCCACAACTCACGGGTGTTAAAGGGCATAACATTTTAACTATAACTTAAGGGAAACTTTAACTTTTTTTGTTTTGTTTTGTTTTGTTTTGAGATGGAGTTTTGTTCTTGTTGCCCAGGCTGGAGTACCGTGGCACTATCTCAGCTTACTGCAACCTTTGCCTCCTGGGTTCAAGCTATTATCCTGATTCAGCCTCCCAAGTAGCTGAGATTACAGGCGTGCGCCACCACACCTGGCTATTTTTTGTATTTTTAGTAGAGACAGGGTTTCACCACGTTAGCTATGTTGGTCCCAAACTCCTGACCTCAGGAGATCTACCCACCTCAGCCTCCCAAAGTGCTGGGATTACAGGCGTGAGCCACCACACCCAGCCAACTTCAACTTTTTAACCTTAACTTGAGCACCACTTTTCTGGTCCTTCGAAGGCAAAAAAAATCTGAGGAGATATGAGTATAACAACCACTGGGACCGGCACGGTGACTTGTGCCTATAATCCTAGTGCTTTGTGAGGCCAAGGCAGAGGGATGGTTTGAGGCAGGAGTTCGAGGCTGTAGTGAACTATGATCACACCACAGCACTCTAGCCTCAGGGACAGAGCAAGACCTTCTCTAAAAAAATTAAATAAAATAATTAAAAAAAAATTTTTTTAACTCAACCATTGGTATTTATGGATCACTTATAATAGGTAGGATGTTTTCAAGGTCTCCACTACAGTGCCTGTGTGCTTTGATTCTTAAAGAACCCTGTGAATGATAGGTATTATTTTCCAGTTTACAAATGAATTAACCCAGGCTTCAGAAGCTTTGATGACTTGCCTGAGGTCACACAGATGGTAAGGGGCAGGCCACGGCTGCCTCACCAAGTCCCTGCCCCTAATGTTACTGGGAGTGGATCTATAACATAAAAACAGCCTCTGGTGTTTGTGTAGCCCTCGTTGGTCTTATAGACTGCCCGTTCATTTTCTCATTTCCTCACGGGACACTCCCTTGAGGAGGCAAGCTGGGGGTATTTTTAGCAATGGTTTGTCAGTTCCACTTCCTCTGGGATAAGCTGCAGCAGGTCTGCGAAGGAAGGAGGAAGCAGAGAGGGACGACAGGGGAGAGAGACCACGTGGAAGGGAAGGCCCTCACTCCTCTCCAGGCCCGTCCCACTCACACAGAACACTGTCCTGATGTTTGGGCAGCAGGAGGGTGCCCTGCTTCCAGAAGGAAAACTACCAGGGACCCATGTGCTCTGTGAAATATGTAAGGCGCTACACAAGGAAGGAAGGCAGTTCCACTGAGACTGGTAATAAGTAACATAGTGGTAAACAGAGTAAAAGAATAGAGTTAAGGGTCTCACCAGATTGCCCCAAAAAAGAAAAAAGTCCTTGTTGGGGTTCAGGCTCAGCTGTAGGCTTTAAATTGTTTAGGGATATTTACAATTCTAAGATATAGAACTCTAGGGCAATGAAGGCTCCTGCAACTGTTTAAATGGTGTCTGTGAATTAGTGATTTATATTATTTCTTTGTGTTTGTTTTTTTTGAGACAGGATCTCGCTCTGTGGCCCAGGCCAGAGTGCAGTGGTGCAATCATCAGTCATTGCAGCCTTGACGTGCCACCTCAGCCTCCTGAGTAGCTGGGACTACAGGCGTGAGCCACTGTGCCCAGCTAATTTTTATTTTTTGTAGAGACAGGGTCTCCCTATGTTGTGCAGGCTGGTGTCAAACTCCTGGGCTCAAGTGATTCTCCCACCTCAGCCTCCCAAAGTGCTGAGATTACAAGCATGAGCTGTGGCACCTGGCAACTCGTGATATTTCTAATAGCTGCTTATGTTGAGCACCTACCATGAGGTGGGCACATCACCTATTGGCTTCTCATTTTCAGGTTAGGATGCTGAAGCTCAGCTAGCAAGTTTCTGCATTGAAATTCAAAACTAGGATCGTCTTGCTTGAATGGCTTTGCGTCATCAGGATGGAACTTCCAGAGATCAGTCATCTGTTACCCCAGCATCAAAGAGAAAAGAATAGACTGGACTGGCAAGCATAGAGTTCCCATTTATGTGCCTCAAATTCCATCCCATTTACTGCCTTGGGCATTTTAACAGCCTTTTAAAGAAATATGGCCAGGCACAGTGGCTCACACCTGTAATCCCAGCCCTTTAGGAGGCCACGGCGGGTGGATCACCTGAGGTCGGGAGTTCAAGACCAGCCTGACCAACATGGAGAAACTCTGTCTCTACTAAAAATACAAAAATTAGCCAGGCATGGTGATGCATGCCTGTAATCCCAGCTACTCAGGAGGCTGAGGCAGGAGAATCGCTTGAACCCGGGAGGCGGAGGTTGCAGTGAGCTGAGATCACACCATTGCACTCCAGCCTGGGCAACAAGAGCAAAACTCCATCTCAAAAAAAAAAAAAAAAGAAAGAAGGAAATATTTAGAAACTGGCCAGGCATGGTGTCTCACTGTAATCCCAGCACTTTGGGAGGCCGAGGCGGGTGGATCACCTGAGGTCAGGAGTTCGAGCCCAGCCTGACCAACACTCAAAATACAAAAATTAGCCAGGCATGGTGGCGGGCACCTGTAGTCCCAGCTACTCAGGAGGTTGAGGCAGGAGAATCACTTAAACCTGGGAGGCAGAAGCTGCAGTGAACTGAGATACTGCTACTGCACTCCAGCCAGGTCGTATTTGCAATAAAAAAAAAAAAAAAAAAAAAGGAAATATATATATATAGAGAGAGAGAGATAGAATATATCATTCTATATATAGAAACCTGTTTATATACGAGAAAACCTAATTCATTTGAAATACAATGTGGATTTTAGCTTTAGCTTGATTTTTTTAGAACAATAGAACAGAAGCTTCTAAACATTTTTTAACTTGACCTACAGAAAGAAAAGCCTTTTACATCATGCCGTAGTATACACAAATACACACGTGTGCAACAGAAGTTTCACAGAGCAACACTTACTCTACCTGTGAGAAGCACTCTGACATTTTGTTTTATTTTATTTTATTTTATTTTATTTTATTTTATTTTATTTTATTTTTGAGACGGAGTCTCACTCTGTCGCCCAGCTGGAGTGCAGTGGTGCAATCTTGTCTCACTGCAAACTTCGCCTCCTGGGTTCAAGTGATCCTCCCACCTCAACCTCCCTAGTAGCTGAATTACAGACATGCACTACCACGCCCAGCTAATTTTTGTATTTTTAGTAGAGACAGATTTCACCATGTTGGCCAGGTTGGTCTCGAACTGCTGATTTCAAGCGATCCACCCACCTTAGCCTCCCAAAGTGCTGGGATTACAGGCATGAGCCACCATGCCCAGCCCCTTCTGACATTTTAGATTCTAGTCTAATCTTTCTCTTTTTTTATTTTTGTTCATAGTCTTCCTTAATTATCTTAAAAAAAAAAAAAAAGTGGTAAAAACGTAACATGAGCTCCATCCTCTTCACAGGTTAAGTGTACAATACAATGTTGTAAACTATAGGCACAATGTTGCACAGCAGATCTCTAAAACTTATTCATCTTTAATAACTGAAATTGTATCCCCTTGAACAACTCCCCATTCCCCCTTCCCCAGCCTTCCCCAGTAGCAATCACCATTCTACTCTTGGCTTCCCTGAGTTTGACTATTTTAGATATCTCAGGTAAGTGGGACCATACAGTGGAAAACAGTATAGAGGTTCTTCAAATCATTTTATTTTATTTATTTATTTATTTATTGAGACAGGGTCTCACTCTGTCGCCCAGGCTGGAGTGCCATGGCGTGATCTTGGCTCACTGCACCCTCCGTCTCCCAAGTTCAAGCGATTCTCCTGCCTCAGCCTCCCAAGTAGCTGGGATTCCAGGCATACACCACCACGCCCAGCTAATTTTTCTATTTTTACTAGAGACAGGGTTTCGACATGTTGGCCAGGCTGGTCTCGAACCCCTAACCTCAGGTGGTCCACCCGTCTCGGCCTCCCAAAGTGATGGGATTACAGGCGTGAGCCATCACGCCTGGCCTCTTCAAATCATTTTAAATAGATCTGGCCGGGTGCGGTGACTCATACCTGTAATCCCAGCACTTTGGGAGGCTGAGGCGGGTGGATCACCTGAAGTCAAGAGTTTGAGACCAGCCTGGCCAACATGGAAAAACCCCGTCTCTACTGAAAATACAAAAATTAGGCTGGGCGCAGTGGCCCACGCCTGTAATCCCAACACTTTGGGAGGCCGAGGGGGGCGGATCACGAGGTCAAGAGATCGAGACCAGTCTGGCCAACATGCTGAAACCCCATCTCCACTGAAAATACAAAAATTAGCCAGGTGTGGTGGTGCATGCCTGTAGTCTCAGCTACTCAGGAGGCTGAGACAGGATAATCACTTGAACCCGGGAAGCGGAGTTTGCAGTGAGCCGAGATCGAGCCACTGCATTCCAGCCTGAGTGACAGAGCAAGACTGCATCTCAAATAAATAAGTAAATAAATTAATTAAATAAATAAATTAAATAGATCTTTCCTTTTTTTGATGCTGCTCATATTGATATCAGGATCCACTAATACGTTGTTTCTACAACAATGGAACCTGAAGCCTGGGTCTAGCATTGTTTTTTGCCTGAAATGACACAGTATAGTAGTTAAAAGTTCAAAAGCAGATAGGAAAGACAGAGAAGGAGAAAAAGAGAAATTTTAAAACTTAATTATTGATGGCTACTCAGTGGAAATATTACCACCGTTATGCATTTTTAATTCTTGAAAAGATGCCATTTATAAATGTTGCTTATTTTTTCCTACAGGCTGATCGAAGATGATGAAATGCCACATTCGCTTCAGTAAACAGACATTTCAAAGTCCAAAGGAAACAAACTCAAAGGTTAGTTCATTTGTGTCTCAAATAATATTCATCAGCCGGTTTGCTAACTAGGGCAAGTCTCTCTGAAGCAAATGCACGAAGGAACGCGGGTATCATTATCCACTAGGTGGCAGCATAGAACAGGAGTAGCCTTAGCCTTAGCCTATTTACTGACACGTGGGTGGTGTGAACCGCAAAAGAATTTCGAAATCCAGGACTCCCCAGTAATTCACATGGATTCAGCCTGAAAGTTTACTCAATGCTCCTGGCATGTTTCTGCCCTTTCTGGGAACATCCCTGAATTTCAGCTTCATTCTTGCTGACAGGCTGGTATTTAAAATTAGTAATATCCCTGGCTACTTCCTTGTGGCAATGTAGATGAACTGTTGCTGTGTAAAGTCAGAGCCATTGTGTTGCCTGTATTTATTAATGATCTACAAGGTAAGCATATGCCGTGAAGGTTTTATCTCTCGTCCCCTACCATCTAACAGCTTAAAAATACTGAGCTCCTCACGTCATTCCCATTGCTAACAATTTCCATATTTCTTTTCTTTTTTTTTTATTCTTTTTTTTTTTTTTTGAGACAGAGTCTCACTCTGTCGCCCAAGTTGGAGTGCAGTGGCACGATCTTGGCTCACTGCAACCTCCGCCTCCCGGGTTCAAGTGATTCTCCTTCCTCAGCCTCCCAAGTAGCTGGGACTATAGGCACGTGCCACCACGCCCAGCTAATTTTTGTATTTTTAGTAGAGATGGGATTTCACCATGTTGGCCAGGATGGTCTCAATCTCTTGACCTCGTGATCCGCCCGCTTCGGCCTCCCAAAGTGCTGGGATTACAGGCGTGAGCCACTGCACCCGGCCTTTTCTGAGACGGAGTTTCACTCTTGTTGCCCCAGCTGGAATGCAATGGCAAGATCTCGGCTCAATGCAGCCTCCGCCTCCTGGGTTCAAGCGATTCTCCTGCCTCAGCCTCCTGAGTAGCTGGGATTACAGGCATGCACCACCACGCCTGGCTAATTTTTGTATTTTTAGTAAAGACAGAGTTTCTCCATGTTTGCCAGCCTAGTCTTGAACTCCTGACCTCAGGTGATCCACCCACCTTGGCCTCCCAAAGTGCTGGGATTACAGGCGTGAGCCACCATGCCAGCCCAATTTCTATATTTCTTAGTTGCTCTGCAAATTGTAAAGTCACTGGACATATTTGATTAACATTTTGGTTCTTGTTGTTCAACTGAAAAGGATGGTCTTCTCAAGTACACATTGGCAAGACATTTTCCCTGCAAGAACTAATAGCTGATAAGTTGGAAATGTGTCATAAACAAAAATATACACTTTATGCAATGTGATCATATTCTTTTGAAATAACCACATGTATGAGAGATTAAAATCCCCACAGGTAATGCTTGCTCATAAAATTTCTTTATATTAACTTAGAAGTTTTACTTATTTTATAATATTTTTTGAAGTAGCTAAAGGGAAGACATTTATAAATGATTTTCTCTTGCTAATTTATGACATTTTTATATCATCTGAATCTTTATGAATACATATTACTTTTACAAACAGAAAAATAAAAGTGTTTTGTTATAGAATAATACATAACTATGAGAGAAAAACATGAATTTTAGTATGGCACAACCTAGAAAGTTATTACTAATAAGTCACATAATTTAAGTGCTAAGTTCATCTTGACCATGAATTGCTGATTTTGGAAATATTTTTGAATTTAGGTCACTTCTACCTATTCTTATCTATAATTGAGCATTCTTCTCAAAGTAGAAAGATCAAGTTGCTCATTATTCTTACTGTGAATACAATTAGTAAGACACCTAATAGTAGCACCTTCAGTTGTTAAAAACAGCAAAACCAGCATATCTAATATTTTTTGTTATTCTTTACACCGCACAGTAACTCACATCCATGTGGTGGTTCACAGGTTTATAGCATAAGAAGCACTCTCACTTACCTCTGCACATTTCGTATTCCTAATAGATGTATGAAATGGGTGGGGCATCTATAGGGACTCTAAGGTACAAACTTCTCCATGTAAGACCATACATCTACGCAGTAACAGAGCCGGGGAAGAACTAATCATTGATTCCGAGTCAGGCTATTTGCCTTTCATTTCTATGGGCCTGAAGCCTGTACCCATGAATGCTCCATACATGTCGATGAGGAAGAGGATGCCTTTTTACCAGGCATTCAATGTACTAGATGCTTTTTGTTGCTTTTTCTTCATCTGCACGTGGGGAATGAGCTGGAGGGAGTGAAGAGGAGCACAGAAGGACAAGAGTAACCCAGAACAGACTGTGAGCGTCCGTAATGCTCTCACTCCCAATGTGGAATGGGTTCTTCGTAACAGCTCTGGGAGCATTGGCAATACAGGTCTTACTCACGCTGAATCTTTTTTTTTTTTTTTTTTTTTGAGACTGGGTTTCACTCTGTTGACCAGGCTAGAGTGCAGTTGCACAATCATGTTTCACTGCAGCCTTGACCTCCAAGGCTCATGTAATCCTCTCACCTCAGCCTCCCAGGTAGCAACACCAAGCCCAGCTAATTTTTGTGTATTTTTTGTAGAGACTGGGTTTCACCATATTGCCCAAGCTGGTCTCGAACTCCTGGGCTCAAGTGATCTGCCTGCCTCAGCCTCCCAAAGTGCCAAGATTATAGGTTTGAGCCACTGCTTCCAGCCCATGCTAAATCCTAATGCCATATTCATTTATCACATTGTCCATTACCTTTCAAATTCTGTGGCAGCATAGCCATGTGTTCGCTCAATTGTTAAGTATTTGTTGAGCATCTTCTAAGCACCAGGGACTATGTTAGATGCTGAGTCCAAAGTTGAGAGCAGCAGACAGGCTCCCTGCCTACGTGGAGTTTGGAGTCTAGCAGGAGAGAGACATTACATAAAAAAGCACAATGACAAACACATAATTACTAATTCTACGGGGAAACAAAAGAAGAGGCTTTATGAGAGACACTAGCAGGAAAGAGACATAATTAGGATGGAGGAGGGGTGTGTCAGGAAGTTTTTCTCAAAAAGTATCATTTAGGCCCGGTGCGGTGGCTCACACCTATAATCTCAGCACTTTGGGAGGCCGAGGCGGGTGGGTTGCCTGAGGTCAGCAGTTTGAAACCAGCCTGGCCAACATGGTGAAACCTCATCTCTACTAAAAATACAAAAATTAGCCAGGCGTAGTGGTGTGCGCCTGTAATCCCAGCTACTTGGGAGGCTGAAGCAGGAGAATCTCTTGAACCCGGGAGGCGGAGGTTGCAGTGAGCCGAGATGACACCACTGCACTCCAGCCTGGGCAACAGAGTGAGATTTCATTTAAAAATAATAATAATAAAAGTATTATTTAAGCTAAAACCTAAATGATGAGTAGGGATTTACAAGGAAAGATTTCAGGAATGGTTTCAAGAACAGGAACTCCTCTATACCAAGACCCTGAGGTAGGAAAATGCTTAGTTTGTTGGAAGAATTGAAAGAAAGCTCATGTGGGCAGAGCAGACGATGCAAAGGAGTGTGTGGCCAGAGACCAGGCAAGAGAGGCCTTGCTGCCCATCTTAAGTACGCTGTGTTTATCCTAAGATCAGTGGCAAGCCATTGCTGAGTTATAAGTAGAGAAGAGACATAATCAGACCTATGTTTTCAAAAGATGGCATTGGCAGTTTCTGTTGGGTTAGAATAGAGTGGGAGTCCACGTGGGAAATCAGTGCAGAGGCCCCTGCCGTGCTCTAGGGACAGATGGCGGTGATGGCACTAGGGCGGTGGCTGAGGAGGTGACAGGAAAGGGAAACATCTAGACTTGGTGTTGGATGGGGTGAGGGGAGTGAGGGAGAAGGACATGCCTCCAAGGTGTGGCTTGATAGAGCGCATGGGTTTGTCACTCATGAAGATGCAGAACAGGAGGGGAGCAGCTTTGGTGACTGGGGAGGTGGCATCATCAGGAGCTTAGATGTAGACTTATTAGTGGCAAGCTGCCTAGGAGACATTCAAGTGGAGATGTCAGGGAGGCACTTGAATTTAAGAGTGTTGTTGAAAAGAGAGCCTTACGCTGGAGCTGATTGCTTTCGGAGATGGTACTAAAATTCATGAAAACTGATGAGACCATCTCGGGAAAAAGAGTACAATGAAAAGAAAGGAAGATCCAGAACCAAGCCCAGAGAAACTTTTACTCTCAAAAATAGATAAAGGGTGCTGGCACCATGGCTCATACCTGTAATCCCAGCACTTTGGGAGGCCAAGTGGGAGCATCGCTGGATTAGCCTCCCACCTTGGAGTTCGAGATTAGCCTAGGCAACATGGTGAAACCTCATCTCTACTAAAAATACAAAAATTAGCCAGGCATCATGGCACACACATGTAGCCCCAGCTACTTGAGAGGCTGATGTGGGAGGATCACCTGAGCCAGGGGAGGTCGAGGCTGCAGTGAGTTGTGATCACGCCACTGCACTTCAGCCTGGGCAACAAAGTGAGACCCTATCTGAACAAAAAAAAAAAAAAAAAAAGGCAAAGGAGAAGGAAGTAGTTAAAGAGCTGGAGCAGGACCTACCGGAGAGGTAGGAGAAGAACCAGGAGAATGTGGTGTCTAACGAGTCAAGAGAAGAGAAAGTTCCATAAGGAGGAAGTGGTCAGCAGTGCCCAGTGCAGCTGGGACCACTACTCATGAGTAAAGCATGCAAAGCACTCAACAGCAGTTCAAAGAGGAGAGCACTGCACATGAGAAAGGAAAAGATACCTTTGTAGAAATTTCAACTGTGAGTAGCTGGTTTATTTTCAAGAGGACCTTTTACCCACATTCTGTAGCAGCCAGATAAGTAGGAACTGTCAGTACCATTTTTATTTTCCTAATATTTATTTATTTATTATTTATTTTGAGACAGAGTATCGCTCTGTTGCCCAGGTTGGAGTGCAGTGGTGCCACCTTGGCTCACTGCAACCTCCGCCTCCCAGATTCAAGCAATTCCCCTGCCTCGGCCTCCCGAGGAGCTGGGATTACAGGTATGTGCCACCAAGCCCGGCTAATTTTGTATTTTTAGTAAAGATGGGGTTTCTCCATGTTGGTCAGGTTGGTCTCAAACTCCCAACCTCAGGTGATCCACCCACCTTGGCCTCCCAAAATGCTGGGACTACAGGCATGAGCCACTGCGCCCGGCCGCCCAGCTGAGTTTTTTTTTTATATATATTTTTAGTAGAGACAGGGTTTCACCATGTTGGTCAGGCTGGTCTCCAACTCCTGACCTCAGGCAATCCACCCGCTTCGGCCTCCCAAAGTGCTGGGATTACAGACATGAGCCACCACACCCAGCCTATTTTCCTAATATTTAATTAGGAAAATTTTCAAACATAAAAGTTGAATGCATTACACAATAAGCACCCAGGTATCTATCACCTGGATTCCACAAGCAACGTTTTATTATACCTGCTTGATCACATTTCTATCCATCTAACCATCCCTCTAACCATCCATCAATCCATCTTAATTTTTGGATGCATTTCAAAGTAAGTTTTAGACATAAGATTTCACAATGAAACACTTCAGCATCCATATAATTAACTAGAGTTCAATATCTGTTTATGGTTCTTTTTCTTTTTCTTTTAGGAGATGTGGTCTCACTATGTTGCCCAGGCTGGACTTGAACTACTCCCCAGGCAATCTTCCTGTCTCAGGCTCAGTAGCTGGAACTACAGGCACTGCCACTGCCCCAGCTGATGGTTCTTTTTCCTTTAGGGTAAAATTTAAAAACAGCAAACTGCACAAATCTTAACTGTGCCATTTGATGCTCTTTCTTTTTTTTTTTTTTTTTTTTTTGAGACACAGCCTCACTCTGTCATCAGGCTGGAGTGCAGTGGCGTGATCTCAGCTCACTGCAACCTCTGCCTCCCGGGTTCAAGCAATTCTCCTGCCTCAGTCTCCTGAGTAGCTGGGACTACAGGCACGCGCCACCACGCTGGGCTAATTTTTGTATTTTTAGTAGAGATTGGGTTTCACCATATTGGCCAGGATGGTCTCAATCTCTTGACCTCATGATCTGCCTGCCTCAGCCTCCCAAAGTGCTGGGATTATAGGTGTGAACCGCCATGTCCAGCCCTTTCTTTCTTTCATCAGGCAGGGTCTCACCCTGTTACCCAGGCACAGTGGTGCCTCATGGTTCACTGCAGCCTTGACTTCCTAGGCTCAAGTGATCCTCCCACCTCAGCATCCCAAGTAGCTGGGACTACCGGCACATGCCACCAAGCCCAGCTAATTTTTTTATTTTTTGTAGAAACAGATTCTCCCTATGTTGCCCAAGCTGGTCTCAAACTCCTGGGCTGAAATGATCCTCCCACCTCCACCTACTAAAGCTAGGATTTCAGGCGTGAGCCACTGCGCCCTGCCTGATGCTTTTTGACAAATGCATATCTTGCATGTGTCCTATTAAGTTATAGAATATTACATTGCCCCAGAGTTTGTCACTGCTGCTTTATCTTTCAGAAAGTGCAGAGAGCGTAAGGAAAGAGCTCTGGTCCTGGGCTCATGGTAAGAACACAGCCAGTGTTCATTCCCTTCTCCCTTCTGCAAGGGGACTCTACCACCACTCACACAGATTCACCCACATTTTCACCAAGATAGAAATAGACATTGAACTCCTCCTAAAAGTGCTTTTGTAAATGTTTCACAATAAACCCTTTGTAGAGGACAATAGTGTCCAGTGAACCAAGCCCAGCCTGGGAAATCATAATTCCTCACTCAGAATCCTGCTCTGGGCTTGCTGAGCAAGCTTATGTTGCAGTTCTCTTACTTGTAAAACAGGAACAATAACCATCTGCACCAGAGAAGTGTAACAATTACCCTGGCATTTTCATGTATTAACTAAAATAGCCCCAGAGAAAAAGGTGAAAAGATTTCAATACCAGGTTATGAACATTTTTACCAACCTGCCACATTGTCACAGTTTACCTCTTTGGTGCCCTAACCTGGCCATGCTACTGAGGAGAGGCCTGTTGGGCACCAGTTTGAATCAGGGACGTTCTGTGTGGAGTGCTGGGCCTGCTCAGATTTGGCACTGGAATCAGGACTGTGGTAGCTTGTGATGTCTTCCCAGGTCAATTATCCATCGCTAACAACCCCTGAAAGAGGATGTGGGCTTTGTTTATTTGTTCATTTTATTGCTTTTGTTTGTTTTGTTTTCCTTTGTTTTGTAACTCTGGGCTTTAAGAAGATAGTATTAGAAATTTATCGGTTGGAAGGAAGAGAGGGTTTCCAAATTACTTGCCCTGAATCTGGATTTAAGGAACTCCGAGACATAAATTGAGATATGAGATAAGACTAACTTTTTTTTTTTTTGAGACAAAGTCTCGCTCTGTCCCCCAGCCTGGAGTGCGATGGCATGATCTCAGCTCACTGCAACCTCCGCCTCCTGGGTTCAAGCAATTCTCCAGTCTCAGCCTCCTGAGTAGCTGGGATTACAGGCGCCTGCCACCACGCCCGGCTAATTTTTGTATTTTTAGTAGAGACGGGGTTTCATCATGTTGGCCAGGCTAGTCTCGAACTCCTGACCTCAGGTGATCCACACGCCTTGGCCTCCCAAAGTGCTGGGATTACAGGCGTGAGCCACTGTGCCCGGCCGATAAGGGTACCTTTTAAGATTTAATTAAAATTTGCTTGAGGCTTCTTCCCAAGCTCTGTGAGGGGTCTAATTATTTCCCTGGGTTTATGTTAATTCCTGAGGTTTTGCAGACACATGTTCACTTCCAGTTCCACAATCCTGCTCCTGCTGAATGCATGCCTCTCTTGGTGTCTACTTCTGCTGTTGTCATCTTTTTCTGCTCTGGGACAATCTCATTCTGGAACTCAACCTCTTTTCTTTGATTTCTCCCAAACCACTTTCCCAAGACAAAGCCTTGTACAATCCCATCTCTGTATCTTTAATTTTTCTCCCCTCTCCTCTCCTTTTTTTAATTAATTTTTTTAATTTAATTTTTTTTTGAGACCAGTTTCTGGAAGTTACACTCTTTCACCCAGGCTGGAGTGCAGTGGTGTGAGCTAGGCTCACTGCAACCTCCACCTCCTGGGTTCAAGCGATTCTCCTGCCTCAGTCTCCTGAGTAGCTGGGATTACAGACATGTGCCACCATGCCCAGCTAATTTTTTTAATATTTTTAGTAGAGACGGGGTTTCACCATGGTGGCCAGGCTGGTTTCGAACTCCTGACCTCAAGTGATCCGCCTGCCTTGGCCTCCCAAAGTGCTGGGATAACAGGCATGAGCCACTGCGCCCAGCTCCCTCTCTTCTCTTGACTGTTTTACTCCCACTCACAAATTATTGTTGATGTTTAGATGTGGAGTGGTTTACCTATAACTTTACTATCTTATATTCTTTCATCCAGTGGCCCCAGGGTCTTACTTTCCACCCACAAGTGGTTAATCAAGGCATTTTTCCAGACAAAGACAGTTCTCTAAGAGAAACTTTGGTATAAATTCTTTAAAGTATATATATGTGTGTGTGTGTGTGTGTGTGTGTGTATGCACATATACACATATATACACACAAACACGTACATATATACACATATATAATATATATGCATACACGTACATCATACATCATGCATTGTAGATATGTATATAATATATAAAGTATACAGATAATTACACAAATACATATTTATTTATTTATTTTCATTTATTTTTGAGACAGGGTCTCAACTCTGTCACCCAGGCTGGAGTGCAGTGATGCAATCTTGGCTCACTGCAACCACCACCTCTTGGGTTCAAGCAATCTTCCCACCTCAGCCTTCCAAGTAACTGGGACCACAGGCACGTGTCACTACGACTGGCTAATTTGTATTTTTGGTAGAAACATGTTGCCCACGCTGGCACATAAATACATACGTATTTAAATCTATGATACATATTATATGTATACACACACACACACATATATATACTCCACTGCATAGATTCAGTCATCTACACATCTAAACCACCTTTACTGTGGAATTAGTGAACTCTTTAGCTCCTCCCTTAGTCTATTTCTTATTCTCATCTTTATTTCTCATTAAACTGATTATAATATATAAATATATTTCTTACATTTATCTCATCTTTATTTCTTATTCTCACTCATCAGTTTATTTCTGCATTGCCATACACCTTTCTTTCTGATTAAAATTAATCCCATCCAGTTTGCACTGTTGAGTTTATAAAATGGGAGACTGGAAATATCTGTTCAGTCACACATTGATTCAATCATACATTCATTCAACATACAATAATTGAGCACCTACAATAGAATACCATATTGGGTCCTATAGAAGAGATGGATAAGAGGGAGGGGGTCCATGCCTTCAGAAACTTAAAATCCAGCTGGATGTGCAACACTTAACACACACGAAACAAAGCATCCTCAAATGCACAATTCTCATCAGAGGAACAGCAAATTAGAGCAGAAAGCTAAAGCTTTGCCATGCACACCAGTGCTGCTATATCAGCAGAATGAGCAGGAGGGGGAAAAAGCCACTGTGGTTAAAAGAAACTGCTGGCCTATGGATTTTTTTAAATTACAATTTGCATGCTCTTCTAACAGTGTTAGTTCTGCTTAGGTGGCAGAGTGGCTTTCCTGAAAGTATGAACTCAGCCTTGTCTTATGGCTGTTTAAAGAAAGAGGTCAGGTAAAGTGATTGTAGTAATAGCACCAAGCTGGTTGAAAACCACAGTATCTCTCAGATGGCACCAAAAAAACCCACACGATGGAAAATTTTTGCCTGCTAAAAACCTCTTGAAGTTGTTTCAGAAACACATATGAGCAGTATTTGCTCTTCTCCTTGGGAGTGTTCTCGAGGAAAACAGCTTTCCAAACTTAACATGTTAAGGTAGTAGAACAGTCTAGTAGCCTGAGTTAATTTTGGATTGAGCAGCAAGTGGGCCTTGAGTATTCAGGTAGCAAGTGGACAAGGAGAATTTGGAGCTGGTCAGTGCCTGGCTAAATTGCATGTGCCTTGAAAAGAAGTCCTTCAGATCCACCTGTGTCTACACAAATTCATGAGTGACTGGTGCTGTGAATTCAGTCCCACTAACGCATCAGCTGTGCTTTTTGGTAGTTGTTTTCTTTTCTTGACAATTTGGTTTTAGGTTGTGTCAAAAGGGGAAGACACAGAACTGAGACAAGGCAAAATTATAAGACATGTATCTTATTTTTTAGCTACTGTATATCACTATATTTGAGGTGAAGGACTTAATCCTTATATAGCTCTTCCAAATCTCTTCATACAGTACCACAATTTATAACTGAACTCTATACTGAATAATCATTTAAAGCATTTTAAACTACCTTAGAAGAGAAATGAGTAATGACTGAATATATTTGCAAAAACCCATACTGTATATATTGTAGGATGTCTACATAAAAACTAAATAACCCCATCAGTGTTCATTTGACATCAAAGTTTATCCAGGGGCAGAAAACAAAAGGACTCTGATCTTAAAGGCTGATAAATGTAGTCTATGTGTGGTATTGATAATTTTTTTTAATTCACAGATCAAATATATTTTAATGTACACATGGAAGAATTTAACTATGAAGTTCATGAAGAATGGCATGTATTAACATACTGGAAGATGGTATTCATGTGCAGGAGAAAGATAATCATCTGTTTCTCAATGATGGCAACATGCAATAAATGACTTCCTTCCGTAGAACCTCTAAATTAGAGTAATTCATGTATTTCCCGTTTCACATTCTAGCAAAGTAAGTTATATCATGCTTTTCTAAGAATTGGTTGTTGTTCCTTGCATACTTCTATGACAAAATTAAAAATAATTTATTTGTAAGAGGATATACTAATGGTCTTAATTTGAAAACATTTAGTGAGATGTACCTGGCATACTACATGTGATACTAAAAGAACTTGTGGGGCGGGGCACAGTGGCTCATGCCTGTAATCCCAGCACTTTGGGAGGCCGAGGCTGGCAGATCACCTGAGGTCGGGAGTTTGAGACCAGCCTGACCCACATGCAGAAACCCTGTCTCTAGTAAAAATACAAAAATTAGCCGGGCATGGTGGTGCATGCCTGTAATCCCAGCTACTCAGGAAGCAGAAGCAGGAGAATTGCTTGAACCCTGGAGGCAGAGGTTGTGGTGAGCCAAGATCATGCCACTGCACTCTAGCCTGGGCAACAAGAGCAAGACTCCGTCTCAAAAAAAAGAAAAAAAAGTAAAGAAATAAAACTTGTGGCCAGGAGAGGTGGCTCACGCCTGTAATTCCAGGTGTCTCTGGCTCTGGCTCTGGCTCTGTCTCTGTTGCCCAGGCTGGAGTGCAGTGGCGCGATCTCAGCTCACTGCAACCTCCGCTTCCCAGGTTCAAGTGATTCTCTTGCCTCAGCTTCCTGAGTAGCTGGGACTACAGGCATGTGCCATCATGCCCGGCTAATTTTTTTTGTATTTTTATTAGAGATGGGGTTTCACAGTGTTAGCCAGGATCTTCTCGATCTCCTGACCTCGTAATCTGCCTGCCTTGGCCTCCCAAAGTGCTGGGATTACAGGTGTGAGCCACCATGCCTGGTCTCAGGTGATTTTTAATATACTTCTCTCTCTCTCTCTCTCGTTCTCTCTCTCTCTCTCTCTATATATATGTATATATATACATGTCTGTGTGTGTGTATATGTGTGTGTTTGTGTGTATATACATATATATATATATATATATTTTTTTTTTTCCTGAGGCAGAGTCTTGCTCTGTTGCCCAGGCTGAAGTGCAGTGGTGTGATCTCAGCTCACTGCAACCTCCACCTCCTGGGTTTAAGTGATTCTCCTGCCTCAGCCTCCTGAGTAGCTGGAACTACAGGCATGCACAATGACACCCTGCTAATTTTTGTATTTTTAGTAGAGACAAGGTTTTGCAATGTTGGCCAGGTTGGTCTCAAACTCCTGAGCTCAAGCAATCCATTAGCCTCGGCCTCCCAAAGTGCTGGGATTACAGGTGTGTGCCACCACACCCATCCAACTATTATTTGAATTTTAACAATGATCATTATTTATACATCAGAAAGACCCATTAAAGATATTTCCATTGTAAAAATAACTGCATAGAAAAAATTAGCTTCCTATACTTAAATACATAATATTAGATCCATAACGGACACTATTCACAGGTAAGTTACAAATAGAACTGTAGAAAATACATGAAACAAACACTTTATATTATTATAAGATTATCTTCATGATCTTGAATGAAGCAAAATGTCTTCTTTTAAGACAAGGTGTCACTCTGTCACCGAGGCTAGATTGCAGTGGCACAATCACAGCTCACTGCAGCCGCTACCTCATGGGCCCATGCAATCCTTCCACCTTACTTTCTGGAGTAGCTGGGACTAGGGGTGTGGTGAGCTACCAGGCCTGGGTATTTTATTATTATTACTTTTTGTAGAAAGAGGGTGTCCCTATGTTGCCCAGGGTGGTCTCAAATTCCTGGACTCAAGCGATCTCCCCACCTCTGCCTCCCAAAGCGCTGGGATTATAGGTGTGAGCCACCACACCCAGCCAATTTCAAATTTTATTTTAGATTAAGGGGTACATGTGCAGGTTCATTACATTAGTGTATTGCATGATAGTATGAATTATCACATTACCCGGTTAGTGAGCATAGTACCAAATAGGTAGTTTTTGAGCCCTTGATCCCCCTCCCTCTCTCCCCTATCAAGTAGTCCCCAGTGTCTATTGTTCCTTCCCATCTTTATGTTCATGTGTACCCAATGTTTAGCTCCTATTTGTGAGAACATGTGGTATCTGGTTTTCTGTTCCTGCATGAATTCACTTAGGATAATGACCAGCTGTATCCATGTTGCTTCAAATAACAAGATTTCATTCTTTTTCATGGCTGCATAGTATTCCACGGTATATATGTACCATATTTTCTTTACCCAATACACTGTTGATAGGTACGTCAGTTGATTCCATGTCTTTGTTATTGTGACTAGTTTAAGCAAATTTTCTTAACGCAGAAAAGACATGAATCATAAAGGAAAAGTTCTTTTTTGAGACGGGGTCTCACAGTGTGTCAGCTCACTGCAACCTCTGCTACCTGGGCTCAAGTGATCCTCTTGTCTCAGCCTCCCAAGCAGCTGGAACCACAGACACGTGCCACCATGCCTGGATTCTTTTTTTTTTTTTTGTATTTTTGGTAGAGACAGGGTTTTACCGTGGTGCTCAGGGTGGTCTCAAACTCCTGAGCTCAAGTGATTTGCCCTCCTTGGCCTCCCAAAGTGCTGGGATTACAGGCCTGATCCACCACACCTGGCCCATAAAGGGAAAGATTTATAAATTTGCTTGTATTTTATAGAGGACACTAAAATTAAAAACTTAATTTAAAATTGAAGTTACAAAACAAGCCACAGAACCAAGAAAAGGTATAACATGTATAACAAAGTATTAGTTACAAGGGAAAAATTAATAAGCAAAAAAGATTTTGTTTAATGGGCAAAAACGTGAACAGGAAGCAGAAAAGGAAAACAAAATCACCAAAATCACAAAAGTATGCTCAGCCTCACTATAATTACAGGAAAAAATTAAAATGAGATACCATGGTATATACATCTGATTATCTACAATATTTATCCAGACAATATGAGATGTTGAAAAGGATGTAGAAAATAGGAACTTACATATTCTAGTAGGGGGAGTGAAAACTAGTACAGCCATTTTGATATTGAATTACTGATATCTAACAAAAATGTATGTTATGACCCAGAAAATCTTTTTCTATAGAAACTTGCAAATATTTGCACAGATGACATCTATAGAAAGTTGGAAACAATCTAGAAGTCTATCAATAGGGAAATGAAAAATAAAGTGAAAATTCCCAAGAACATTGAAAGAGCAGTTGATGCTGGATGTGGTGGTGTGCACCTGTAGCCCCAGCTACTTGGGAGGCTGAGGTGGGAGGATCCCTTGAGCCCAGGAGTTCAAGGCAGCAGTGAGCTATGATTGTGCCACTATACTCCAGCCTGGGCAACAGAGCAAGAAAAAGCAAACAAAAAATCCCCAGCAGTTTAAAACATGAACCAGGTCTCTAGGTATTGATGTTATTAACAAAGATCACCAAAAAATCATTGAGAAGAAAAAAAAAAGCAGGTTGCAAAAATATTTCTGTAGTGTGATAAAATTGTTTTAATTGTAAAAACACCATATATATTGATAATGGATACATAGAAAATAATAAAGAGAATCATGTACTAAAGGAAACTGTTAGTTATTGTCTCTGGGGAGAAAAGTGGAGGAAAGTAATTTAAAAAGGTAGCAAAATGGACCTGATCTGAATATTATGTCACTTTTATTAAAAGCAGCCGGGGATGGTGATTCACGCCTGTAATCCCAGCACTTTGGGAGGCCGAGGCAGGTGGATCACCTGAGGTCAGGAGTTCGAGACCAGCCTGACCAACATGGTGAAACCCCATCTCTACTAAAAATAGAAAAATTAGCTGGGAGTGGTGGTGCGTGCCTGTAATCCCAGCTACTAGGGAGGCCGAGGCAGGAGAATCACTTGAACCTGTGAGGTAGAGGTTGCAGTGAGCCAAGATTGTGCCACTGCATTCCAGCCTGGGCAACAGAGTAAGACTCTCTCTCAAAAACAAATAAATAAATAAATAAATGAAAGCATATTGCAAAAAATAACAGTAGTGTGTTTAGACTCTTGCTCCTGTTCACCATAGATCCTGACAAGCCTCCTCTCTGCCCTCTGACCACCAAGCTGCAGAGCTCTGGAGCTGCAGGAGGAGGACCTGCAGGGCCTTTGGGTGCAACAGTACCCTAGTAAGCATGGGGATAGAGCAGGGCTCTAACTTCAATTTCCATTTACAATCATGACATGCAAAAAACATTACTTGATGCCCAGCATGAAGCTCACTCACAGACACCCTGAAAATAGTCACTGATCACACTGGAGCAAAAAAAACAGCTTTCAGCATGAGGAAGATCACATTGAGAGAAGTAGAAAGCATTTTGAAGAAAAACTCAGATTGGACACAGGATTAGTCAAGTTGGTCTGAAGGTATCCCCTTGTCTTAGTTTGCTCATGCTGCTGTAACAAAATACCACAGACTGGGTAATTCGTAAAGAACAGAAACTTACTCTCATAGTCCTGGAGGCTGGGAAGTTCGAGATCAAGGTGCCAACATATTCAGTGTCTGCTGAAGGTCCAGTCTCCACTTCCATGATGGCGCCTTGTTGCTGCATCCTCCAGAGTGGACGAACACTGTGTCCTCACATAACGGAATGGATAAGAGGCAAAAGGGCCTAAGCTAGTACCTTCCACCCCTTTTATAAGGCATGAATCTATATCTTGATGGGGAAGCCCTCATGACTTTATCACATCTCACATCCAAAAACCCCTGAGTCTTAATACAACCACAATCCGAATTATGTTTCAAGATGAATTTTGGAGGGGTAACATTCAAGCCATAGCACTTCCCAAAATATAACTTCTTTAAACAAACATACAAAGCACACAGCATCTCTCAACGTGAACAACACGTGTTTTGATGAAAGGGTGTTTTTCTTTCTTTCTGTTCTTTCTTTCTTTCTTTCTTTCTTTCTTTCTTTTCTTTTCTTCTTTCTTTCTTTCTCCTTCCTTCCTTCCTTCCTTCCTTCCTTCCTTCCTTCCTTCCTTTCTTTCGACAGGGCCTCCCTCTGTCATCCAGGCTACAGTGCAGTGGCATGATCATGGATCACTGCAACCTCCACCTCCCACGCTCAGGCAATCCTCCCGCCCCAGCCTTCCAAGTAGCTGGGACCACAGGCATTTTTTTTTTGGTAGAGACAGGATCTCACTATGTTGCCCAGGCTGGTCTTGAACCCCTGGGCTCAAGTGATCCTCCCACCTCAGCCTCCCAAACAGCTGGGATTACAGGCACTGCACCTGGCCAAAAGGGAGTATTTTCTAAAAAGAATTTTTGAAGGTTTTTCTTCCCTCTCTGCTGTCTCACCTACTGGTCCTTGGATTGGGGAACTACGTCAGAAAGCATCTGACAACATCAATCAGTACCTTCAGATGAAGAATTAAAATCTGACTTGGTTCACACAGTGGAGGCTATCTACTGAAAACTGCACCTAACTCTGCTTTTTATTATTTTTTAAGCAGAAACTAGGAAACCAAGGTACAACTCCACAGTCGAATTTATGCACTAAAATGTGTTTGCTGATTTGTGTGCTCTTAGAATCAGCTTTCTTTTACGCAAGGCTGTGTCTGTCAAGAGACTGGAAATAGAAAAAAAAAAATCTTTGCTAAATTCTTCGGAGATTACAATATTTGCATATAGTTTAAAACAAAACCTTATAAAAGGCTTTTTGATTAAACCAGAAAAAAAAGTTGTTTACTTAAAAATAAACACTTGCACTTCCCCAGTGTTACTAGGCCCCTTGCAGGCTTGGTTTGAGTGGCTAGAGCTGGAGCCAGTTGCAGCAGTAAAAGTGACCCATATTTTTTGGCTTTTTTTTTTTTTTTGAGACGGAGTCTCGCTCTGTCGCCCAGGCTGGAGTGCAGTGGCCCAATCTTGGCTCACTGCAAGCTCCACCTCCTGGGTTCACGCCATTCTCCTGCCTCAGCTTCTCGAGTAGCTGGGACTACAGGCACCCGCCACCACACCTGGCTAATTTTTTGTATTTTTAGTAGAGATGGGGTTTCACCATGTTGGCTTTTGCCATTTAAGAGCTGGGAGGGTTTAGGAGGTTAAGAGGCCACAACAAAACCATAGTCACTTCCTTGAGACTTCACCAGACCTTGCCTGACAGAAATGGGGCTTGTGGAGTGACTTAAGCCTTCCTCCAGCTTTGCTGAAGGAAATCGAGCTCTGTGTTGATTTATAGTTGTTAGCCACTATTTTATTTGTCAGTATTCTAAAAATTGTTGTGAAGCCTACATCATTAAAAAATATTATCTGTCAGACCAAAGATATGGAAAGTAGTTTTTGTTTTGTTTTGTTTTGTTTGTTTGTTTGTTTGTTTGAGAAACGTACAGCTTGAGAATTTTGTCCCCTAGATTTCTCGGTCAGTTTAAGGACATTTGATGCAAGTGTTGTGATTTAAATAGCCACATTTCCCAGAAAGCTCCTGTGTTTTTTGTAACCTCCTCTCTTTTCTAACAGGCCTAATACAAAGTTAGCCTCATATGTGTGAGTCCTGGAAATAGAACATTCAGCAGATTCTATGTAGTAATTACTACCTGGGGCACCAACAGATACGTACTCCTGGTGCTATCTGGCAGACCCCCGGAGCCAGGGCTAAAAACACTGACATACTGGCCAGCATCCATCTTAACTTGTTAGCACCTGAACCTTACCAGGAGTTTAGCATTGTGAGTATTACTCTGGCCCAGGAGGTCATTATTGCCCCCAGGTGCATGGGTCTTGGCATGTTTAGTGCCTCAGCACTGAAATCTGGCTTTGGACCCTTCCTACTCCACGGCTTTTCCAGCCTTTCTCTTCTCATTGTCAGGCTATTTTCTTCGTCCTCACCCTTGACCTCATCCAGTCTCTAGGACCCATCAAACCTTAGGAAGGAATTATTTGAACCTCTCTTCTCATCACCCTGGATGTAATGCCAATTCCCCAGGAGGGAAAACATGACCTGACACCTTGAAGACCTCCCCATCCCACCCCCTGCACCCCACCTCTCTGGAACACATGCATGCACACACACTCACGTACACTCCATGGCTCTTGCGATGGGCCAGCCTGCTTAACATCCCTGGTGATGAAGCTTTCTCTGCCTTCTGTCTGAAAAGCATCATCTTCAGCAAAAGTGGTTGGCTGGTAAGAGGAAGTAACGTAAGAAAGGATATGATAGGGTTCTTTGATCAATCATGTTTCTGAGAACATCATTATCTTCTATCTGTATTCAAAGCAAGTTCTGATTCCATTAGAAAGTGTGGTCTCTCAGAGCTATCCTTGCTTACTCAGACATAGAAGTGATACACTGACCCCATGCTCTCTCTTCATAT
This sequence comes from Hylobates moloch, assembly GCF_009828535.3. Lineage (NCBI taxonomy): Eukaryota > Metazoa > Chordata > Mammalia > Primates > Hylobatidae > Hylobates > Hylobates moloch. The sequence goes on from NW_026652280.1 coordinate 67,880,387, forward strand.
TTACATCATTAAAATTCTACCACAACCCTGTGAGGGAGGAACCACTGTCCCCATTCTCCTGATAAAGACACTAAGCTCGGAAAGGCTTATCAACGTGTCCAAAGTCACCCTTCTGGAAAGTTAGGAAGCTGGATTCAAACCAACGATTCTCAGATTCCAAAGCCTGTGCCGCTCTCTCATCAGTCTTTATGCCTGGTCTTGGATTCAGCTTCCTTGCATTTCTTTTGCCTGAGTAGATGTGTTGTTTCATGTTCAGCACCAAAGTCTCCCTAAGCACTGGGGTGCTGCTCTGTCCCAGCAGCTCATCCTCAGAGGATGGAAAGCCGCCTCTGACCCTGACTGAAGCCAGAGTCCGGCTCCCTGCTGACAACATTTCCCATCACTGCCTGGCTGCCTGGACATCCAAATCTAACCAGGATTTGCCAATCCCGTGCTCTGATACATTACCAGACTCCTGCAGGCCAGATCCCTGCCACAGCTGCTCCCATAAGCTCCTAGCTCCTGTTACACACCCTTTGGCTCCAGCTGTCACCCCACCCCAGTGAGCAAGTCAACTGGTAAGTCCAGCCCCTCCTAGCCTTCTCCACTGGATCCCACTTCACCAAGCTAAGTCTAGCTCTTTCCTGAGGTGCTTGGCTAAATCAATAATAGGAGCACTTAAGCCTCCTATCTTCTTTTTTTGTTTGTTGGTTTTTGTTTGAGACAGGGTCTTGCTCTGTCACCAAGGCTGGAGTGCAGCGGCTCAAACACGGCCCAGTGCAGCCTTGACCTCCCAGGCTCAAGCCATCCTCCCGCCTGAGCCCCGCAAGTAGCTGGGCTACAGGTGCATGCCACCACACCAAGCTAATTTTTGTAGAGATGAGGTCATCACGTTGCCCAGGCCAGTCTCGAACTCCTGAACTCAAGCAATCCTCTGGCCTCAGCCTCCCAAAGTGTTGGGATTACAGGCGTGAGCCACTGTGCCCAGCCAAGCCTCCTATCTTTGTCTCTGTTCGTTAGCATCATAAGTTGGATTTCCCCAGAATCCAAACTTGAGACAAGGATTTGAGTCTGAGTAGTTTATTTTAGGGGTAACCCAAGGAAGTGTTACTGAATGAATTGCCCATGTGAGTACATGGGGTTCAGTCCCACTGGAAAACTATGAATGACAGCATAGAGCACATCTCAGTGTCCTGTCACACAAAAAAGGCAAGGAAGCTTGGGATTTTTCCCTCCCATTGCCGTCGACATTGGCTGAGGGCTGCACCTGCACTTCAGGCTGAAGCCCTCAAGTGGAAAGTCGTGGGTGCTTGCAGTAGTTTGCCCTGTGATATATGGTGATGGTGAGTACCTACGGCTTACAGGCATAGCACAGGCAGCTGTGCTATCAATTTTATTGGTTATAACAAAGTTACAATAAATAAAAATGAGTAAAAACAGCACTCGAAGCTGCTGCATTAGAGATTCTGGAAAGCTTCTGGAGTAAGTATCACAAAATTATTACCTGCAGAATTCTTCCGTATCTTATGTTTAGCTCACGAATTGTGCATCAGAGCCCTATATAACACTGCTCAGGCAAGTCCCCCGCCAAAACCTATGCCCCGGTACATCCAGAATTCTCAGAGGCCTTTCCTGTGCTTTTTGCTCTTTTACTAACTCTGAGAATATAGTTCATCATTTAATATTTAGTGAGCCTTCCCTCCACATGAAAGGGTATGAACTAGGCACTATGAAAGAGCATTAAGTATAAAATACCCTTCCTTCCTTCCTTCCTTCCTTCCTTCCTTCCTTCCTTCTTTCCTTTCTTTCTTTCTTCCTTGCTTGCTTGCTCTTTTTTCAAAACAGGGTCTCACCCAGGCTGGAGTGCAGTGGCATGATTTTGGCTCACTGCAGCCTCAACATCCCTGGGCTTACGCGATCCTCCTGCCTCAGCCTCTGAGTAGCTGGGACGACAAGGTCTCGCTATGTTGCCCAGGCTGGTCTTGAACTCCTGGGCTCAAGCAATCCTACTGCCTCGGCCTCCTCAAAGTGTTGGGATTACAGGTGTGAGCCACCATGCCTGGTCCTTTTCCTGCTTTCAAGGAACATGTAGTCTTGTTGGACATTACATATTTATCATCATTCTTTTGAGGTGGAATACAGGGTAAAAGCTGCAGAGATAGAGTTGGTCAAGTCTTTCCAGCTGGAAAATCTATAAGAACAGAAATCAAGATGGCTTGAAACTAGAATTAAAATGCTAAATGCACAGAATTAGCAACCTCTGTGGAATCACTGAAGATGGCACTACCTTTAACATTGAGCTGTGGTTAGCATTCTGCCTTATTCCAGCTCTACTGTCAACTCCCCAAGAACAGAAATTTTTTTAATTAATTACCTGTTGTTGCATACCAAGTTATCCCCAAACTTAACATCTTAAAACAAGATACATGTACTATCTTAGTTTCTGTGAGTCAGGAATCTGGGCACAATTTAACTGGGTCCTTTTCTCAGCATTTCACAAGGCTGTAATCAAGATATTGGCCAAAGATTTGGTCTCATCAGAAGGCCAGACTGGGGAAGAATCTGCTTCCAAGCTCACATGGTAGTTGGCAGGATTCAGTTCTTCATGGACTGGTGAACTGAAGAGCTCAGTTCCTAGCCAGGTGTGCTTCTCCAATAGGAAGTCTGCTTCACCGAAGTGTACAAGCCAAGAAAGCAATAGAGAAAGAAGTTACAATCTTTTCTGACCTAATAAGGAAGTGACATCCCATCCCCTTTGCCATATCTTATAGGTTAGAAGCAAATCACTAGGTCCAGCCAGCACTCAAGAGGAGGGGGTTTCTTACATAAGGCCATGAGCACAAGGAAGTGGGGATCATTGGTGTCCGTCTTATAAGTCTGCCTATTGTGTGTTCTTATTGCCTGGCTATAGTAGGTGCTGAATAATATTTATTATTTTGAATGCGTATTATTCCCAAGACAACAAAACAAGTTGAAAGATTGTTCTGTAGCAACATAAATATCAGATTTCAGAGGGGGCAGACCATGAATAGGAGAGTTTAGGGTTATAAATTTCTTTTTTTTTTTTTTTTTTTTTTGAGACAGAGTCTCGCTTTGTCACCCAGGCTGGAGTGCAGTGGTGCGATCTCAGCTCACTGCAAGCTCCGCCTCCCAGGTTCATGCCATTCTCCCGCCTCAGCCTCCCGAGTAGCTGCGACTACAGGTGCCCGCCAACACACCCGGCTAATTTTGTTTTTTTTTTTTTATATTTTTAGTAGAGACAGGGTTTCACCATGTCAGCCAAGATGGTCTTGATCTCCTGACCTTGTGATCCACCCGCCTCTGCCTCCCAAAGTGTTGGGATTACAGGTGTGAGCCACTGTGCCTGGCCTTCGGGTTATAAATTTCATATTCTTTAGCAGACAAGTCCACCATGAACCCAGTCATGTACTAATAACTAGACTGTGAGCTCCATGAGGGCAAGACTATATCCAATATCTTGACATCTTCGACACTTAGTGTACCCTTCCCTGACACATGAAAGAAACTTGGAAAACACTAAAGGGATTGAGGAATGGTCTAGTGAATGACAAAATCTATCCCTCTTATAACATCCCATGTCCCAGGGTACACATTTAACAAAATATTATGAAATTTAGAAAGTGGTCATAAAAAGAGGAAATTTACTATTGCAAGAATACTTTTTTTTTTTTTTTTCAGATAGAGTCACGCTCTGTCGCCCAGGCTGGAGTGCAGTGGCACGATCTTGGCTCACTGCAACCTCCACCTCCCAGGTTCAAGCGAGTCTCCTGCCTCAGCCTCCTGAGTAGCTGGGATTACAGATGTGCGCCACCACACCTGGCTAATTTTTGTATTTTTAGTCGAGACGGGGTCTCACCCTATTGGCCAGGCTGGTGTCGATCTCCTGACCTTATGATCTACCTGCGTTGGCCTCCCAAAGTGCTGGGATTACAAGCATGAGCCACGGCGCCCAGCCTATTTCAGGAATACTTGATTAAATGAATGTCAACAAGGCTTTCCCCATGTTGGCCCTGCCTATCTTCATTTTTCAATAAGACTTTTCAAAATGCAAATCTGAGAAAACCTATAATGTGGACAAATAGAAACTGTATCCAGTAAAATCTGCACTTGCCAGGGCAGTCAGATGAGCCTTTAGAGCCCAGACATTGTGCAAATAGAATGTGAATCTAGGTTTATCTAGTGAGGTCAACCAGCAGGCATTTAGGAACTGCATATGCTCTGGGGAGTAGTGTCCACAGAGATTCAGAGTCAAAGTTCAGCAGAAGAGGAAATTCCTGTGAAAATTTGTGTAAATTTGTCCTCATTACACAAGGACAGCTATAAAATTTTGTAAGCTTCTAGAAGTCTGGGACTGCAGTGGGTTTAAGAATGTGTCCATTGTTTTAGCATTTACCTCGGATGAAATGCTGGTTAGAACAGGAAGTTCACTAGTTCAACCATTGTGGAAGACAGTGTGGCGATTCCTCAAGGATCTAGAACTAGAAATAACATTTGATCCAGCCATCCCATTACTGGGTATATACCCAAAGGATTATAAATCATGCTGCTATAAAGACACATGCACTTGTATATTTATTGCAGCACTGTTCAGGATAGCAAAGACTTGGAACCAACCTAAATGTCCATCAATGATAGACTGGATTAAGAAACTGTGGCACATATACACCATGGAATACTATGCAGCCATAAAAATGGATGAGTTCATGTCCTTTGTAAGGACATGGATGAAGCTGGAAACCATCATTCTGGCCAAACTATCGCAAGGACAGAAAACGAAACACCTTATGTTCTCACTCATAGGTGGAAATTAAACAATAAGAACACTTGGACACAGGGTGGGGAACATTACATACTGGGGCCTGTGGTGAGATGGGGGGAGGGGTGAGGGATAGCATTAGGAGATATACCTAATGTAAATGAGGAGTTAATGGGTGCAGCATACCAACATGGCACATGTATACATATGTAACAAACCTGCACATTGTGCACATGTACCCTAGAACTTAAAGTATTAAAAAAGAAAGTATAATTGACAAAAAATAAATAAAAGTGAAGAAAAAATAAATATTGTTAAACATGCAAAATTGTTAAAAAAAAAGAAAAGGAAGTTCATTTATTAAGAGAAATTACTCCTTGGTTTCATAACTAAAATACATACCCTCATTCATTCTTTCTCTTCTTCCTTCTTTTCCTCTCTCTCTCTTTCTTCTTCTTTCTCCTCCTTCCCACCTCTCTTTCTCCTTCCCTCTTTCCTTTCCAGCTTTCTTTCAGTACATATATGTACTGTTTTACTGGGAAATTCCATAAAAATGACAAAGATTTTCTGAGCGGTTCTCTTATTTTTAAGCAAAATCAATATTCACAAAGATAGCCTACTTGCATAACCCGATTAAGCCTCAGGTGGAGTGAACTGATTTTTTTTTTTTTGACACAGGCTTTCATTTCTGTTGCCCAAGATGGAGAGCAGTGGCATGATCATAGCTCACTGCAGCCTCAAACTCCTGGGATCAAGAGATCCTCCCACCTCAGCCTCCCAAGTAGCTGGGACTACAGGCATATGCCATCGTGCCTGGATAATTTTTAAATTTTTTGTAGAGAAGGAGTCTCACAATGTTGCCTAGGCTGATTGTAAATTCCTGGCCTCAAGTGATCCTCCCACTTCAGCTTCCCAAAATACTGGGATTACAGGCACGAGCCACCATGCCTGGCCAATATTTTTAATAGATAATTTCATATTGCGTTTCATGACTCTTCTTATTTAGATAAACCATGACACTTGTTGCTGGAGGCCTTTAGCTGAACTTGGAATTTCTATAACCACTGTACATGTTTATTAAATGATGCTAACCCTACCACTTTCCATTCCACTGCGTCATATGCTTACACAAAGTCAAATTGGCCTGCTACGGTTATCTTAGAAGCCAGCTTTTCACACCCTGCTGTAGGTATGGTCCCTGAGAAAGTAAGGGCAGACTCTCTTTCCTTTGATAAATTTGTCTATCACCTCTGTCTTAGGAGGAGTGATTTCCTGATTCTATACGTGAAAGATATTTGTGGAATGTCACAAACATCACCGGCCAATTCAACATTCTTATTCCGTTTTGGGTGACTTAAACCATACATATTAACACTAGCATTCCTTAGATGTTGATAGATGAGTAAGAATCAGATTGTGCACTTCATACGTACAACGGGGTGGTAGTGAAGGGGGGTTCCCAAGAACCACGGATACTGCAAAACAAATCCCTTAAGTAAATAGTGGAAAATGATAGTTTATTTTAAGCCCTTTGAAAAGTTGAAAAATGATGCAAAAGGAAAGAACTCGTCTGTTCTTAGTCAGCTTTTGACCTTTGACTATATAAACATAAGAAACACATGAGCTAGAGCTAGGTAACTAAGCAGGACTTCTCTGCCAGCCAGATGAACAAAATGAATCTTCTCATTAAGGTTTATAGAGATGCACTAGAGCACCACTACACAAAACTATCACACTCAATAATTTATTCATGAAGAAGGCGGTTGCTAAGATCTTGGCGTTCTCAGTAACTTTTTATTTTTTAACCTTATAAAATGAGGAGATTGGACCAGATGTTTTCTAGTCTTTCCTGCTCTAAAATGTTGATACCAGGGCCCATCAAGTCAGGCTATCTCAGAATCCACACAACAGTTCCTATCATTCCACTGCCCTGATAGCAAAGCCCCTTATTATCTGGCTTGAAAGTTCTATCATATGTCATCTTGCCATTAGCACACAATTAACACACACAGTATGCAAGGCCCTACCAAAAGCATCCACAAAGGACGATGAAAGCCTCGGCACCAACATCATGTGCCTCTGTTACTACGCACTGAAATGACCTGGCAGGAAGTGGGCCCCAGAGGAAGAAGGGGAACAACAACTCCTCTAACCTTTATTATCAGAATCTGTTTAGGTTTGTTATGTGCCACCTTGACCTTCTAGCTGCTCTACAGCAATGCTTATCTTTCATTTCTTTCAGGTGAAAACACATCTCCAAGAAACCCTATTTATGGCAAATTCCTGTGTAACCTTCAAGTGTCACACGCCTTGTGACATCTGACATCCCCAATAAGACTTTGGGATTCCTTCCTCTCTAAGTTCCCAAATCATGTTGCACATACACTCGTATTATAATCTTTTCCCTGCCAGCATATAAGGTCTTCCCAGGAAGGGCTATGTCTTTTGCCTTTGTATCTCCAGTGCCCTAGGGCCTGGCATATAAGAGGAGCTGAACGTATATTTGCATAGTAAATGAATAAATGAAAGTCTTTTCTGACCAATTTCATCCTGCTCCAACCACTCTTTCATTATACAGCTTAGACTGTTTACATCTCACCACACAAGCATACGCAGCAAATGAACCACTGAGATGCAATATGATTTTTCTTAGTCAAGGAAAATTTTAACGTGCAAGAAAATTGACTATTTAAGGAAACTTTACATGAATATTTTTGTAACTGGTCAAGGAAGACATGAATTCAAATATTTACAGGGATTTTAAGAAGCAGCCTGAGGGAGGGTGTCCAGAGCTATTTCTTCTGTCTAGAATGAAAACTGCCCGAAGAGTCTAAGAATTGGCCCATTTCCCTCTTCTCAGCCTACACTCCTCAATACCCTAAATTCAAACCCGAATAAAAATTAATAGCAATCAAAAGAAGTATACTCTAAAGAGGTTTACATCCACTAAAAAGAAATGAATATAAAAGAGAATTATTGAATTTTTCACTTTTATTTTTCCTTTATTAGACTATTTCTAAAATGAACATAGCTTTATTTTTTCTTACCATAAAGTAGCATGTGTTAATTGAAATAAAATCAGGCAATACAAAAAGCATAAAGAAAAAAATGAAAATTACCTTCAATCCCATCACTCAGAGAGAACTCTCATTAACATTTTACCTTTCCATATTTTTTCCTATGCATATACAGAAAATGTAGTAATGTTATACGTGATGTTTGGTAATTTTTTTTATTAAGTTGCCCACATTATGGGCATCTTTTCTTTACAATAAATATTGATTTTCATTATTATTTTTAAATCTGCAGAGCAATATCCCATTGTATGACTGTACTGTTATTTAATAAATTCTCTACTACTGATGTCATTTATATAGCTTCCAGGTTTTCAGTATTACAAATAACACCATGATAAACATTTTTGTATACTTTTTCAGTTACTTCCTTAGGATAAATTCATATTAAGAAACTGAACACATATTGCCAAATTACCCTCTCCAGAGGCTGATCTTATCACACTCCTACCATCACCAATGAGAGCATGTAGCTCCACACATTACCAATAACAGTGATTAGCAATTTGCAAATCTATCAGGCAAGAATTACATTCATTGTTGTTTAATTACTTTGACTACTTGCTAGGGAAGCATGGATCAAATTCTGACAGAAAATTTCACTTCAGCCACAGAAGCTGCTAGGATCAGTCCCATGTTGGGGAAGTAACGAGCAATGTGAATCTGATAATGGCTTAGGTGACGTTCTGCTTATGTTATTTTTTTAAAACAATCTGTTCTTGAAGTCTATATAGCTAAGTTACTGGCTGTTTTGATTTTCATTCTCCCTTTTGATCTCGCATATGCAAGAATAACTTGAGAAGAATCTGGAAGAATCATGCAGAACTCACTCGCTAACCTCATGTCCCCCCTCACCTCAGTGTGAAATGGGTCTAACACTTCAGTTTACCAAGGTGACCGGATCATTCTTCTTTACATGCTCCAGTTTCCTGCTGGAAATACTTCTCTCTCTCTCTGTCTCTCACCCAGCAGTAACCTTATCCCATTTTTCCCTTCCATTGAGTTTTGACTTTATACCAACTTGCTCTTCGTTTTCCCCGCCAAGCAGGACTGGGCCTGCAGCTCACATTTTTCATTAGAAAACCCAGCAAGGCAGGCACGTCAGTATTGTTATGTGAGGGCATGCTGAGAGCCAGAGTGCACGATCTACCTGTGGCTGCTTTAATAAGTAGGATGTGACTTAGGAGATAATCACAATTTAGAAAGCCTGACTAAAGTGTTCCATAGATGGAGCGGACAACTTGTTGGATACTGAAAAAAACAAAAACAAAAACAAAAACCCAAAGCTTTTCTGAACCTTTACTGTGTACCAGGAACAATGTTCATCATTTTCCATAAACTGAATGATTTAATGTTCTAATTATACTTTCAGAAACTGAGAACCAAAGCTTCACAAAAGTGAGTGACGAGGTCAGAATTCAAATCCAATTACAAAGCTCATGATTTTCATTATACCACGTCCTTGATAGTGCCTATGTGTGATGGTTTAAATGGCAAAGAAATCGGGAATGAGAGAGTCAAAGTTCCCACATTTGGTCATCCCTCTAGACTTTATTCTAGCTCCCCCAGCCTCCAGTCCCTCACTCCCCACCCCCAACATCCACGCATTCTTTATTTAACGGCTTGACCACTATAGTTAGGGCCAATTTCCCTGGGCTTATGGTACTAGTGCCAACTTAGAATAGTGCAATATATCAAACCAGGCAGCCATGATGTTCATTACGGGTTCATTACATAATCAAGCCAATTTCAATCAAGCTTGTAGGGTTAGGTCAGTAACTTGAAATCATCGATGTCCATGCTCGTCTGTGCCCAGAAATAATGACTTTGATAGTAGGAGGAAGAAGAGGAATTTTCCAGACAGCCCCCACAATGCTATCCTAAGGACTCTGAGAATAGCTGATTGCACGAGGTTACTTTATAAGTGGAGTGGCTCCAGAAATTAACTAACGTTACTGGGTGTAAAAGATATCCATCCTGACATTCTCACTTAATAAATATTTGGGCTAAGGATAAGCCAAAGTCATGCTGGACATTAACAAGTCTTTTGACTTGGTGAACAGTGTGGTGCCACACTTACTGGCAGTTGAATTGAAATAAAGTTGGATTGAACTAAAAGCTTTCTGTAACATCTTCAAGGTGTTAACAGGTTAGACACTCCCTTAGCACACGTCCTTAATGTTTTAAACATTACTCTTTGCACTTTTTGGTTCTGTTCCTAGGTAACAGAAATTGGGGGCACCTGGTAAGTCCTTGATTAGTGTCAGGCACCAATGGGATATACACTTTCTCTACAGGTCATGAACTCAAAAAGAGGGTGGTCTACTGTGGATGATCCTGTTAGTTGCCTACCTAGATTTACTTCTTCAGCCCCTTCCTTGCTGGCAGAGCTATTTTGTTCAGGAGCTAATGGGCCCCAAACTAGCCCTTCCATTCTCCTTTCTAATTAGTGGCTTATCTTAATATTGTAATGTTCTATTCTGATGATGGTGATGATGATGATGAAGGCTAACACTTACTAAGCATTCACTCTGTGCTAGGTACTTTTTAAAGAACTTTAAAAGCTATCAACTCATTTCGATACAGGAGTTAAGAAGAAATTGCTTAGGCAGATAGTCAGGGTATGGGAGTCCTCAGTAAGGTCTTCCTTTTAATAAAAAGCAGCCCCCAATCGTTTCCTTTTCTAACAAAGAGCAGCCTGTAAAATCGAGCTGCAGACAGACAAGCAAACTAGAAGCTTGCACAGGTGAATTCCGGCAGTTGTGCCCATAGGAATATACTACCTGGGATGAGGCATGTTCAAAGTGGCGGCCCCATCTTCTCTTTTTGCCAGCCACGTGTACAGTAAGGAGCAGACTAGGTGGCACTGCCCAAGTGGAAAGCCCATTTGTATAATAAGATTAGGGTTGGGAGACCAGCCTTCCCCATGCTACGTAAACATCACACCTGGTCAAACAAATCTGTAAGCCCTACATAAATCAGACACTGCCTCCTCAAGCCTGCTTATAAAATCTGCTGTGGTCTGCCCATGCCCCTTTTTTTGGACGTCTTACAAGGAGCTGCTCTCCTCTCCCCTTTCTTCTGCCTATTAAACTTTCCACTCCTTAACCCACCCACGTGTCCCTTTCCTTAATCCTCTTGGTGAGAGATGCCGAACCCTGGATATTTACCCCACACGGTGATGCCACTTCAATTTAATTCTTGTAAACCAAAAGAGATAGTTCTTAGTCAATTCAGAAAGTTTATTTTGCCAAGGTTAAGGACGCACCCTGACATAGCCTCAGGAGGTCCTGCCGACCTGTGCCCAAGGTGGTTGGGGTACATCTTGCTTTTATACATTTTAGGGAGACATGAGACATCAATCAATATGTGTAAGATGAATATTGGTTCACTTCGGTAAGGCGAGACAACTTGAGGGAGAGCTTCCAAATCCTAAGTAGATAAGAGACAGAAGGTTGCATTCTTTTGAGTCCTTGATCAGCTCTCCACTGAATACAAAATTTAGTCTGGCTCAGTGCATTTGCATTTTTACATGAACAATAGGGCAGAGAAAGCAAGCAGATATGCTCTTGTCTCAGGCGAGCCTCAGAGGGATGACATCAAAATCTGTCTGTCCTTTGTCCATAAGGAATTTTCTTGTGGGCAAATTGTGAGGGAGGTATGTAGCTTTTTATCTTTGTAGCTATCTTATTTAGGAAAAAAAATGGGAGGTAGGTTTACCTGACATAGTTCCCAGCTTGTCTTTTCCCTCGGCTTAGTGATTTGGGGGTCCCGAGATTTATTTTCCATTCACATTCTCCTAATAAAGCCATGAGGAAGGTACCATTATTAAACCAAAGCCCAGAGAGACCAACTTGCCTAAAGTCACGCAGCTGGAAAGCAGCAGCTGAATCCCCATAGTCTGATTCTAGAGCATTCCCTCTTAACCACTATGTCTTGTAAGCCAATGAGACAAGAAGGCTGCTGGAGGAACATCTGGGACACTTTAGAGGTAAGAGTTCTTTTTCTTCTTTGGAATGTTGTCATCTGCACATGATACTTGGAACTGCTGCAGATATCTTGTGTCTATAATAGGAGTCACGGCTGAGTATGTTGGAGTAAAAAGATGGAAGCCACTAAACATTTTGAAGACATCCTTGGGCAAGGTTGAATTAACTAACCTTGGAACTACTCTACCTCTGGAATTGTTTTTCGTGTGAGAAAATGAACCCAGTATCCTTTAATCTACTTGTTAGAGCTCCTGTTACCTGTGGCAAAAAGCACTCTCACCGATACACATAGAAACAAGCATAATTCTGACCTAAGACAAATAGAAACGAGCATAATTCTAACCCTTTTAGGTAGTCAAAATATTTGCACTATGGGCAAGATTTTCATTCAGACAACAAATATTTATTGAATGCCTTCCATTTGCCAGATATAGTGCAAGTTGCTGAACCAAACAATATGGGAAGGGCAGGTTTCTCCACCCATGGAGGTTATAATCTGGTCGTAAATGTAGTAGTGAAAGTGCGGGCAGGCATATTTTGGGACGGTATCTTGAGGACTCATCTGGATTGGGAGTCAGAGAATGCCCTAATAAAATCCAGTAAAAGCATGCATTACAGATTCAAAAAGAATCCATATAATGTCTGTCTCATCCATCAAGTATTTGTGACATGTTTTGGTTTTAGTTGTATAAGAACAGTAAGAACTATTATGTGCACAATAGTGTTAGGTGTATAAGTATTTTTATTTTTTATTTTTGAGACGGAGTCTCGCTCCGTCGCCCAGGCTGGAGTGCAGTGGCACGATCTCGGCTCACTGCAAGCTCCGCCTCCCGGGTTCACGCCATTCTCCTGCCTTAGCCTCCCGAGTAGCTGGGACTACAGGCGCCTGCCACCATGCCTGGCTAATTTCTTGTATTTTCAGTAGAGACAGGGTTTCACCGTGTTAGCCAGGATGGTCTCGAGCTCCTGACCTTGTGATCCGCCCGCCTCGGCCTCCCAAAGTGCTGGGATTACAGGCGTGAGCCACGCGCCCGGCCAGGTGTATAAGTATTTGGGTAACTTTATAACAAAATACATTTACATTAAGGGCCAGACTGTCTTTCCCTTTTAAAGGGAAATACTGAAGCTGATTTAGGAGAGGCAAACTAACATAAAACATAAGGCAAAGGAGTGGGAACCAAGGCATTTGGTATCTATTTCTAGCCCACTGGGCAGCAGTCCTCCGTGTCTTGAATTCTGTGATTTGCGAAATATGATTCATAGGGGTTGCAATGGAATATTTCTGAGTTTTTAAACTAATGAGGGATAAATTTTTAAAATCCCTGTGCTGCTGTGAATGTTCTAGAAATTATTCACAAGTTTATTACAGCAAAGAAAATGGGCAAAAGGAAGGGGGTGGGTACAGGACGTGACACTCCAGAAAAGAAGGCAGTGACGTAAAAAATCAAGAGGAAGTCCACACCAGGAAATAGTGCTGTGCACATTAGAGCTGTTACTGAATAAATACTTGTTGGAATTTCCAGAGATAACCAAACAAACATGAAGAAGGAAGTGGG